>NC_141608.1:20266626-20597597 GCF_047967505.1 Dipteris shenzhenensis | reverse complement strand
TTGGGCAGCGGGTCATACAAGAGCCATAAGTCCACATGCCTATTTGGTTAGTATGTGCGCCATTTTTCATACGTAGTCACTAGTAGCGATTGCAAAAATGTATGCATTACACCTTCCACACGGCACATACGAAATCATTTGGCAATGAAATCTTACAAGGATGTAGTTCTAGGGTAACCTAAGGACCATGCAAAGTTTCATCCCCAACAGATAAGTCCACATGCCTATTTGGTCAGTACGTGCGTCATTTTTCATACGTAGTCACTAGTAGGGAGTGCATGTAAAAATGTACGCATTATACCTTCCACATGGCACATACCAAATCTATTGGCAACCAAATCTTGCATGGATTTAGGTCTAAGGTAGCCTAAGATCCATGCAAAGTTTCATCCCCAACAGATCAGTCCACATGCCTATTTGGTTAGTATGTGCGCCATTTTTAATACGTAGGGAGGCCCTCTTTAGAGATCAGTTTGATAATGCCCCCATTAATGTGAAGGGGAAGAAAACCTTTCACTAGTAGTGAGTGCTTGCAATAATGTACGCAGATCAACATCTGGAAGTATGACACGTGGCTTCATGAGGGCTTAGAAAAGGAAAACTTCCCTCTACGTTGCCTACCGTAATATATTCAAAAGTATGAAATCAACGTAAATCAAATCTTCTAGGTTCTCTTTCTTTTGCTCAAGCATTGTGTACTCAATCACGCATGCACCACGCACACATGCACATGCCCATGTTTGCATGTGTATCTATTCTATATCTAACTGTCTATTAATCCACGTATCCACTAGTCGATCCACCCATGTATCCATCCATGCATCTGCCCACATGCAAGTGCATTTGAAACAAAAATTCGTGCGAGAGGAAAGAGGTGACCCGTGTATAACTTACATCTCTACCTCTATAACTTCTTATCCTTTTACACACACTATTAAAAATCAGGCATGAACCTCAACAGTCTTGCAGCTTCAACAAGGTGATTACCTTGAGACGTAACATGTACAGGATATTAACATGCCTTATAAGCGATTTACGTTAAGAGCCGAAACAACATTAATAAGCAGCCAATTTTATGCACATCAATGCTCTACTCTGAAATGCATCATCAGGACAAATGATTAATCACTAGAATTCAACGCCTGATAGATGGAATGCTGCCTTCTGAATAGCAAGTATAATAGACAGGCCAAACAAGACTGAAGCATTCAGACTTTTGGAGAATTTCAAATCATCAATAACCTCTATATGAGCCAACGTACAATGACACAATTTGGTGCTCAGATTAACGTGCTTCATACGACATCTAATGTTAAAAGCTGAGCAAAATTTCAAAAACCACATTAATAAGCAAAAGCTCTAGCCAAACCAATGGTGCTCTCTTCTGAAATTCATCACCACCATAAATGCATCACGATGACAACATCAATAATGATGAATAACAAGAGTTCAGCTCTGGAGGGATGGAATGCAGCATCCTCAATAGCCCAAAATGTCCAACTCTCTGTTGCTACCCAGCAGAGACACGTCCTGGTAACCAGGCCTAGAAGAACCAAAGCATTGGACTTCGTGAGTGGTTTCTGGGCTCTAATAGATCAATGAGATATTTGTCTTCTCTATGAGACAATTTCGGCAAAAGTCATTTGCAACTTGTCAACAACATTGAGAAGAGCCCATTGCCATAGTGATTGAAATCAAACCAGTCATCAATCACTCAGAAGAGTTCTCAGAACAAGCCAACAAACAATTACAGACTGTACCACTCAGAGAATGGCATGTACATGACTTCTCCACCCCTTAAGATCTCATATAATGAAAGTCAAAACAAGCCATGATCTGATATTGGATGTCAAGACGGCTGCGATGACATCAGGATGTCACATCATTTGCCTTTCAATCTACAAACATTAAAACCCATAATATGAAATGCACTGAATCTATAGCCATCCAAGTGACTGGACTAGTATACTGACTCCATTTAAGCCTGACAAACTAAACCTCTCAGCAGGGAGAAGGAAGAAATTCACAGTCAACGTAGTAGAGTCCAGGGAATTAGTTGCAAATAGGACCGACTTAAAACCATCAGGTCGCATGACAACCTCATGTCAAACCTACCATAATTATGAACCTACTCAAAGAGTGGCGGCCAGCATGATATGATTCCAATCTACATACTACAATTGATGAGACATGGTTAAAGCAACTATGGTCTTAGTTCATACAGGCTCTCAAGTTTATAGCTCATAACGCACTACCATACTGCTTGTTGCTCCATGTCATATGTTGAGTATGAAAACTGGATGGTATTGAGAGGATACAGCCAAAATTTCAACAAGTGACAATAACAATATTATCACAAATATCTCGGGTCTCCTTTGTCATGACAGGATGTGCGTAAATATGAACCTTGCAAGGAAAAACAAGGTTATCACAACTCGCAGTAAACCTGTCAAGGTCTACGTCCCTTGGCAAAGGATAAGTAACGACGGTCTCAATCTGTGAGAAACTAAACCCTCGTGTTGTTCAACTTTTTCTCAAATAGCCGACGAAGAAGATAAACTTGGAATACACTTGCTGAAACCAGGGCAGCAGCTTCCAACAATGCTTTATAAAGCACCCTTTTACTCAAGTTCCGATTCACTGTCACACATGTTGAGGAGTTAAAACCTTGGACATCTGCAAAAAGGAATCTACGTATCAAAATTCACTGGGCACTCACATAGAGATTGACGTTCCGTCTGGGCATAAAGCCAGTGCTGCTCAAATTGCACCGAGTAGATTGCCTCTTCAAGCCTCGCAATCTGACCCATCAAAGGATCTATGTGATCTGCATAGTGAGTTGAATTTAGAAATTATGGATTGATGGAAAGGACGTCAACGGACCAAAATGGCTCTTTGCTCCCTCGTACCGTCTTGTGCTTTTTGTTCGAAGTAAGGGATATGGCCGACATGCACATCAAAATCAACTGTTTCATGGTATGGTGACTTGTTCCTGAAGCAGAACTTATACGTGCCACTTCTTGGTACCACGAAGTCCAATTTTTCTGCTGGCTTGTCTTGTATATCACGGCGATAGTTGCCTGGACCATCGATCTACGCAGAGTCAACATTGATTTTCAGTGCAGAACAAACGGTCCACATGGTGTTCGCTTTTGTAATATACTTCATTCAATTCGGTGATGCACAATATCATTTCACCCCTTAATGTACAGGCCATCTAAGCGCCCATTTCCTGCTGAATGATGATATTCAGCTATTTAGACGTTGCGCTTCCCACAAACTCTGCACGCGAAAAGAGAAGCATAAGGCAAGGAAAAAGGAAGAAAGAAAGCATACGGTGAGGTCGATGCCAGGGGCCTCGTAGTGCCAAGCGCGTTCGGCTCTGATGACGACGAAAGAGACTTGGACGAGGTCACCGTCGAATTCAACGGATTCAGTGAAGCATTCCTCTCTGTCAAGGACGAAGCGAATGGCGAGGGAGGGATGGAAGAGGCAGAGCAAGAGAAGGAGGAGCAAGAAGGAGGGGCGGGAAGCCATAGCCAAGCTGGTGGTCTTGTTGGTGTTGGTAGCCATAGAAGCCAAGCCCTTCTTCATCATCGCCATAGCCGAGCTCTTGTTCTTTATAGGAGACAAGTCATCCATTAAATAAGGTTTGTAACAGGCCGACCACAGACTCTTGTAGCAAGGAGAGAAGTGTTCACTCGTACTACTCCTCGTACCGGTAGGGCGCTCACGCCACCCTCCTACCCGGGCGGCACCCTCGTGGTACACGGAAGCTTACCAAGACGGCTCCCCGCTCTTCTTCCACAAGCAATAGCGCCACTAGCGGTAGAGCACCTGTCTACCTAAGCGGCACCCTCGTGGTACACGGAAGCTTGCTTGCCTACCAAGACGGCTCCCCACTCTTCTTCCACACGCAAGGTGCCTGGTAGGCCTAGGCGCAGGGTGCCTATGGGGGTTGTGAGTTTTTTGGCATGCCAAAGGCAAAGCCTTAGCGTTTGTTTTGGGTTCTCTTATTATGGGAACTCTGCAAGGGCCTTAAATGAATGCTATGATAGAAGTAGTGAAATTTTCACCTTGGTCTTCATCGGGAGAAGGGTTTTCAGTGAAAACATTTTCTCAACTAGTCACAAAGCTTGTGTTTCAAAGTTTTGGAAGGTTTTTCAAAGTCTCTTTGGGATTTTATGGCCTTTACACACCCAAGTCTCCCCACCCTCCAAACCACTTCTACAGGGCTACCAACGAGCCATGGTAATGCTTCATTGATTGTTGAACCTGAAAGTACAATGCCGCAGTAGGATGAGTACTTGTATTGCTGATAGGTGGCACTTGGGTTTCTTCTAAGATCGACGGTGGCATCGTGACTGCTTCGAAGATCGAAGGTGGTGTCGTGACTGCTTCGGACATGGATTGGGCTGATACAGGCAAGGGCAAGGGTGGCGCATGCGCCATTGAGACTACTCTCACGAGAGGTCCACTCGAACCTGGAGTATGTGCTTGTGACGAACTGCCACCCTCCTGGTGCCTCTTCCTTTTCCTCTGTTGCTCTGGTAAGGCAATCCTTGGGCCATCGAGTACTAACACTTTGATCACCGCTCCTAGATACAAAGGTACCTCTGTGTTGCCCGTAATGGGAAAGAGAAGATTCAGCACTTGCCCAAGCTTTAGTCGCCATTGGCATGCCTCTTGTTGCTACCCTAGCCACCATGACGCCTTTGCTTGGTGTCACTCCTTGAAAAGCACTGCCCATGCCACCGGGTGTGTCTCTGCTACTATGGAAATCATATATGCCTTTGCTTGAAGGAACAAAGCTTCCAACAGCCAACCCATGAAGTTGTACAATGTCGTGGTTGCTGAGACGGTACTCCCCTCGAACTTGTACCCCAAACTCTGCCTCCATTGCTACTAAGCTAGGAGTTCCATAGGCAGGCACAACTGCTCATATATCAAGTCCACTATCAACATGTGTGGCCCATCCACAACGTTTGTTCCCTGTCTCCTTGCGCTGCAAGCTGTTGGCAAAACTGCACTGTCTCTGGATGGACAACAATACAAGCCCAGTCGATGCTCGAAAAGCTTCTCACCCTCAGCTAGATCAACCATTAATCGATCGTTGCAACGTTGTGACCTCGGAGTGGTGTCACAATATTGGTCTGAATCAGTGCCATGCCCATGAGGCTAGGAGTGGAAGGAGGGGTAGGCAAGACATGGGGGGGGGGGGGAGGTGATGGAGGAAGGAACATGAAACTTAGAGTACTAGGAAGAAGATGGACGAGTACAAGGGTGAGATACTAGGAGTGAACAAGGGGTATAACTGGCCTTAGCTAATTCCAAGGATCAATGGTCGGGGCTGCATGGCGGCTCGTGTTGGAACTTGAGATCCTACCAACAATTAAGCAACCATAACAATAAGGAGTGCACAATCCCACCATTGGATTATCTGCACCTACCCCTATCCAAGGAATGAGAACCTCATGCGTGACTGGGAATGGGCATTCAAGATGGCCTTTGTGGTGATATCTCTGCAATCAAAACCCGTTCACCGTCGGGAGAGCGGTAATACCCATCCCTGCAGATCCACCAAGTAGAAAGAAGTTGATCCGCAATACTCAAAGATCCAAAAGGGGCCCGACCACTGCATCTTAAGCTTTCTTGGAATGTGGCCCATGTGGATGTTGAAGAGTACGACCAGCTGTCCCTTCTTAAAGAACTTCTTTGATGCCAAGTCCACTCTTCTCTTTCTGTGTTCTTGGACTACCTGTGTCAAGTAGCAACTTTACATCCTATCTTCCTCCAATTGCTCCAATACATCGAGTTGGAAGTCCATAAACTCCTGTGGAAGTAGCCTTGTCTTTGACTGCAATGCGGAGACTGGGAACGACAAATTCCATTGGCGTGATAGCCTCCATCCCGAATTCCACTGGCGACTTTGAATGACGTATGGTATGTCCATACTGTCGAGAGGAGCTTCTCATCCCAATCCGTGCAATGATTGTGAACCAACATGGTCTTGAACTGCTCTCCGCCATTCGCTTGCTAATAGCAAGATGATGATTTTTTGTGAATCACCATATAGAATGACGTCATCTCCTTCACCACCTGAGCCACAAAATGCTTTCCTTTGTCACTGACCAGCTCAATCAGGCAGCCAAACTGACAAAACACATCTTTATATAGGCACTTGGCTGTGGAACACACGGTGTTGTCTTGCAATGCCCATGCTTCTACCCACTTAGTGTAGTACTCTGTAGCCGCTAGCACATAGCAATTCTGAGTCAGTGCGGCTAGCGGCCTTGAATGGATCCATAAAGTCCAGTCCCCACTTCTGGAAGAGACCCAAGGGGAGCACTAACTGCATTGGCATGCGGTCCCAATCTGAAGGCTACCCCAACTGTTGACATAGATCACACAGCAACTATTGCCCCAACTGTTGACATAGATCACACCGCACTGCGAATTGGCGAGCGTCTTTTTGTAGTGTAGGCCACCACACACCCACTTGTAGCACCTTTTGGGGATCTTGCAAAGTGACCACCTGCCACTCCGCAATGTGCCTCCGTGAGCACGGCTTCTTGTTCATGTGACAACAAACATCGTCGAAGCAGGACATCCATCAAATGCTTGCAGTAGAGATGACCTACCACCACTTCGAATCCATGGCTTCTCAGTTCTGACCGCTTTCTTTAATATCTGGTTAAGTATTTTGACATCTCCTTGGACATCATGAAGTGAAGCATTTCATCATACCATGACCATGGGGGGGTTCCTTGACTCACCTCCTCCTCAGTTGCTTCTGCAACAGCTACTACCATAACCACTGCATTGAGCTCCACATCCAAGAATTCATCCTCAATACCGGGGGTCCTCTTGATTCTAGGCGGGACACGTAATTTGTCACTACATGATGTGACCCTAGTCAATGAACCACCTCAAAATCATACTCCTGAAGGAGTAGCATCGATCGCACTAGCTGACCAGTCAACCAAATACAGCAGTGCAGAGTGGTCGACATGGAACACAAATCGGCATCCCAAAAGGTAATGATGGAACTTCTTTACAGAAAAGACCATCCCCAAGCCTTTTCTTTCCCTCACCAAGAGTAGTTCCTCTCTGTTGTGGATAGTCTGCAACTAGCATAGTACACTGGTCGAAACCAACTCGCCTGATCCTATTGCATCTGCACGCTTCCTACTGCACGATCTGAGGCGTCAACTAACACAAATCAAAATGGGTGCCCAAGAAATTTGAACCTTCAGATGGCAACAATAAGCTTTCTCACACTCTACAGACCAAACAAAGGCTCTAGGCTCAACATGGCAATGCATTCAGCGGTATTGCCATGTGTGCCAAAAATTGCAGGTGTCTGCCATGCCATCTAATCTGGCCCAAAAATCATAGGCATCCTTTCGGATTGATTGGTGATGGCACCTGCATGATGGCTGCCACTTTGTTAGGGTCCATCGCAATTCCCTCGGTATTGATGACATGTCCCAACAAACGGCCACTTCAGACCATGAATGCACACTTCATGGAATTGAGACTAAATGACACCTCCCGACAGCATTGGAAATAGAGATGCAAGTGTTCCAAATGTATTGCTTTGGCACCGAACATATTGAGGTCATCCAAAAAGATTCTCATGAAGTCCATCAAGTATCATCGAAGATTTCCTACGTGGCATGCTAGAAAGTGGATGCGTTTCGCAACCCAAACCACATTATTGTACATACACCCCCCATGTAGTAATGAATGCGGTCTTTGATTAGTAGTCTTCCAGGGCCATCGAGTCTAGTTGTAGCCACTGTAACTGTCAAGGAAGGAGTAGACTTCATGCCCCACCACCTCATCAAGCATTGAATCCATATAAGGGAGCAAGAATGGATCTGGTACAGTAGCCGCATTGAGTTTGCAGTAGTCGACACAATTCTGCAGCTTTTTGTTCTTCTTTGGCATGATCACTCTTGAAGAAATCCACTACAGGTTCTCAATGGGTGAAATGAACCCTACCTGCAGGAGCCACTCCAATTCGGTCTTTACCGGCTTTGCAAGGTGCTGATTCATATGGTACCATTGCAATTTAGTTGGCATTGCATCCTTCTTTTGGTTTGTGATGCTAGTAGAACCTTGGATTCACCCCCCACATGTCAGAGTAGTCCCAAGCGAACACATCCGCAAACTCTGTCAATAATGACACCAACTCTATTCTAAATTCCTCCTCCAAGAGCATACTAATCTTAACTGGCTTGGAACTCCCATCTGCTCCCAAGAACACCATCTATAGTGCATCTTCTTGCACTCGTATCACACATGTCATGCGCTCCTCAAACTACCGCTCTTGCTCTAGCACATCCTTCATGTCCATATCGGCAGTTAGTATGTCCTCCATCGATTCCATTTGCGGCGGCTGCGGTATCACTAGAACAGCGGTTCTGACATGAGGTAGTGTGAAGAGATCTCCGTGACATCTATCGTGAACAATGGCTCCAAGTCCGAGTTGCTGCACAGGAATTCCTCTTCTTCATCATCTTCTAGTCCATCTGCCATATTGACTGTCTCCACCATCATTGGCCTCACTGTCTCCTCGAGTGCACTCACCATGCCCATCAGCACGCAAACTTTCTTTTTACCCTACCGCACCAAGAGAGTGTTTAGCTCCCAGTTCTGTTTGACTTTAGCTTGTCGCAACTAAGGACGTCCCAACAAAAATCTGTACTCCAAGCTGGGTGCTTCCATATTGAGCACAATGAATGACAAGATGAAGTCAATACTGACAACCTCCATGCACACTGATTTTAATATTCCCAGGGGTCGAACTCGCTGCGGGTTCACCATCCGGACCAGAAACAACGCATGCTCCCATTTTGTCCAGCCCATTCCTTGGCATGTCCTCTGGTTCATGATATTCACCCTGACCCTCCGTCGACAAGCACATGTGAAAAACTTCAGTGCCTTCTTTAACCATCGCGTCGTCTTACCTTAGCTTAATTTTTTGTGCCCCCCCCCTCAAATAGAGAAATTGATTAATTGTGTGTTTTTCTTGCTAGGAGGGGGCCTATTAAAGAGATCCAATACGCATTCATTTCTATGGAGAAATAAAGAGATCCATGACCTTTTTATTTTCTATGGAGAAATAAACTGACCCAATAGCTATTCATTTTCTCCAAAAGATGAATGATTAACAATTGTGGCTTTTGGTATGGATTCATTATCTCCCCATGCATATCCAAAGGGATCAATACCTATTCATTTTCTTTGTTTCTTTAGTGCACAGGTTGTAGTAGTACTAATATCAATAAAAAGATCCAATACCTAATCATTTTCTATGGAGACATAATCCAAAAGCTCATTCATTAGCAATTGTGGCTTTATGTTAGGATTCAGTAGCTCCACATGCATATCCTTGGATGTGTGTCAAATTTTCTTTGTCACTACTATGAGTGTTTCGATGTGAATGAAAAATATGATTCTTTCACATGATCAAATTTTACTTGGTTCATAGGGGTTAAGAATATGATAATTTTGCCCAAGATTCCTTGGGGTTGCCAAAATTAACATATGCATGAGTCATAGCTTAGCTTTCTTAATATACGCTCTTGGATCTGCATATAAATTTTATGTCATTGGATGCTTTGAAAGGGTGTGATAGCATAGACTAACTAGCATTTAATATGGGTGAGATTGGGTAATTGATTACTAGCATATTTCCAAAATGGTAGGACAAGGAAATTAAAGGACCAAAGAAAGAGGTGGTCCATCAACAGTCCTCTCTCTTCAAAGGTCAAGGAATAAAGAATGGTTTGACACAATCAAATCCCTTGCTTAAAGCCATAAAGCCTAATCCTTGAAAAAATGTGCAAGGTCTAAGACATGGTCTCAATAAAATCTATCAAAACATTCTTTTACATTTCATTTTAATGTTTAACTTTTGTATTTTTTAAGTATCCTAATGTCATGATTAAGTTCTTTTTAATGGCCACAAATTTGAATGGTCATCCTTCTCCCAGTACGAGTGCATGACACTAGTTTTTTTTTTTGGGCATAAAAAGGTGAAAATATATTAAATGAAAAAGATATGTACTAAAGGACAACTCCAACCTATACTAAGTCTACAAAAAAATGGGTCTCACACTAGACTCGATTAATGGTTCTAAACACTTCATTTTCTTTCTCTAAAAAATGTAGTGCTCTCCTTATCTCCTAAAAGATAGCCATTCCCAATGCCACCGGACTATGAGGCCTTTGGAAAACCATATTGTTGTGGAATTTCTAGATTTGCACTATCACGATCCCTTTGACCACCTACCATGCATCATACATCATATCTAGAAGTGAGCCTCTATCTTCCAAGAGCACCATTTTCCACTTGACTTTAACTTGGACTTGGGACTTGTTCAATCTTCTGATTAGATTACTCCCAACTTGGCGTGCAAAAGAACAGTCCCATAATAGATGTAGATGTCTCTCGGTAGAGATTGCAAAGGGGACATGTTGCTGGAACTCTTGAATTCCCCTTTGCTATCCTTGCTTTCCTTTCACTGAGAGTTTACTAATGAGAACTCTCCATAAACATTAAGTTTAATTTGAATGAGGGAGTAGCTTTTCGCACCCTCTTGAATTTGTAAGTTTAGATCACCAATCTATCATGCTAGTTGACGTATCTTCTCTAGCTCCAAGTAGAGGTCCCTAAAAATATGATCTTACTCTAGATCGCACTCTCTGGTTACACTTCTAAGCTTATGATAGCTTGCACTCATCCACATTTACCTAAAAATTTAAGATGTGGATTATATTTAGAACTTAGAGCTTACTAGTTAGAACTTAAGACTTTCAACTTATGAAATTAAAAAAGCCATAGGCATCTCATGCATGCTATGTAGCATATGCAAGTTGGAGTGACAATATATAAGGCGCTCCTATTGTTTTGTGCTAAGCTCATTGTGTATCTTTATGTGTATGAGAGAGTAGGTGGACCAATTCCTCTCACATGCACCTAATCCTAATGTACATCACACATTAATGTTAAGTAAATGAGTTACAAGAGGTGGGAATTTAAATATTAAATTTAGTCTTGCAGCTTTAGATTTCTAATTTTACCTATGCAAGAACCTTGATGGCTAATCTTGGTAGGTGGGGCAATTGGTAGGCAAAAGACTCCCACCAAACCAATGACTCCTTATGGTGGAAGCAAATGCAGTTCCCCTTTAGTCATTGTAGTTAATGAGTTATTTAAAAAAGGCACCATGCTTATCCTCATGCTATGCTTTCGAAAGATATGCATATCTATCAAAGTTCAAGGTCTCATTTTTAAAAAGAGAGGGGGCCTTCAAAGAGGGATGCAAGAGGGTGGAAAAACCATGGATGGGCCGTTTCATGCTCTTCCACCTCTTATTGACAAGAAAGAGGATGTCATGGTGCTCTGGTGTGACATCTAAGGTATCACTAAATTTCAAAGAAAATAACTATAAGTTAGGCTCTAGATATTATTAATTGAAATTTAAAATTAGAGAATCGACACTAGTACCATAGGTTATGGCATTGCCATGATGGACTAAAATCTATATCTAGAATGGTAGAGGCTCCTAATCTCCGCAATGGCCTCTTTCTGAAGTGATCGAGAAGCTCTAAAATAGCCCTCCATGTCCGTCACGCGCAACACTTTGTATAAGGTGTAATTACAAGTAGATTCGGATAGGCAGCTATATCAAGAAAGAAGATATCATTGTAGAGTTTGCATTCAGCACATAGCATTTTGTGAGAGTAAGCTTGAAATTAAATACTAGAAATGAGAGTATATGTTATGTTAGATAATTGGAATGTATTTTGTAGCGCATAGCATTTTGCAGAAGTTAGTTTAAAATTCTCTTCAACTTGAAGATTGAAAATGAGAGTAGGTATGTTGTGTTTGATAATTGGAAAGTATTTTGTATCCTACACATAATGCTTTGCATTTTGCATAAACCACACATTTATATGGGGAGAGTTAGCATGCTTCCTCTCCAAAAATTATAAGACCAAGAAACGTGCCCTTTCTTGGGTTCATAACAATTTGCCTTGAGCACATAGCACTTTTCATTCATATTATATGCACATCACATAGCAATTTGCATTTTGTGCATGACACTTTGCATTTAGCATAAACCACACATTCATGTGGGGAAGTTGGCATGCTCCCTCTCCAAAAATTATAAGAATAAGGAAAGTGCCCTTCCTTGGGTTCATAGCACTTCACATAGCACTTTGAATTTAGCACATAGCAATTTGAATTTGGCACATAGCACTTTGCATTTGAAGTCTTAAACTCTTGGCCCTTAGAGTTCAACTCTTAAAAACATGATTTGATTTGCTTATCAGGAAGCTATGAGAATCAATTGCATGTAAAATTTCAATGTAATGTGATACAAGTAGATATATATATGTATATATAATATACATAAACATAAATAGAAATAAATAAATAAATTTATTTTTATTTATAGTATATATATATACACCAATCTTTTAGAATTTGTGAACAGTCTTCTACATTGGTATGCAAAACAACAATGCACTTTAAAATCAATAATCGATAATCAATTAGAATAATTTATGTTATGGTGATTGTCGCTAGCCATAACGATGATTGGAAGCTTGTTTGGAGCAAATAGAAATCCTTAAAAGCACAGTGTTGGAACTACCAGTAAGCTTGAGGACAATTGAGGGTTCATCTATTGCTTGTTTTGTATCGACCGCCTGGAAGGAAACTACAGGAGGTATTCTATGGGAGCAACTTATTGAGAAGAACATGCATTGCAATAGCTAATTAGAAGATGCTTCAAGGTTTACGATTTTACATCAAGGCCATTGCTTTTAAAGATTACTCAAGGTAGCTAATCAATGTCATGAGCAAGGATGCTTGAATTTAAGGTGTTCAGAATGAAACAAATTAACTTCAATAATAGAAATGTCATTTGTCTACATGTAAGATACACCTAGCTTATAACCAACTACAACATCTAATTGAGTTGCTAACATTCTCATCAATAACTTCAACAATAGAAATCTCACTCGTCTACGTGTAAGATACATCTCTATCTCGCCACTCCAAATACGTAGAAAGATAAATCTTTTTTGTTCTAAAATTAAGATAATAGTACAAAGATGTACTAATTCAGCTTACTTGCAAAACTTTGAGAGTGCAATTTTGAGTAAAGCTTGTGCCCGAAAACCTCTTGCCAAAGTGACAAATGCCTCTTCCCACACAAGCAATATGATAGAGAAGATGAAAAATGATAAGAACTTGTGCTTGCTTATAAGCTCTCTTCCCTCTTATGATAAGCACACACATGGAGGGTCACAAGATAGTGAGGAAGAGCTTCTTGTTCCTAGAGTTTTGCCATTGCAAGGTAGTTTTGAAATCGTAGCATCGAAGCTGACTTGCAACTAAGAGTCTCTTGATTCTCTCGTTTGCCAAATACCACTTTCATGGGGTGGGTGATTTGCTCATGGCCATCACAATAGCCATGGGGATAATTCATGTGGCTCTTGGACAAAGCCTTTGCACAGTGGGTGAAATCTTGTTTCCTTCAATTTTCCTTATGCTTTGATAACCAATATTACTTCCCTTGCTCCATTGGATCGACACGGCTTCTAGTCATGCATTTCAGGACAATCTCAAAAAGGGAGTATTGAAAGCATAGCAAGACCATACTTGTCGCACTATCATCACGGATCTCACATTATGGAAGGAAGTTGTGTTGACCCAACAGTTGAAGAAGCCCTAAGAGCTCCTAAGAACATCCTAGGGCAAAGCTAATTGAACCAACCAAAACATGAACTCGATAGGGTGAGGGGCACTGGTGAGCAAAAATGCAACGACACAGAGGGCATGTGTTCATAGTGGGTATGTGAGTTTGGAGGGTGTAAAATTTTACTCTGCTTCATGCACAAAACTGCTCCAAGCACAAAATTGAAGCCCATTCTTCTTGTCATATCTACTTGTCCCCATCACCTCCTTGCCTTGAAGGTTCACTGGTCTTTCAAAACCCCTCTTGTTTTGCAGCTTTAGTACTTGTCCCCATCCCTCCTTGTTTTGAAGGTTCACTAGTTTTCCCATCCCGCTCTTGTTTTGCAACATTAGTACTCTTCCCATCACCCTCTTCTGCTTGAACAAACAATAGGCATAGTAGATAGAAACAATAAACTTCTCCAAAGAAGAATGCCTTAACTATAGCATTCCAAGCTTCTGTTGATATTTCAAAAACTCATCTGTGTAACCAATAATTCAATAACTTCTCCGTGGTCTTGTTTGGCTATTTCCACCATCGCTCTGGTCCTCTGCTTTTGGGCTATGATTTTCTCTTCATACAATCTCATTTTATCTTCATATGTTTTTTCCTTTCTTCAAAGACATTGGTCCTATTGTAAATTCCATGCATGCAAATAGGCATGCCTATGACAAATCCAACACCCACCACAATGAGCCACAATCCATAAGCATTTTGGTGCACAAAATGAAAAATGCTAGGTACCGTGGGCTTAGGCCCATTGCCATGCTTAGGCCCATTTTGAGGTGTCCCAGATCCCTTCCCATTGATGAAGGGCTCAAGCACGTTCCCCTTCCAATCGCACTTCCCATTTGCACTTGGGTCTACCATGTTTGGGAAGAAGAGAGTGTTATCAAAGAAGAAGACACAGAAGAAGAAAAAGCATACTCGTGAAGCGAAAAGAAATATTTTTTACATAGCCATCAAGTCGAAATAGCCATGAAGTTATAAATTTAGCTTGACATGTGGCTCAACAAGAGCTAAAATTTCCACTTGATCTCACTATGCTGCCTGCCTAATGACAATGGCCTCGTGCCAAAAAATCTCTCTCAACCAAAGACATTAAATGGCTTTAGCATCTTGCTGAGTTGCACTTAACTCCTGTTACAACAATTATTTGAACTCGTTGAACACCACCATCTTTTGGAGCTTGCTTTGGATATCATAGAGTCGCTTGAGGAGTACCCACATAGCAAAAATGTATCTTTGAGGAATTCTTTAACTCCAAATTAGAGTAGGTGCAAACGATGACAAGGAACTTGTATTTTGAGTTGAGGAAGCTCACAATGGAGCAAATGAGTCCACACTATGGAGGGAAACTAGCATTCTACCCATGGACCTACAATTGGAGGCATTCTCCACTTACAACTTGCACCACATTTGTGAGACTGAGACCTACATGACAAGTTTCAACATGAGCAAGATTTATAAACCTTGTAACTTGTGGGATTCAAGAAGTAGCAGATGGATATCTAAATATAACTCCCAAAACTTACCTAAAGTATAGCTTCTTGCACGTGGCGATTGATAAAGGAGCCGGTGATTTTTATTCCCTTCTCACTCGCATCTACATCCCTCAAGAAGTATGTGCCAAGAGGGCAAGAGACAAGAATGTTTATGACAAGCATCTTCTTTCTATCACCCCGTCCATCGAATAGAAAATGGAGCATCCATTCTTGACCTGCCTAGAACGCACAGGCTTGAGAGACTCGTTAATTCTCTCCCTATCTTCATCAAGCTTTTTAGTGTGCATGTTATTGTAGGCAACTTGATTCCACCCTTCACATGGACCAATCGAGGTTGTGGATTTCACCACTTTTTGCCACTAGTGGAAGGAGTTAAAAGGAAAGGAAGGGGAAGAAATTGGAAAGAGATGGTTTAAAGCATAAAGAAATAGTGGGCTGGGGGGGGTTAAGGGAGATAGATAGATTAGGAAGAAATAGAGAGATAAGTTAGGAATTATAAAGAAAATAGAGGGGGAATTTGCAAAAAATTAAGATTAAGGGGAAATTAGAAATAGATAGATAAGTTAGGATTATAAAGAAAATAGAGGGGGAAATTGTAGAAAATTAAGGGTAAGGAGGGAAAGAAAATAAAGTAAAGACACAAGCTAAAAATATCTAAAAATAGAGGGGGAAATTGAAGATAAATAAGGGGGAGGGGGGAAGAAAATAGAGTAAAGAAACATGGGGAAAAAATCTATAAGGAAAATTTGAAAGAGACTAAAGAGGGGGTAATGTTTAATAAAGTTAAAAGATATATAGAGGAGAGGGGGGGGTTAGAGAGGGGAATAAATCTCAAGAAATGGAGAAGGGGAGTGAATAGAGAAGGGGAATGAACAAATTAAAGAAGAAGGGGTCGGGGGATTTTAACAAGTAAATATGAAGGTGGGGAAAAAGAGGTAGTAAAAGACCTATGAGTCCATGAATGCAGTGTAGATAGAGACAACAGAGTCACTAGAGGATGGTGCAATCAAACAGAGCACATGGGTCGAGGGATGTGACAACGAAGGCAGGGTCTGTCAGCATTGTAGCTGACAAAAAAGGGTACGGGAGCCGATTCTAGTAGGTTGTAGTCATGCAGATCAAAGAGGGAGCTTGGCCATAGTAGAGAGGGCACATAGTATGTACACTACACTCGAAAGGTTGGGGATTGGGGTAGTGATGAGGGGAGTGAAGATGGCTTGAAGCTCGAGCTACTCGTAGGTCTAGAAGGTAATGGCGGGTGTAGTCATGAGAAAACGAGGGATTTGAGAGCTTTGTGAGGGTGTGCATTAGGTGAGGGAGGTATAAATAGATGGAGAGGTCATACGTGTGATTGAATGGACAGAATATCCTAAGGGGATTTGGATAGTTGGGGGAGGGGAGAAGACTAAGATGGTGAAACCAAGGGTTGGGAACCAAACACGAAATGAGGGAGAAACGAGGGAGAGTCAGGGGTTGGGTAGGTAGGGTGGGAACCAAACACGAAATGAGGGAGAAACGAGGGAGAGTCAGGGGTTGGGTAGGTAGGGTTTTGATAGGAGTTGGGTTTTGTGAGGGGGTAGTTAGGGTTAGATAAAGGAGTAAATAAAAGGAAAAATTTAAGTAGAACCAATAAATAAATAAGCAAAAAAGAAATTAAGAAATAAGTAAGAAATGCAACGAAAAATTAAGGAGATTTGGAAAAATAAGAAAAAGAAAAAGTAATAACCAAAAAATAATAAAGGAAATAGAAGATATAAAAAATATAGAAATATAATAAAATTAGGTGGAAAAAACAAGAAAAATGGACAAAAAGAGGAAAAAAATAAAAAATTAAGAAGAAAGGAAATTAGGAAGAATAAAAAAGGAAAGAAGCAAAAATAATAATAAGGGAGGCCATAGGAAATAAAGGGGAATTGGGAAAAAGGAGAAGATAAAGGAAAGTAAAATTAAGAAATAAAGGAAAAAATAAATAAATTAAGAAAAAATAGAAAAAGTTAAGGAAAAAAGGAAATTAAAAAGTAATAAATTGAACAAGAAAATAAAGGGAATAATTAAGGGAAAAGGGAAAATTTTAAAAAGGAAAAGTGATAAAAATGGATTTTAAATGAATTGGGAAGTAAAAATGAAGTTGGAAATAGGTAAATTAGGAGAATTAAGTAAAGGAATGGGTGGCAGTGGGGAGGATAAGGTGGGAAGATAAAAAGAAAAAAGGGGGTTAAATAGAAGGAAGGGATAGGAAGTGTGTGTGTGTGTAACCACCTTTGCCCCAATAGGGTACATCACACTAGGTAAGACAATAGGTCATCACCTAGTGTGATGACCTACTGTCTACCAAAAAGGGATAAAAGTGTAAATAAATCTAGTTTCACTTGAGGAAAAGTATTGGAAGAGATTTAACTGTGGATGATTTTTCGAATTCTGTCAAGTTGGAAGCCATTGTGCTTGCAAATGTCTATAAGAATGGATAGGTGAAGGAAAGCTTAATAGAGAATGGGAAGGACAAAGGTTAGGCAGACTTTGTAGGAGGAGGAGAGAGGTTGGTTACTTGACAACTGATGAGGTAGACAGTGGGAAATTTGAGAAGTTTTTTCTTTCAAACAAATGTGGTGAAGAATTCTCCTAGGAAAGGAGGATAAAGGGAAATGTGTGTATTAAGAAAAGTGATGGAGAGGCCAATGAGATTTTGATTAGAGTTGACAAAGGACGAGGAAAGACTACATTTAAGGGAAATAATGTGTGGTGGATAAATGGTAAAAGGGTCGCCTTCATGGAGTGCTCTGGATGGGTCGAGAAACTTTGTGATGGAAGGATTCTTGGTGAAGAGGAATCAGGATGTCATCAACATATCAGAAGGTATGGAGGAAGTGAGAGAGGAGGTGGGCATGACCAATCATGCTAGTTTCTTTATGAATTTGAATTCAAACGAGGTAATGTAAAGGTGGCACCAAAGATTGTTGGATCTAGCAATGTGGGCCAACTTGAATGACACAAAAGTCAAGTAGGAGGTGGTTGCAACTTAGAAGTGTAGCAAAGAAGTAAAGGGTTTTGACCTTTATTGATTTAGTAAGGTAAAGACAACAATTTTTTTGGAAGAATCCCTTAAAACCTAATCTATTAGTAGTATAGCAAGCTTACAAAAGTAAGAGAGGGACACCATAAGACTGAGGGTGCCATGGTGAGGGATGGCTTCATAGTAGTTTGCAATGTCAGCAAAGTAGAGAGAGTGGATTTCTTAGGGTAGATTAACAAGGAATTGTAAGTTTAAGTCTATGCTGCATAGCAATTTGGTGTTAACATTAAGGAACCTTTTATAAGTAGCATGGAGTTTATCTCCATGGATGGAGATGAGACTTTTAAGCTTATTAAGTCCTAAAGAAATAAGGTCGGTAAGAGGAGAGAAGATACAATTTGTGCATTAGTAAGCCAACGAAAGCCGTGTTTGTGTGCCTTATAAGCGCACATGAGATAAGGAAGGTTATTGGCATTGTAAGGAATCTTAATGGAATCAAGCATGTTTGAGATGGATTTTTGTGTATCATAAGGTGATGTAGTTTGGAGTAAAAACTCAAAAGAGTTAATTTTGACAAGGGTGAGTTTCTGTACTAAATACTTGCAAAGAAAAATGGGAGTTTGGGATGCTTTGTGCAAGCCAGTGTGATAAACACATGGCTAGAAAGCCAATTTATTTCATCAAGAAGAATTTTGTTTTCTAAAATGGATTGTTGGGTTTTAAGATTGGGGAAATGAAAGAAGAAACTTGTCCAAAAAGGTGGTAGAGATTTGATTCATAGGTGGTGTGGTCCAAGTTGAGATAGAGACAAACCTCTTGGAAGACAAGAGTAAGTGCTTGAAGTGCAGCATGAGGATCTAAGGGGGTAATGGGAATGTGATTGAGGCCAGAAAGGATGTGAGAACGGAGAAAGGGATGATGAAAGAAGTTGGGGTCCGAGGTGTAGACATGCAACTGATCATCAAAAGGTTTAAGAAAAGGTTTAAATCTCTTAAGTGAATTACAATGACAGGTGGATATAAAGGATTTAGCTAAGAAGGTAAGTTTGGGTTTGTAAAGTAAGGATCTAAGGGGTGGAGTATATTTCCAACTAAAGGAAAAAGAGTCGAAAGTGTGGAGAATGTCAGAATCAGCATTTAAATGTAAAGAAGTGTATCTCTAAAAAGAGATTTAGGGGGAGTTTTAGTTAAAATTTTGTTTGAATAAAGAACATGAAAGTTCTTCGAAGTTTCTCCTTTGGAATCGACTGAAAAAGAAATAACCCATTGTTGAGTACTTTGGTGGTACATACCTCGGGAATGTCAAAGGGAGCAATTTGGAAAACCCAATAAGTCGGAGATGATTAGTGTTTATCCCAGTCAATGGAGTATTGTGAGGTATCATCATTATCTAGTGTTTTTCTTTTGGGAGTAGAGGTGGCGAACAATTCTGGTTGGGAATCTTTAACATGAGAATTGAGAAAGGGGTTGTTGACTGGGGAAGAAGAGGAAATTTTTGAAGATTTAAGGGTGTATTTTGGGGGGGAACTATCTCTTCTTTTGGGTTGAGGAGGGTTGAGTTTAGAGGTAGAGGAAAGGGAAAGAATGTTAAGGACTAGGGAGGGACCTGAGAGGTTGAGAAAGGATGAGGGGAGGGAGTAGTCGATGGAGGGGGAGAGAGACTTTGCTGTCTCAAGGAGTAGAATCCTGAATTGATAAAAGGTGACGAGGGAGAAGATGGCCTCTTTAGATAATTGTAACATCCAGTTTAAGAAGGCAAAGAATTTGTCTTGTAGAGAGTCAATAGGGAAAAAGATATCTAAATGGTTGAGTATGTACCAGACAACATGATCAAACCAGAGGATAGAGGATTTGCAGAAAATGTTCGTCTTCTTAATGAGATAGGTACACCTAATGTAAGGCCTGAAGACGTTCCAACAATTCTTGACATAATAACTGTCATATTTATCTGAAGAGCTAGCCTCAATACGAGTGGGACCTTTTGAACAAAAGAACACGTACTTGATGAGGCCATATTTAGAATGCTCAATAGCACTTAGAAAAAAATGGGTGTTGAAGAAAGATGTTGATGCCCCTGATAGGCATCTTATTTGCATTGATCCACCTCTTTTGATGAGAAGTTACAAATTCATGCAAGGGATTGAATGGAAAAGGGTGCAAGAGAGCTGAGGTTATCAAGACACCAAATCTTATGATCAACAGCAAGAACTTTCATTTCTATGTGTCTAAGAGGAAGAAGGGGTACATAGGAAGCAGAATTCTTGAGATCTCTACTATCTAGGGGCTTGAGTGGTTGTGAGAGAGACTGAGAGAGGGTTTCAAAAGAAGCCTTATCTTGTTGGAAATAACTCTCTTTTTGCTAAAGAATCCAAGTGTGAATTCTGAAGTACTTGGGAGACATTATATCCCAAGAAGGGATTCATATGAGTCTTGAAAATGTAAGGGCCATATTGGAATCGCCACATCCTACAAACCTATAGGAATTATAGATATTCTTAGGTTTTTTTGCATTTTATAGAAGATTCATCTAAGACTATGCTAAGATCATTGCACCAATAAGCACATATCAGCTTAAGGAGAAGGAGTGTACCTTCATATGGATCAACCTCAAAAGAAGAGTTTTGAAAATTTAAAAGTAGCTATAGCATCAAGTCCCATCTTAAAGGTAGTGGACCCCAATGAGCCATTTGTGGTTGAAACAGATGCTAATGATTCTATCGTTGGGGTGATACTTTTACAAAAGGGTCAACTAGTGTAGTCCTTCTTGATTATGTTTTTTGACATTACTATTCACACATTTTTCCTATTGTTTGTGATGGTGAGCATGTCACCTCCCCAATCATATAGCATTTCACTTTAATAGATTTCTTGGCATATGAGGTTTTTGATTTCATGTTCAATTTTGGAATGTGTACTACAACTTGAAGACAAAGTTTGTCGAATTCCGTTGAGTAATGCATAAGTTATGGGTCATGCAAGATACCTATATACAAAGAATTCCCTGAACCTCACAAAAAATGGCTACACCCAAGCAAACAATGACCCTGAAAGGAAATACATATAGACACAAGTCTTATCTCGACTTGGGTTTTAAGATTTAAAAGTGGCTATTTGTTGAGTAAAGTCGCTCCTACAGCCACTCTCTTGCTCACAGGGCTCACCGAGCTCTTCCAAGATCCTCTGGACTGCACAATAGCCCTACCTAGCCAGATCCTGCAACTTCTTCCTTCCTCATGTAGCGCCCTCCCATCTCTAAGGCACTCACAGCTCATATATTAGTGACGCCGCAACTAGCCAAGAAGCTCTCCACACAGGCCACCATCCACCTCCCCAACCCAGCTCACCCTCCCTCGTAGAGATGCAAACACCCCGATCCAAAAGCTCTCCTGAGGCAACGGCTCCACTTCCAGTAGTATCCATGAGCCACCATTTCACATACATGCCTCCTCATCGACCCGAAAGATTCCTTTTGAATCACGTGGCAGCATGTTCTTTTATGAGTCACGTCATTCTTGATTAGCCACTTCTTGCTTGCATTTTTACTACTCTCAAAGTTTTCCCTCAAATTTTAGACCAAGGCATTTAATGCACCATACTACCAAGGAATTTAATGCACCAAGAGAGCCGCTTGATGGAGATGGAGAGCTTGAGGGGAAGATGGAGAGGGAAGGAGAGGGCTGCTTGATTGAAAGCGATGGGGAGGGAGAGGGCTGCTTGATGAAGAGGGAGCTTGAGGGAGATGGAGAGGGAAGATTAGTGAGATGGAGGGGAGAGAGATGTAGAGGGAGATTGTTGGAGAGAGAGATGGAGGTGGAGAGGAAGGGAGAGGGACTCGGGAGCTTGTGGAGAGGGTTGATGGAGAGGGAGAGGGAGAGCTTGGTGGAGAGGGGGTTATATGCAGGTTTGGAGGAGAGGAGGCCTGCAAGCGGGCAGAAATGGGCTCCCCAATGGGCAGATTTTGAATTTGCAACACCTACTTTCCATGGCAAATGGTTGAATTTTTTGCATACAGATCGTACAAACCATACGGGATGCTACGAAATGTCCCGTAGTCTAACATATGCAACCCTGAACATTGCATGTGGTTGGAGATAGCAACAAACGAGAGGATGGCAGCATGTCACATATACAAATACAACAGCAGCATATCACAAGGTGACCCCTTCATGCATTTAGGAGAGGATATAACTGCATACTCCAAAGACAATGCAATCATACAGGCAAGGGACTTAATGAACAAACAGGATCAAGGCAGGGCACCATAATAGTGAAAGGGAGAGACCCACTGTGGATGGAAGAAATGGAAGAAGACAGGGCAAGTGGCGTGGGATGACATGATGCGATATGCTTGGGACCTATATGACAGGGATACCGCAGAAAAGAGTAGTAAAAAATTCTCCATCAAGGCCATTATGGAATCGGATGATAGGTATGCACTCACCATTTCACACACTCATTTTTGCATCTATATTAATGCACTCTGATTGAACACTTAAGTCAATGTCACATGGAAGGGACTAAGACCTAACTTGTATGTGAAGCCACTCCCTCACATCTCATCATCTCTGTAGCTAGGGGTGAGTGGGTGAGTATGTATTGGGTTCATTGTGCTAGCAGATTCAGTTGTTGTATTTTCATTCATTGTAGCCAATGATTAGCATTCTCTATTTGCAATTCATTTGTGTGTACATCTATTCCTCCTAGTGTGTTAATGGCACTACAATCTCGTTTGCTTGCTAGAAGATTACCCACAACAGGGTCACAATAGGTCTAGCAAGATAGTTGTGATACTATGAAAGATAACAAGGGAGGCTCAGTGCACACACTCCTGAGCTAGGATGACAGAGCATTTCCCCGGGCTGTCCACTCTTGGGTTGCGGGGCCCGTTTGAAGCCCCAGATGATCCCGGATGGCTGTGGGCCGAACGATAACTGTAGGTCAATTGCTCTATTTTGCGCATCGGTTCTATCGTGTGGTCGGTGACCTATTTCGGGACCCCCAGTCGGCCGTTTTGGGTGGACTGGGTTGGTCACCCAATTGGGTCTAACCGACTACTAGTGGTGGCTATATAAGAGCAAGCCCGTGAAGCCCATTTCATCACTGGCTACAACAACCCTGATTCCTTAGCATCCAGCCTCCGTCCTCTACTGTTTTCAGCATGCCATCGAAGCTTCTTTCACAAGAGCACACGGCTGGGAGGCAGCGCCATCTATTGTATCACTTCTACAGTAATCAAATTTTTGATTCTCCATACTATCTGCTTTTCTCTCTTGCGTACGAGATCCTGTTATCTATTGAGCACAGATGTTGTATTGTTTTCTTGCATGGTATTAGAGCCTGGACTCTAGCAAGAAGATTTGGTAGTGTGTTTCTATTTGCGAGCAGATTGTGAGGGATGGCCCAGCCCGCAAGACTGCAAATCCCACCGTTCGGCAAAAGTGGAAAGTTGGACGGCACTAACTATCCACTTTGGAAGTTCAAGATGAAGACCATCCTAAGCGCATACAAGCTTTGGGATACTGCTACTGGGGTGGACGTGGAGCCGGCTGGATCCAGCTAATGCAGGACAATAGATAGTACCAATTGCGGATGAGATTCTCACGTGGACAAGAAGAAATGCAGATGCGCTGCGTTCTATTGTCTGCAGTGTAAGTGACTCTGTCATGGCGTTGATTCAACATGTCACCACAGTAGAGGAGGCATGGACGGTCTTGAAAAATCAGTACGAGACCACGAATCAGACGTGGATTCAAAATCTGGAGATTCAACTCGCAAACGAGAAATTGTCTGAGTCTGAAGCGGCAGAGAAGTTCATCACCAGGGTGAAGAATCTGCGCGATCAGATGACTACGATTAGCATCACCATCACCAACGAGAATCTAGCACGAAGGTGCATACTGATTCTCCCACCAAAGTACGATGGTCTTGTTACGGCGCTAAATACGCAGAATAGCAATCCACCCCTCAACTTTGAGGATTTCAGTGCTATGCTTCTGGAGGAGGAGATGCGTCAAAAGACGAGGACTAGAGAAGATTCGGCTTTCTATGCTGGATCAAAGAAAGGTAAGGGTAAGGACTCTGGTAACCCATCTTCTTCTGATGATAAAAAGAGAAAGAAGAAGATCAAGTGCTTCTATTGCAACAAGGTAGGGCACAAGCAGAATGAGTGCCAAAAAAGATTGCAGAGGAGAAGAACGGAGTAAAGAAAGAGTCTAGCAATAGCGCGCTACCAGTAGAGTTGTTCGTAGCAATTGAGGAGATTTGCACGGAGGCAGTTCATGTACATGCGGATGAACCTTAGATTATTGACAGTGGTGCATCGCGCCACATGACCAGTCGGAAGGATTGGTATATCTCTCTATAGCTGGTAGGGAATGATGTTAGAGTTAGCTCAAATGTCCACCTCTCATGTAACCCACCAATATTCTGTGTACCCAATGTTGTAAGGCCCCCATATGAGGAGAAGCCATGATGGGTATCAGATATTGGGAGGGATCCCCAGTTTAGACACTGGAAGGGGTCTTAGAGTAGACCAGATGGTTATGAGACGGCTTAGGAGCCAAGAGTAGATACCCGTCTGCAAAAAGGGGGGGTTCGGGGGGGCGATAGCCCCCCCGATAGCAAGGGGTCCAGGGGGCGCAGGCCCCCAGTGGGGGTCTGGGGCAAAGCCCCCAACGGCAGGGTCGGCTGGTCTTCCAGGCCGACTGTCTATTAGGCCGACTGCCTATTACAGGGCCGACCGTCAACCACTTACACTATATAAGTGGCCACCCCCTATCATCAGATCACTAGTTCTTCACGCTCATAGTCCTCCGTCCAGCATCTGTCTAGATCACCATCGAAGCTCTGTCTGTAGAGCGCACGGGTGGACAGCTAACCATCAGTTGTATCAGCAGTTTGGTATATCAGAATTTTTGTATTCTCTCCAGCTTTCCATCGTGTACTTGCGTTTTGTTGTTATCTTCTGCTGCGTACTATTTTCTTACATGGTATCAGAGCTCAGGCTATCTGAGTAACGACTTTATTGCAAGTTCAACGAGCTTTGTTAGCAAAGGCTACTAGGAGTGATGGCTGCACCAACCCCGTTTGCGAATTCGTCCACCTGCCTTCAATGAAGGCAAGCTCGATGGGACGAATTATACTTTGTGGAAATTCAAGATCAGCGCGATCTTGGATTCATATGAGCTTCTGGATACTGTTCTGGGATTGGATCCAGAACCCCGGTTGGATCACCGAATCCAAACAATACCAACGTCATAACGCCACCGAATGCAGATCTTCTTCGGGCATGGAAACGAAGGAACGCAGATGCACTCTGCGCTCTTGTTACCAGTTCAAGTGATTCTGTTTTGACTCTGATTCAGCATACAGACAAGGCAAGTGAGGCTTGGAACATACTGAAAGGTCAGTATGAAACGCGGAATCAGACCAGAATTCAAAATCTGGAGAATATGCTTGCTGCAGAGAGGTGCTCTGATGGAGAAACAGCTGAGACATTCATCACACGGATCAAGAATCTACGTGATCAGATGGCGGCGGTTGGGATTACAAAGACCAGCGAAGAGTTGGCCAGAAGGTGCATTCGGATCCTTCCACAAAAGTACGATGCGTTGGTCACGACACTCAACACGCAGGTAAGAAATCCACCCCTCACTTTTGAAGAGTTCAGCGCGATGCTTCTAGAGGAGGAGATGCGAATGAAGACCCGCGATGGCGGAAGTGATGCAGCATTCTCAACCACATCCAAAGGGAAGGGTGGACAGAAGAAGAATGGTAAGAAGAAGAAGTTTTCAGGTAAGTGCCACTACTGCAACAAAAGCGGTCACATGATCAAGGATTGCAGAAAGAAGCAGCAGGACGAAAAGAATGGCACTACACAGTCTTCTTCGAAAGGCAAGGAATCTGCCAACACAGTTGAAACTGAGTTGGAGCTATGGGTTGCAATTGAAGAATTATGCTCCTCAACAGAAGTTTCAACAACGAATGATTCGTGGCTCCTTGATAGTGGAGCGTCCTGTCACATGACCAGAAAGAAGGACTGGTATAGCTCTTTCAAGCCTCTACAAGAGCCCATGAATGTGACGGTCGGTAATAATGCAAAATGCCCTGTGGAAGGTACAGGTACTATCTCTCTTTCCATTCAAGAGGGTGAAACTAAAGAGCTTTCTGATGTATTACTAGTTCCTCAGCTAAAGAAGAACTTGCTTTCGGTTGCTGCGATAACTGATCGCAACTTGGAGGTGCGTTTCAAGAGGACCGGAGCAGAAATCCTTAATGCAGCGGGCAAGGTGGTCGGCAAGGCAGTAAGGAAGAACAATCTCTACGAGCTAACGGCACTAACAGTCTCTTCAGGAGTGGGCATCAGTAAGGTATGGCATGAAAGATTTGGTCATCTTAGTTATCCTATTCTTTTGGAAATGCAGAAAACAGGGATGGTTGCACACTTGCCTGCACTTTCAAAGGTGCAGGAACCTTGTGAAGCTTGTATGATGGGCAAGCAACAAAGGAAGGCTTTTCCACATGAGAGCGGCTATCGGGCAAAGGCTCCTCTACAATTGGTTCATGCTGATCTCAGTGGGAAAGCTCCGACTCAAGCTTTGGGGGGATGTAACTACTATATGCTTATCGTCGACGACTACAGTAGATACATGTGGGTGTATTTTCTACGAGATAAGGCTGAAGCTCTTGGAAAATTCAAACAGTGGCAAAAGATGGTGGAAAACGAAAGCGGGCTGAAGGTAAAGAAGCTTCGCACGGATCGAGGAGGAGAGTTCCTGTCAAAAGAGTTCGACACATACTTGCACGAGAATGGCATTAAGCGCCAACTCACGAGTGCACATACTCCGCAACAAAATGGTGTTGTAGAGCGTCGCAATCGTACTGTCATGGAGATGGCACGATGCATGGCACTAGGTAAAGGACTGCCTAAGTCTTTTTGGGCTGAGGCAGTCAATACAGCAGTCTACATCCTCAATCGAAGCTTCACAAAGGCCTTGATGGGCAAAACACCTTTGGAGGCTTACTCAGGTAAAAAGCCTTCCGCTTCTCATTTCAGAACATTTGGATGTGAGTGCTTTGTTCATGTTCCAGATAGCACCAGAAAGAAATTAGATCCAAAGAGCAGAAAGTGTATCTTCATGGGCTATAGCCAGGAGTCAAAGGCGTACCGGCTATATGATCCAGAGGCAAAGAAGATCGTGGTCAGTCGTGATGTGGTGTTTTGGGAACAGCCACATACAGTGGAGGAGGAGGTATGCCCTTCCACTTTATCATCAGCCGTAAAAGTAACTCACCTTGTGCCCGTATCTAAAGCAGAGTTGCAGAATGAGGAGGAGTACTTCGAGGAACAGACTCCACCAACACCACAACATGCCTTGGCTCCACAAGGTAAGCCACTTCTAAAGTGGGCAAGGCAGCTCTTTGATGAGAAGAATCCGGTTCCAGACTTGGCGGAGTCATCTGCAGATGGACTTCGACGATCAAAGAGGATAGAGGAGCAGAAAAGGGCTTCTGAACACATAGTCAGTATGGCCTTGATGGCTGAGATTATGAAAGTTCAAGAGCCTACGAATTTGGATGAGGCAATGGACGATCCAAATTGGAA
Organism: Dipteris shenzhenensis; assembly: GCF_047967505.1. Taxonomy (NCBI): domain Eukaryota; kingdom Viridiplantae; phylum Streptophyta; class Polypodiopsida; order Gleicheniales; family Dipteridaceae; genus Dipteris; species Dipteris shenzhenensis. The sequence continues at coordinate 20,569,716 of NC_141608.1, read as the reverse complement.
AGCTGCCATGCAAGAGGAGTATGACAGCATCATGAAGAATCAGACTTGGGACTTGGTTGATCGTCCAGTAAAAAGGAAGATCATTGTTACCAAATGGGTATGGAAGGCCAAGTACAAATCTGATGGATCTTTGGAAAAGTACAAGGCTAGGCTTGTTGCACAAGGATACTCTCAAGTTGAAGGCTTTGATTTTGAGGATTCCTTTGCTCCTACAGCAAGGATGACAACTATTCGGGTGGTACTTGCCTTGGCTGCTCATAAGCAGTGGCCGGTGTTTCAAATGGATGTGAAATCTGCGTTCTTGAATGGACATCTCAAGGAGGAGGTATATGTGTTCCAGCCACCAGGATTTGAGGTGCCCAATTCAGAGAACAAGGTTTGCAGACTAAAGAAGGCATTGTACGGGCTGAAACAGGCCCCAAGGGCATGGTACCAACGGATTGATAGCTTTCTCATATCTATTGGTTTCTCAAAAAGTGCTTCTGATGCTAACCTGTATGTTTGTAAGCAGGATGGCAAGTATGTGGTAATAGTCCTTTACGTGGATGACTTGATCATCACAGGAGATCATGAGAAGATGCTGCAACAGTTGAGGGAGTCGTTGAGTTCCGAGTTTGAGATGACAGATTTGGGGCTCATGCACTTTTGCCTCGGCATTGAGGTTTGGCAAAAACCTGGCAGGATTTTCATCTCTCAGCAGAGATATGCTCGCGAGATCTTGAAGGCATTCGATATGACCGAGTGTAAGGACGTGGTCTCTCCCATGGAGGTGAATGGTAAGCTCTCAGTGGAGGATGCATCACCACTTGTCGACATCAAGGAGTATAGGAAACTTGTGGGGAGTCTCATTTTTCTGTGCAACACTAGACCTGATATCAGCTTTGCAGTTGGTGTACTTAGTAGGTTCTCAAATCAACCTCGAGAGAACCATTGGAAAGCAGGGATGCGTGTGCTAAAGTGAGAGTGCTCTCAACGGAAGCAAGAACGGAAGAGGGAGAGAGAGCGAGAGAGAGAGACAGAGAGCCACACAAGTTTTGGTGGGTGCAGAACCACCCTAATCTTCTTTTTCATTCATTTATATATGTGTTTGAGTATTGTACATAATTGGGGTTAAGGCACAGTGACCTTTAACCCCACAACCTCCCACTTAAAGGACAATGTGCCTTTAAGGGAGAATAACCAGTGAGCATACTATCCAATGCCCATCAATACACGACAATACTCAAACCGCTGACTAGGTAGACTCTTCGTCAGCATATCTGCAGGGTTATCATCTGTATGAACCTTGACAAGCTCTATGCGCTTGTCCTCAAGTACCTCCCTGATGAAATGATACCTGACCTCAATGTGTTTGGTCTTTGCATGAAAGACCGGATTCCGTGCTAGCTGAATAGCACTCATGGAATCACTATGCAATGTCGGTACACCTGTATGAATCCCCAAATCTCCCACTAGCCGATCAAGCCATATAGCCTACTTGCAACCCTCTGTGGCTGCAACATACTCAGCCTCTGTGGTAGACAAAGCAACGCACTTCTGTGCGTGAGACATCCACGACACTGCACCACCTGCAAAGGTGAACACATAACCAGAAGTAGATCTCCTACTATCCACATGCCCTGCATAGTCTGAATTTGTGTACCCAAGTACACGCATGTCTCCTTTACCAAAGCAAATGCACATCTCCTTGGTACCCTTCATGTACCTCATGATGCACTTAACTGCCTCCCAATGCCTCTTTCCTGGATTAGCCATATATCGGCTAACAACTCCCACTGCAAATGCAATGTCTGGTCTAGTAGCTATCATAGCATACATAAGACTCCCAACTGCTGATGCATAAGGAACCTTGGCCATCATGGCCCTTTCCTCATCTGATTTGGGACTATCTGTATGACTCAGTTTCACATATGGAGGCAATGGAGTACTCACTGCCTTCCCCCCCTCCATATTGAAACGCTGCAATACTTTTGTAACATACTCTTTTTGTGAAAGCCAAAGGAGTTTCCTACTCCGATCACGCGTGATGCGCATACCAAGAATATGACCTGCAAGTCCCAAATCCTTCATATCAAAGGCCTCATGCAACTTGGCCTTTAATGCATCTAGCTCATAAGTATTCTTGCTAGCCAATAGCATATCATCCACATATAGTGCCAGGATTATCAGGCTATTATCCTTAGCCCTTTTATTGTAGAGGCAGTGATCAATTTCACTCCTTCTAAAACCCTGGGACCGAATGAAAGCATCAAACTTCTGATACCATTCTCTAGGTGCTTGCTTAAGACCATAGAGACTCTTCTTCAGTTTGCAAACTAAATGCTCTTTGCCCTTTTCTTCAAAGCCTTCCGGCTGCACCATGTAAATTTCCTCATGCAAATCCCCATGCAAGAAAGCTGTCTTGACATCCATTTGCATAAGCTCCATATCCTCTACTGCCACTAGTCCAAGCATGCATCTAAGTGTGGTCATCTTGACAACCGGAGAGAATATCTCATCAAAGTCCACACCCTTCTCTTGCTTGAACCCTTTAGCAACCAAACGGGCCTTGTACCTAGGCACATCATCACCTGTGACCTTCATTTTATAGACCCATTTACATGGCAATGCTTTCTTTCCATGTGGCAAAGAAACCAAGTCCCAAGTCTTATTCTTCATAAGTGAACTCATCTCTGATTGCATAGCATACTCCCACTTGCATTGATCCTCACGCATCATAGCCTCTTTGTAGCAAGAAGGCTCCCCGCAATCAGTAAGCATCACATAGTCTACCCCTGGAACAAACCTATCAGGCGGTCTAGACACTCTAGATGATCTTCTCAATGGCATTTCAGCTTGCTGTCCCACTTGCATATCAGCCACATTTGGCTCATCATTTCCACCAATAGATGATCCATCATCTACCCTTGATTGTATACCTGTGGGAGTACTTGGTTGTACCATTTCTTGCACATTTGGTGCATGGACAGCTTGCTGTCTATCAACATATGCAGGTGGATTCACATCCTGGAAAGTGATTCTCCTCATTTCCACATCCCTCATGGGTGCCTTATGCATCTTCTTCTCATTGAAGACCACATCATGGCTGCGTATGATCTTCTTTGCTTCTGGATCCCAGAGACGATAGCCCATCTCTCCACTTTCACCATAACCCAGAAAGATGCATTTCCTAGACTTAGGATCTAGCTTCTTTCGAAGCTCTTTTGGCACATGTGCATATGCCTCACACCTAAATATACGCAAATGAGAGTAAGAGGGCTTCTTGCCACTCCATGCCTCTTCAGGAATACCACCATCCAAACTCTTACTAGGTGATCTATTGATCACATGCACTGCAGTCGTCATTGCCTCAGCCCAAAAACCACCAGAAAGACTTGCATTGGAAAGCATGCATTGCAACCTTTCTTGAATGGTACGATTCATCTTTTCTGCAACTGGATTTTGCTCTGGAGTACGAGGGGATGTGAGCTCCCTCTTAATCCCACGTGTATCACAGAAATGCTAAAAGTCATGAGAGAGATACTCTCCACCATTGTCAGTCCGTAGGCATTTAAGCATTCTACCTGACTGATTCTCAACCAAGGCCAGCCATTTCTGAAATACCTGGAATACATCACTCTTCCGAGCTATAGCATAAGCCCACACTTTCCTAGTTGCATCATCAATGAATGTCACATAGTATTCGGCCCCGCCTAATGACCGTGTAGGCATGGGACCACATACGTATGAATGCACCAAATCAAGCATTTCAAACTCTTTCTTTCCCCTTCTTTTATGGGCTGATTTAGTCTGCTTCCCATAGAGACAATGCTCACAAAATTCAAAATCAGAGAAACTCAAATGCGGTACATAACCCAAACGGCATAAGAGTTTCATTCCATTCTGGCTCATGTGCCCCAACCTGCAATGCCACAAAGAAGTGCTTGGCTGCTCGGTTATTGCAACAACATGATCAAATACCCCTAATACATGTAAGGGATACAAAGTCCCACACTTGGCACCCCTGGCCAAAAGCATAGAGCCCTTTTGAATTTTCCAACTCTGAAAGCCAAAAGTGGTGTGAAAACTAGCATCATCTAGCTGACCCACTGAAATAAGACTCTTGGTCAGCTTAGGCACATGTCTCACATGTTTCAAAACAAATGCAGACCCATTTGCAAAAGAAAACTTTATGTCACCTGCTCCCACTATGTCACATGCATAGTCATTTCCAAGATGCACACAACCTGTCTTTCCACTATGTGGAGAACCATTCCCTATGGGGAGTAACATGGAATGAAGCACCAGAATCCAAAATCCAATCCTGGGAATATGCATCATCTGAAGTGGCAAGCAACTCTGCAGATAAACTAGACATGAAGAGAACGTCATTGTCACTATCATGGGTGACTGCATTGATCTCCTCGATCTTCACTTTTCCTTTGTCCTCCCTTGGACTCTCTTCCTTTTGATTTGCACCCCAATTTGCATTCTTTTTCTTATCCTTTTGCTCTCTTTTTAGCTTGTAGCAATCCTTTTTCATATGGCCCTTCTTGCCACAATGGTAACACTCAATGTTCCGTGCCCTGGATTTGCTACGAGACTTCCCTCTTTCTTGGGACTTCCCCCTGAACTGTGATCTGCCCCTTTGCACATTTAAGGCTGCATCCTGCTTGTTGCCATCCATAGACTTCCGTCTAATCTCCTCGGCCAACAAGCTACCCACAACATCATCAAATTTCAGTACTCCACCAGGTGCAGAGTTACTGACAACTGTACGGAAGGTATCCCACGAGGATGGCAATGAACATAAGAGAAATATTGCCTTAGTCTCCGCATCAAAATTCATCTTCTGAGCCTGAAGCTGGCTGAAAATAATATTGAATTCATTCAAGTGAGAAGCAATGGAGACCCCTTCCTTCATTTGCAGCTCAAACAACCTCTTCATGAGGTAAACTTTATTAGAGGCAGTTTCCTTCTCATAAGTGGCACACAGTTTCTTCCACAAATCTTCCGTAGTTTGCTCATTCACTACTGTGAAATAAACTGACTCTGCAAGATGAAGCCTAATAGTAGACTTTGCTAATGCATCCAACTCATTCCAATCATCCTCAGACATATTTGCAGGCTTAGCTTCAATCCCTGCCAAGGGTTTAATCTGCTTCTTTTGAATAAGCACATCCCTTATCTGTTCTTTCCACAAAGAAAAGTTTGTCCCATCAAACTTTTTAATGCTGAAAAACTCCTTTTCAGGCATGGAAGAGGATGCCATGATGCAAATAAAGCAAAATCCCAAATGCTAGTGCCTGCAAGAGAGAATCACACCAAATACCAGGTGCACCCAAATGTGTATGCCACAATAGAGTGAAATATCACCAAAATTCAAAGCTCAAAGCATCAAAAGATGCATCTGACTCATGTGCATATATTATGCATCCATATGAGCAAATCTGGCCCAAAAGAAAATGCCAATAAATGCCAAATGACTCAAGCATAAACACTGTCCACTGGCATATGCATCAATTATATCTCATCCAAGAGAGCATAGCACTATCAGTGCATCACCAACAATGTGTCAAAGCTGTCCCTCAGCATAAAATAGCATCCATGTGCAAAGCGTCCATAAAAAAATAGCATCCCATAAGGCAATTTGGGCCTATCAGCGCATCCAACAAGGACCGCAATGCATCCAAATGGCCTATAAATCATCCACTGCAACCCAATGCATACCACGAATGAGCGCACACTGCTCAAACTGCAACCAGAGTGATCTGCATAAGGTATGCTCAAGAAATCATAGTCCCACGGTAATGAGCACTACTGAAAATAGAACCTGAGATGCTTCAAAACATGGGCGCCATTGCATAATCGGACTCAGCAAGAAAATCTGCAAATGTCTCTCTTCTGCCAGAACTCCAAAATCCCAACCGATGAGTGAGAAATGGGAGTCAACACTTATCCACTGCCATGTGGCATAAATCTAAGGTTTCAAAACCTTAGTATGAAAAATGCATAACAGAGAGACGAAATCGAATACACAGAGATTTATAACTCTGAAAATCCTTCACCGAATCGCGCAAGAACTGATAGGTAGGGGTTTTTGGGCGTCCGGAACGCAATGGGACAGACGGTTTTAGAAACCGTGGTCTCAATCACTGGGTCCAACACACGGACTGAAAAACGTTTTTGGAAACAGAGCTATCTGTAAACTCCACCAGAGTGCGAATGATGAGCAACATAGAAGTTTTAGGACCTCCTGAGTCCACCGGAACTGATAGATCTGCAAATGGTTGCTCCAAACTTGAGTTCCAACACCCGGGCAAAAAACGCAGGAACTGATACAGTGAGTCAGAAATCCACTGAAATGATCCCAGATTCAAGAATGAAGGTGTTTCCAAGCTCCTGAAGTAATGTGGACACCAAAAGCAAGCAATAGTTGCCTCTACAAGTCAATACGGAGTCTCTGTCATCGAACGGAACAGGGAAAAGCTCAAAAAACGACTTTTTCTTTGAAAGCTCTTAACAGGCTCTCAAAACCACTTCGCAAAGCCAAAGTGACTTTTCCAAAGGTTCCTCCAAGGTCTCTGCATACTCGGATGCAAGTAAAGTCACCCACAAAGCTTCCCACAAAGCTTCTCCTTCCTCCCACAGAGCTGCTAAGCTTCAAGCATTCACGCACGCTCAGCTAGATCACCCGAGCTCTGATACCAGTTGAGAGTGCTCTCAACGGAAGCAAGAACGGAAGAGGGAGAGAGAGCGAGAGAGAGAGAGACAGAGAGCCACACAAGTTTTAGTGGGTGCAGAACCACCCTAATCTTCTTTTTCATTCATTTATATATGTGTTTGAGTATTGTACATAATTGGGGTTAAGGCACAGTGACCTTTAACCCCACACTAAAGTACGTGAAAGGTACACTGGAGTATGGCATTACCTAGAGAGCAGGGAAGACCTTGGCGGGTTACTGTGACTCAGATTGGGCGGGAGATTGTGATTCTAGAAAGTCAGTTTTTGGATATTGTTTCTCACTTGGTTCAGGAGTGTTCTCTTGGATTAGCAAGAAGCAACCAACAGTGGCACTATCTTCGACGGAAGCTGAGTACAAGGCAGCATGCATTGCTGCTTGTGAAGCAGTTTGGCTAAGGAGGATCCTGCAAGACATAGGAGTTCCAATCGAAGATGCGACGGTTCTAAAATGCGACAATCAGAGTTGCATGGCCATCACAAAGAATCCTGTGTTCCATGCTCGTACAAAGCACATAGAGATTCAGTATCACTACGTACGAGAGCTCATCGAGGATGGAGTCATACAGCTAGAGTATTGTCCCACAGAGGACAATTGCGCAGACATCTTCACGAAGGCTCTTGGGAGTGATTTATTGTTGCGGCATCTACATCGACTCGGCATTGGTCCGAACACGTAGTTCATCTTCGGGTGAACATTGAGGGGGGGTGTTAGAGTTAGCTCAAATGTCCACCTCTCATGTAACCCACCAATATTCTGTGTACCCAATGTTGTAAGGCCCCCATATGAGGAGAAGCCATGATGGGTATCGGATATTGGGAGGGATCCCCAGTTTAGACACTGGAAGGGGTCTTAGAGTAGACCAGATGGTTATGAGACGGCTTAGGAGCCAAGAGTAGATACCCGTCTGCAAAAAGGGGGGGTTCGGGGGGGCGATAGCCCCCCCGATAGCAGGGGGTCCGGGGGGCGCAGGCCCCCGGTGGGGGTCTGGGGCAAAGCCCCCAACGGCAGGGTCGGCTGGTCTTCCAGGCCGACTGTCTATTAGGCCGACTGCCTATTACAAGGCCGACCGTCAACCACTTACACTATATAAGTGGCCACCCCCTATCATCAGATCACCAGTTCTTCACGCTCATAGTCCTCCGTCCAGCATCTGTCTAGATCACCATCGAAGCTCTGTCTGTAGAGCGCACGGGTGGACAGCCAACCATCAGTTGTATCAGCAGTTTGGTATATCAGAATTTTTGTATTCTCTCCAGCTTTCCATCGTGTACTTGCGTTTTGTTGTTATCTTCCACTGCGTACTATTTTCTTACAAATGAAATCCTGGTAGCAGTCAGCAATGATGCAAAATGTCCAGCAAAAGGAAAATGTACGATTGCTCTCAAGTTAGATGGAGTTGTAAAACAGTTGTCCGATGTTCTTTATGTGCCAAATATCAAGAGGGACTTGTTGTCCGTTTCTGCGATCATGGATCGGGACCTCAAAGTTCAATTCGATAAGAATGGTGCACAAATCTTGGATCTTCAAGGGAAGGTTGTTGGTAAAGATACACGGTGCAACAACATTTACGAACTCTCGGCTTTCAGTGCTCGAGCGGATGTGAAGAACACTAAGCTGTGGCATGAGAGGTTTGGTCATCTAGACCTTAGTTCTTTAAAGGAGATGCATAAAAGTGGAATGATTGTAGACCTACCAGAAATTACAGATCTGCCCGATGTATGTGAAGCTTGCATGATGGGGGCAAGCAGCATCGACAGCCCTTTCCTAAAGAGGCCAGTAGGGCAAAGGCTCCTCTAGAGCTCGTTCACACGGACCTCTGTGGAAAGATGGAGACGGAAGCTTTGGGTGGTTCCTACTACTTCATGGCGCTAATCGGCGACTACAGTAGAAGGATATAAATATACTTCCTGAAGACTAAAGATGAGGCTTTTAGTAAGTTCAAAGAATGGCATGTAATGGTTGAGAAAGAAATGGGGAGGAAGGTGAAGAAGTTGAGATTAGACAAAGGTGGAGAGTTCACATCAACTGAATTCGAAAGTTACTGCAAAAGTCACGAGATCAAGAGGCAGAAACCCCCGCCACATACATCACAGCAAAATAGTGTAGCAGAGCGCAAGATGCGTGTCATCTGCGAAATGGGCAGGAGTATGATGAAAGGGAAAGATTTGCCAAAGACTTTCTGGGCTGAAGCATGTAACATGGTAGTTTACATTCTGAATCGTAGCTACACGAAGGTAGCTACACGAAGGCTGTGAACGGGATGACTCCACTGTAGGCCTTTTCTGGTAAGAAACCTTTAGCTGCACATTTCAGAGTTTTCAGATGTGACTGTTTTTGTGCATGTCCCTGATGCTAACAGGACCAAATGGGAACCGAAGAGCCGGAAGTGTATTTTCTTGGGCTACAGTGAAGAGGCGAAGGGTTATTGTCTCTATAACCCTGTTACCAAGAAGATAATAGTAAGTCACGATGTGGTCTTCTCAAAACAACCGCATCAATTGGAGGAGGATGCTTCCTTCCCAGACAACCAGGACCAGGATATCCATCCAGTACAACCACCAACAACAGACTGAACTCCCCCAATGGTGCTTGGGAGGATTCAAGATAAAGAAGAGGAAGAAGAGCCTGTAGAACCACAACGGCAACGGCCACTCCCAAAGTGGGTAAAGCAGCTTTTGGACGAGAGAGAACCTCCAGCCATTGAGGAGGAACCATCCGAACACCGCCGGTCCAAGAGATTAGACGAGCAAAGAAGGGCGCATGACACTTGGTCAACTACGCTTTGATGACAGAGGTGATCCGTGCTGAAGAACCCAAGTGTCTTGAAGAGCCACAGGGTGATGATAGGTGGATGGAGGCTATGTAGTCAGAGTATGGCTCCATAATGAAGAACAACACTTGGGACCTTGTGGATCGACCACCAAAACGCAAGGTAATCGGCACCAAGTGGGTGTACAAGACCAAGTACAAGTCCGATGGCACGTTGGATAAGTACAAGTCTCGGCTCATGGCAAAAGGATTCGCATAGTTAGATGGTTTTGATTATCAGGATACTTTTGCTCCCACAGCTCAACTAACCACAATTCGTAGTGTTTTGGCTTTAGCTGCCCAGGGAAGTTGGCCCGTGTTTTAGATGGATGTAAAATCCGCCTTTCTAAATAGAGATATCAAGGAGGAGTTAGACGTGGAACAACCACCAGGTTTTGAAATCCCTGGTTCAGAAGATAAAGTTTGTAAACTGAAGAAGGCACATTACGGGCTGAAACAAGCCCCACGAGCGTGGTACCAGCGGATTGATGCCTACTTTCTGCAAAACGGGTTCAGGAGGAGCCCATCTGATGCAAATTTGTATATCTTCAGAGAAGAAGGTAGGTGTATGATCGTGGTCCTTTATGTGGACAGCCTTGTCATAATAGGGAACCATGAAGAGAAGATCTCGCAGACAAAGCATTTGCTAGGAAGAGAGTTTGAAATGACAGACCTCGGACTGATGCATTTCTGTTTGGGGATTGAAGTTTGGCAAGAGCCAAAACATTTGTATATCTTCAGAGGAGGAGGCAGGTGTATGATCGTGGTCCTTTATGTGGACAACCTTGTCCTAACAGGGAACCATGAAGAGAAGATCTCATAGACAAAGCATTTGCTAGGAAGAGAGTTTGAAATGACAGACCTCAGACTGATGCATTTCTGTTTGTGGGGATTGAAGTTTGGCAAGAGCCAAAACAGATCTTCATCTCATAGCTGAAGTATGCTGGAGAGATACTGAAGGCATTTGGCATGGCTGAGTGCAAGACAGTTGGCACCCTATGGAGGTTGACGTGAAGCTCTCAAACGAGGATTCATCACCACTGGTGGACGAAGCGAAGTACAGAAGGCTTGTGGGCAGCTTGATTTACTTGTGCAACACGCGGCCAGACATCAGCTTTGCGACTGGTGTACTAAGTAGGTTTTCCAGTAAGTCTCGGAAGAACCATTGGAGGGCAAGGATGCGGGTGCTGAAATACCTCAAAGGCACACTTGATTATGGCATCACCTATACCAAGGGCAACATTTTGACCGGATTCTGTGACTCGGATTGGGCAGGAGATGTGGACAGCAGGAGATCAGTGACAGGTTACTGTTTCTCACTTGGATCTGGAGCTATGTCATGGGTCAGCAAGAAGCAACCCACAGTTGCTCTTTCTTCTACCAAGGCTGAGTACAAATCAGCATGCTTTGCTTCTTGCGAGGCAGTATGGTTGAGAAGGATTTTAGGGAACATGGGTGCAGTGCAGAACAAGCCTACGCAGTTATCATGTGACAATCAGAGTTGCATGGCGATTGCAAAGAATCCTGTGTTCCACGCTCGCATAAAACACATTGAGATTCAATATCACTTAGTACGCGAGCTCATCATGGATGGAGAGGTCGACTTGGTATACTGTCCGACTACAGAGAATGCTGCGGACATCTTCATGAAGGCTCTTGGAAGAGACTTGCTGGAGAGGTATCTTCATTGACTTGGCATTGGGCCGAAAAAGTAAGTTCACTTGCAGGTGGACATTGAGGGGGGGTGTTAGATATCAATGCTCCACTCTCGTGTAACTACGCGAGAACCAGCTAACTCTACTTATAAGCCCCCCATATGAGAAGAAGACATTTGAGTAGCTCGGTTATCCCGGTAGGTCCTGGTTTGGACATCAGATGGGGGCCATGTGTGGCTTGATGGCTAGACAGAGTTGGCACATTGCCAACTAGGCTACATGCAAGTACGGGAAGGCGTCCCATGACTGACCGCACTGAGGGTGGACGGAGCATTTCTCGGGGTAGCCCACTCTCGAGTTGCGGGGCCCGTTTGAAGCCCCAGATGATCTTGGATGGCTGTGGGCCGAACGGAGATCATAGGTTAGTTGCTATTTTACGCACCGGTTCTATCGTGTGGTCAGTGGCCTATTTCGAGACCGACCCCCAGTCGGCCGTTTTGGGCGGTCACCCAATTGGGTCTAACCGACTACTAGTGGTGGCTATATAAGAGCAAGCCCGTGAAGCCCATTTCATCACTGGCTACAGCAACCCTGATTCCTTAGCATCCAGCCTCCGTCCTCTACTATTTCCAGCACGCCATCGAAGCTTCTTTCATAGGAGCGCACGGCTGGGAGGCAGCGCCATCTATTGTATCAGCTCTATAGTAATCAAATTTTTGATTCTCCATACTATCTGCTTTTCTCTCTTGCGTACGAGATCCTGTTATCTGTTGAGCATAGACGTTGTATTGTTTTCTTACATTGAGCCTCTGAGGCGCGAGGCCGACCATGGGGTGGGACTTGGGGAATTAAAATTCCTAGTGGGCCCTTGGAAATAGTGAACGTGCGTTCAGTTACTAGGCAATTAATTCCTAGGGCCAAAGTGTGCAACAGGGGGGCCAAAAGAGTGGTGCAATTAAAAACTACTATTTTTAGCACAGGACTACAAAAGGGGCCCAGTGCTCTTATTTTAAGTTCAGTTGGCCAAATCAGTTTCAGAGGAACCAGATCATCAGCTTGGGGCTTCCAGAGCCTGCCAGGGAAATTCGTTTTTACCTAGGGGCCAGTTTCAGGTGATCCAAAGCCTGCCAGGGAAGTTCGTTTTTACCTAGGGGCCAATTTCAGGTGATCCACTGCCAGGGAAATTCGTTTTTACCCAAGGGCCAGTTCCAGGTGATCCAGAGCCTGCCAGAGCAAATCACAATTGAACCAGGAGCCTGTTGCAGGTGGCGATTTCTGCCAGGGTGTCTTTTCCAGTTTGCAATTTGCTTTTGGGCTCTTCCAGGCTGTTCCAGGTGCCTGCAATTGATTTTAGGGCTGTTCCAGGAGTTCTGGACTTGACCAGGCTGCTCCGGGTGAATTGCGACTTGCTTTTTTAGTCTTTCAGGCTCTGTAGGAGATTTCGACCTGATTTTCTAGAGCTTTCTGGGTGTTGTGGTTGGTTTTGGTAACTTTCCAAGCGTGGGTGTTCGCTTCTAAGCTGCTTTTGGGACTGTGCCAGAGTAGAATTAGCTTATCTCCACAGGATCTTGGTTTTCTAGCCAAGGTGACCTTTCTTCTGTGGATTCCAGGTAGAAGAAGGCTTGTCTTCGCCTGCTTTTGCCACTCCCAGGTTGGTTGCTAGCTAGTTATAGCGTTTGGGTTTCTTTCCTCGCGAAGAAGGGTTGATTTATGCTGTTGGGCAGTGGCCAAGGAGGCTATAGATTGAGGCAACTTGCTGGGAAGTATTTGGTTGTTTGATTGCACCAGAGTTTAGTTGTTGAGGGCTTTGTCTTGCAGTTGTTCAACCGTGTTTGGCTGGTTGGGCACTTGGTTGTGCGATTGCAGGTGTGGGTCAGACAGTGGATGCTATTGGGGTCTTTGTTGCATACTTTGGTTGGCTGAGGATACATGATTGTCTAGTGATTGGATGCCATTCATCGTTTGAGGTTGAGCAAAAAATTACAAGGTGGGCCGGACAAGGAGTCTGCGGGCGTTGGTTTGCCTGTGGTGCAGCTTCCCAAAGACCTTTGTAATTAGCCACTTGGCTTCAAATGAATGTTAAATAAATACTGCAAGGGGCACCAACGTTTGGGGCCAATTGGTGTCCTTGTTTCTGAGTAGGAGCGCTCTAGCTCCCCTGTGATTTGTTTTGTGGTGCATATTTACTTGTCTATTTACTGTGTATGCTGTAATTAAGTGGATCCTACCACCCTTTACGTTGTTGAGGCTGGCTTCACTATACAATTTGACGATCAATGAGGGAGATTCGGTGTAGGACTACAAATCATGCAAGAAAGAAGGTGATATCTCAACTTGCCCAAAGAATGTTCTAGTCAATCGCTTGGAGTAGGAAGGCTCTACAACTTCCATCCCACAGACTGTTGGCCCTAGTGCATTTGAAGGTGTAGGATTGGATGAACACAATGTAATTTATAGCTTGTTTCGATTTTGGGATGTGCTATGCCATGGCTCTTTTATTTGCATTGGATGCATAGGTCTATATTGTAAGGGTTCATAAACCAGTCCTTGGCACCACAAAAAGCTTCTCGAGTATGTGCGGTCAATAGGATGCCTAAATCCTAGGAGTGGACTCAAATCTTGAGACTGCAGCACCAATACCCATGGTAGAGAGGGCTAATTCATGTTTGCAGTAGTCTGGAGCCCATGAAGCAATGAGTGGGAACACACTCGAGGACAGCCAGCACTGAAGCCACTTCCCGAGAAGGGGGTAGTGGACCACACAGCCCATCCAAGCCATTGGCCCCGTTATTTGGTGGAGGCAAATTCAGAAAGCTGATGGCCGAAATTGTGTTCCCACGCGCCAAGTCTGGCAGCTGAGGGATTTTGAAAGGGTGGGCGCCAAGCCATAGCCAGGCTGAATCTCATCCACACTGAGGGTTCAACTTTGGGAAACAGTCTATCCATTTGAAAAAGGCTAGCCCTACCCTCTCACACAAGAATGCTCACCCTCAAAAGCCCCTGAAGAGGCTAAGATTTCTCAGGTGAATACAGAAGCCACGTGGATAACCAAACTCTTTCACAGCATGTCGGGTGTACGACCCCATAGAGGGTGATCCTGTATTATTGGACTCCAAATGTTTAGTCTAGCAAGTCACTCATAATCCTACATGTACTGGCTCCCTTGATTGTTCTTAACATCATAGCATAGAGGACATCAGAAGCCGTCAGCCACTGCAAAGGGTGCCACAACAATAAACCGCTTAACACCACAGCAAAGATGGTAAAAGCTAAGACTTGACACAAAGATGGCAAAAGCAATGTACAAATATCAAAATAAAAAGTGATGATATCCTTGAAGAAGAACTATAACAGAACTGTTTTAAAAGATGTAGAACACTGAAATCACATGGTACCTCATTGCCATATACAGCAGAGTTGGATCCTGTACAAGCGATGAGTTTCAGAAAGCACAAATTGAAGAATGCAACTGGGTGGATTGATTCCCAAACTGCAACTGTTAATCCTAACACACCTCTGCAAGTTCGATTTTACATTAGAATTCTCTGTTCTCAGAAGTGCTCTTCTTTTATTCCAAGTGGGAAGATCTAGCACTGTGAGATTTTTGTATAATACAAGGCTTTTGTATTTACAGACATGGTTCACAGTAGTCACCTCTTTTGCAGCATCCAACTAGTTACACTAAAATACTACATGCCATTAAAAGCTTGGCTTTTCAGTTACGGGGAATGCAGCCTATTTACACAGATGCTAGCCTTGATACAGATGAGGAAAACCACGACTCTTTCAACACAGACGTGCTGCTTTTCATGCTCCACTAACCCACATTGAAGAGCCCTAAAACAGCTCTATATGCACTCTCACTCAGCTATCAAAAGCCACTATTACAGAAATTCCTGCAGACTTTACATATTCCCTCGAATTACAATCGTGAAGATTGTAAGTCTGGTTAAGCAAAGCAGCTGCAAAATTGAAGCCCTAAAAAAAGAAAAGGGCCCATTGCTGATGAGCCAAAACAAGGCATCATGGGGAAAAGAGAGATGAAAACAAAATCCTTGCATGTGATACTGGCGTAATGATAGCCACTACACTGTGCCTCCTGTCTATCTGTATTTGGCTGCAAAAGGGAGACAGATAATCTGTTTATTCAGTAGGCCGCCTATGAAAACCCTTGGGCACTGTTTCGTTGGAAGAGTTCACGTCCATGGCGACAACCCTTGCAGCGGGAGGGCCTCTTCGGCAATTCTCTATCATAGAGTCAACAGTATCTACCTTGCCCGAGAACACAGCTTCCACCGAGCCATCTCTGCAGTTCCGCACCCAACCATCCAAGCCCAATCGCTTGGCCGATTCACAGGTCCATTGCCTATAAAAAACTCCTTGTACGGTGCCCTTAATGCGCACATTGACCTGCTTTACCGTTACAATTTGGTGAGAACAGCTTCCGAAAAGCAGACTGCGAGGAAATAATGATAAATTCCCCATTCGATGCAGCTCGCAGACCACTCAACCAATAAATTACCCTGGTATGTCTGATTTTTCGCTTCAATAGTGCGTGTTCGGCCGCTCTTGGAACTTATTATGTACGAAGAAAAGAGAAACACGGAGCTCGGATGCACAATTTCCTCGTGCACGTTGAAGCGTACCGTCTTTATTAGATTATTGTCGTCAGTTTGACGGGAAGCATCGTTGCCAAGCATGGAAGCCAAGGGGAATGGAGGTCGAGAAGCAGCAGGGAGGCGCGAGCTCATGCGACCTAGCATGCTGTTTCTCGTCACGCTCTTTAGCATGGCTTTTGGAAGGAAGTTTTACTTTTTTTTTGGGATGGGAGAGGGGGGTTGTGTGTGTGGACTTTGTGACAAGGCAATAGAAGACTGTTAGACATCTCTTTTGGAAATGCCAGGTAGTTAAAATTCGATCAAAGAATCATAATGTTAACCATCGGCGGAATCCACAAACAAGTCACTTTTAACCGGATAACTTAATTCATTGGTAGTGATCGGCGGCGACCAACCGGTACCCTTCGATCTAAATGAGATCCAATGGCCATAAAACACCATTAGATCTTGGTCTCAATCCTACGGTCGTGAAAAGCAGCTATTTATTGTCTGTCGGAAATTGTCCCGGCTGCAAGGAACTTTTGAAGTCGGCTTATACAGATGACCCTGGAAATGAGTTGGCAGCTCCTCTCCCTCTTCTTTGCCCTGGAGCCCAGGATGGAGCATAGACTGGCCTTGATGAAATCGAGTAGCCAGAACAGCGATTTCGATCATGTTGTATGAAACCAGGGGACTTATGGGTTTGGAAATGCGCTATGGCCCAAGGAAGTCGAATGGCAAATCCTCCACGGACTTCAAAGAGAGAGCAAGGCGGCCTCTGATGCGCGAGGTTAAGGTGACAAATAAGCAATTCGCTAGCAGAGAAGGATATGTCGTAGACTAGCCAGAAAATAGATGCCGGCTGAGATGAGGGGAGGAAGTGGAGAGACGTGGGGAAGGGAGAGGAGCGAGCGTGAGAGCTGTGGAGAGGGAGAGGAGGGAAGCGGAGGGAGAGGGCTCTCCGAACAGCCAAGGGGAGGGGGAGGGGTAGGGGCAGGTTGGAGGTTAGCTTAAATTATATTAATTTACGATAGGGGCTTTAGCTTAGGTTCAATTTTAATTAAATCACCAATGAATTTTTTCAAAGAATCATGCAAATTTTGTAACTTTTGTCAATCCAATCCAAATTTGAAATGCCTGAAACATAAAATTACAAACCTAATGCAAAAAAGTTTGATGCAAATCCATGCTCGAGCACAAAATTAAAGAATTTTAAGAATTAGTAGAGCCATTAGAATTAAAAATATGACAATAGACAAGCAAACAAAAAAAGGAATTTACTGGAAATGGTGCAAGAGATAAAGGGGAAGGAGAGAGAGAGAGAGAGAGACCACTTTAAAATTTGCATTTAAGTCCAATGAAGAAGAGAAGCCACATTCAAGTCTTCATTCAAGTCCAATGAAGAAGAGAAGCCACATATCAACATATTGTCCAATAGGAAAAATGCACTTCCACAAATTCGAAATTGATATGTGTGTGTGTGTGTGTTGGGGGTGGAGGGGTTTTTCACGCAGACACATTCCCACATTATAATATCATCATATGTGTGTGTGTGTGTGTGTTGGGGATAGAGGGGGTTTTCAAGTAGACACATCCACATCATCATGTGTGTGTGTGTGTGTGTTGGGGGTTTTTCAAGTAAACACATCCCCACATTATGACATCATCATGAGGTTGATCAACGGAGCTAGTTAGGAGCCACTAAGAGAACGTTCCCATGCCAACGAGAATGCCTATTTCTCGACAGTCAAATGCCACGCCAGAGATATGTTAGCTCACGTTCTCGTGTGTCTATGGCGTATGCCCAATTGCTCGATGCTTGGATGTCAAACATCCACCTGTTGCTGCAACTTGAGAGGAACTTGGATTAGATGGTTCCTCAACACCAGAATACTTCTGAGGTGCATCCTCATCCTCATCCTTATGAAGTCAGCGTTTGATCCCCTGCTTCAAAGATTCCAAATACTAGCAGTCATTCACAAGAGTCATTAAGGGATCAAACGTCTTCATTAAGGGAATCAAACGTCTTCATTAAGCGAACCAACTGCAAGAATCATCTTGTTACTATTGCAATTGTCCCTTTGCATACTTTTCTAAAAAATAAGAGGTTGACTTTGGATGATTTAATCCATGTCCCTCCCTATGGTTTCTCCTAAGTTTTGATTTTTTTGCCTCATGACTCACAGTTGTAACATTTTAGCTTTTGTACTTCATGGTGGGTTTTCCCTCATAGGTTTTCCACATAGTAATATAAAGTATTACTAAAAGAATGTGTGTGTGTGTGTGTAAAGATTTGACAAAGCCCTGTTTCATAGTGAAATGAAAATAATTTTGATAATGGACACAAAAGCAAAAACTACTATGAAACATTACAAAAAAACCAAGAGGTATACAATTTGCAAAAGGTTTGTAGAATGTTTGACTATAAAAACAAGTTTAACTTTGATAAATTGTAGCAAGCGTCACTTTTATTAAAGAGGGGAGTCTGCTTACCTGCCACTTTTATTGAAAGACATGGTTAGAACCAGCTTAAACCTTAGTTGGGAAAAAGTTGGGAAGACAGGTGTCATAAACACCCCTCCCTTGCTATTGGAGTCACAATTAAAATAGAAGCTTAACTGCAAACTTATAAAGCAACTGTATGAGTGTAAATTTGATTGGAGCGAACGTGTGCTTAAGGAAAGAGTGTACAAGTAAGGCAAATTGTCTTGCAATTATTAAATAGGGAAAAAGTTATAATGGATGAAAATAAAAGGAAAAAAAGGGGGTGTGATGAAATAGATATGAAAGAGTATGGAAAAACTATGGAAAGAAGATTGACTACAAAAAAAGATGGGATAGATAAGAACCAAACTAAGTCTTCTAAGTAATATTAAAGAGGATAAATAAGGAATCCAATTGACGGTGAAGGAATATAAGATGCAAATTATAGTCCCAATATCATAGAAGGTTTTTTTTTTTGGGGGGACGGGAGAAAAAGCTAACTTTGAGAATTAAAATTTTTGGGAAAGTAATTAGAAAAGGTTTAAAAAAATTTTCAAACAAAAGAGTGTGAGTAATGTAAAGGTATTAGGAAGGGGAGAGGAGTAACAATGGAAAGTATTAAAAAAAGACATCAAATAAAGGAAAAAGAAATAATGAGAGGGGGGTAATTATAATAAAACTTGCGAATCCAAGTATTTGAAGGCAAGAACCAATCTTGGGGTGGTACTCCGCTCCCTTAATTGAGAAAATGTTTTAGAGATGGGGGGTATTCCACACCCATAAAACACGAAATTTAAAATGTTAAAAATCAATCATTAGCATCAAAAGTATATAAAACATTCTTTTGAGCATGGGGGGTATTCCACACCCATATGCTATAATATTTTACACAAGGTAATTAGCAATTATGTTAAAAGAGCATCATGTAAAGCTTTTCTTTTATTTGTTTTATTTTTAAAAAAACTTAAAAGGGATCATTAAAGCATAATTGGGGACACGTCTAAGTAAGTGCACAATTGTGTGTGTGTTGCCAAAAAACCCATGTTTTAATAAAGGAAAAACCACATGAATGAAGAATAGAAAATCGCTATGCCAGAGGAGAATGATATCTTAGAAAGAAGAACGTGATTAAACAAATTACTTTGAATAGAACTTTAAAAAGTTTTTTAGCAAAAGGGAGAGGGAGGATTGGGTAGAAGATAAAAGGTTAGAATAATCAAATAATTTTGCTTGGAGATTTAGAAAAATGAATAATTAAAAAGACAATCAAAGTGTTAAAAAGAGTGTAAATAACTAAATAAATATATAAATAACTACTTAAAAGAATATGTAAAAAAGCATATATATATATATTTGAAATAAGTAAGAAAATAAAGAGAAAATTAGAGAAATTGAAGAAAAAATATGATAGATAAAGGATAGACAATGTAGGTATTTAATGGACACAATAAAAGAAAGAGAAAGTAAATTTATCTTAGCCAAAACAAAATTAAAAGAGCCTAAAGGAAAAATCAAGAAAAGGTATTATTAATAGAAAATGGGGTGTATATATATATATATATATGTCTACGTAAAGCAATGACTAAGGTGATAAGAGGTGGCAACAGAACTTAGCAAAAAATGGAGCAATGGAAGATTGCGACAGATTACGACATGAAGGAGTCGTGAATAGCCATCGTGACTAAAGCTTGTTGTGAGACAAAGCTCCCCGGTAGACTACGGGACAGTCCTCATAAATCTACAAGGTTTGATGACAAAAGATAGTACCTTTTATGATCTTCGCAGCTCGCATGAGAAAGCTTGCAAAGAAGCCAAAAAAAATCTACAGCAAGTTTCTTGTCCATCTTAGCGATTGTATGCTTTTGCGAGTAGCTACGTAAGAGCTAAAATGCAATATGCCATGGCAATGCAAGTCTAGAGCTCGATCGTGGGGATTTCAAAGTTAATAGTCACAACTTGCTATCTCAACGTGAAAACGAAAGCAAACAACCGTCCCGCCAACTTGTCCAAAACACTGATCTCAGTAGAGTAAGCAATGAGCCAAGCTGATCGACAACACAACCAGCGAGCAACCAGCTTGTGATATCGAGAGAGAGCAAGGTGGTAGCAAGGTTGGCGATGATGCGTACGTTAAGCTCTTAGAGAACATCGTTCACGAATGAGACGAATTATAAGCAAGGGAGATAAGTTTCGTGAAAGAAGCAACGGTGATAACGTACTGGACCTGACTGTTGGCCATGAGGATTGAAGGCGATGATGAGAGACGCAGAGGTTGCTAGTTGAAACAATCAGGCTCTAAGGTAGAGGCGGCTAACAGAAAGCCGAAACGAAAGAGCTAGCTAGAGCAAAAGGCACATAAAGTGTTGGGGGAGAGCTAGTGAGGGAGCTGCGGGCAAGTATTAGCTGCAAGGGAGCCACGCGGGAGCTAGGAGGGCCAAGTGAAAGCATGAACTAAGGCATAGGAACCGTGAGGCAACTGCAAACCAACAGTGCAAGTAATAGAAATGTAGAAAGTATCGTAAAATAAGGGTGGCGCTTACGACCGCGGGGAGAGACGTTGGAAAGAAAAAATACTTGGCGTTTTAGAACTTGGAAAGAGTAGAGCCCCCGACCGGTAGGTTAGAGGATGCCATGGTAAGCCAAGTTCGTAGAAGACGTACAGAAATGAGATAGTGTAGAAGACGTACTCCCGGAGCTTGGATAGGAAGTCAAGGCAAGGCGTAGTAAAGGTACGGAGGCAATACACCACAAAGTGTAAGAGCAAAGGAGCCCGAGGGGATGTTTAACTTGAAGGCACCTTCCACGGTCGAAGAAACCATTACAAAGAAGCATCAGTTTCTACAACGTGGACGATGGAGATTAATAAGGGAAGAATGTATTAGTTTAGTGCAGATAGGGGTTTTTTGGGGTAACCATTTAAAAGAAGACTAATCACATACTCCATGCCATGGAGAAAAATAATATAAGGTTATTAAAGCTTAGAAAGTATAAATTAACTATCCTCCATTAGGGAATAGTTTTGGAGGGGAGTAACCAATTATTACGCAACTGAACAAAGACGACGTTTTCACCTATTAGTAAGTAAATTAATTAAAATACTCTTAAATTTAACTATTATTCTTAAGTACCAATTGTCAATTTTATCAAAATAAAAAACATGTACATAAAGAGGAAGAGTAATTAGGCATCGGGGAGTGTTATACGAAACCAGGAAAAGAAGTGAATGTATAACACAAGGCAAATTAGTTAAAAAAGACTAATTAACAACTATATCGAATGCATGTGAATTAATTGTATGACACTAGCCCGACCAAAGGCTAGTTGTGAGATCAATGTGTGTGTTTAAATTTAAAAAGTCCCATCATTGATTGAGTCATTCAATTAATTCCATCGTTAGGATAAAGTGTTAGAAATAAGAAAATTACAATCAAGAATCTTATAATGGAGCATTAAAGACACTATATAAATTAATTCCATCCTTAGGATAAATTAATGGAGCATTGTATGACTGAGTCATACAATTAATTCCATCCTTAGGATAAATTGTTAGAAATAAGATAATTACAATCAAGAAGCTTATAATGGAGCATTAAAGGTTAGAACAAATTTGGCATCATGTAGGAAGACAGGTAATCCCTGTGTTCCCCAGCTTGATATCGCTTATACCAAAGAGCCATAGAACTACCAAAAGATTCTAAATGTATACCAAAAAAAGAAAACTTGATGCCATAAGTTATCTAATGTCTCGCATTTTGCTTTTCGATACAAAAATGGTCTAGTTTTATTCTCTTGTCCAATAGTTTCCATTTCCCTTTGTGCATTCTCCATCTTTTGAGAGATAAAGGCCATTTTGGTAGGGTCTGTGATTATAGACGTCCTAGCAGTCCTATGGAATTTGTTTGAGTTCTTCACCAGAATTTCCTGTCAAATTCAGTTATCAACCAAATCAAGGGGGTGGTCCATTACCAAGGTAAACAACATTATAAAAAAAGAGGGGGTTATTTCATAATCAAGATTGAGAAACCAAATGATTATATATGTGTGAGTGTGTGTAAGATGGGGGGTTAAAAAAGAGTAATGAATTCATGTAGGCAGGCCATCCACACCCTTGTGAAAAAAAGATACCGTTAAACATTTCCCCTTGAATCTAAGTGCAGTAATCAAAGTGAAGCATACATCTTGGGGGGTAAACTTTGCCATTGTAAAAAAAGAACCAATCTTGGGGGGTTACTTTGCTCCCTTAATTGAGAAAATGTTTTAGAAATGGGGGGTATTCCACACCCATAAAACACGAAATGTAAAACATTAAAAATCAATCATTAGCATCAAAAGTATATAAAACATTCTTTTGAGCATGGGGGGTATTCCACGCCCATATGCTATAAATATTTTACACAAGGTAGTTAGCAATTATGTTAAAAGAGAATCACGTAAAGCTTTTCTTTTATTTGTTTTATTTGAAATAAAACTTAAAAGGGATCATTAAAGCATAATTGGGGACAAGTCTAAGTAAGTCCACAATTGTGTGTGTGTTGCACAAAAACCATGTTTTAATAAATTAAAAAGCACATGAATGAAGAATAAAAAATCACTATGCCAGAGGAGAATTATAACTTAGAAAGAATGTGATTAAACAAATTACTTTGAATAAAGAACTTTAAAAAGTTTTTTAGCAAAAGGGAGAGGGAGGATTGGGTAGAAGATAAAATGTTAGAATAATCAAATAATTTTGCTTGGAGATTTAGAAAAATGAAAGAAGCATCAGTTTCTACAACGTGGGCAGTGGAGATTAATAAGGGAAGAATGTATTAGTATTTGCAGATAGGGGTTTTTTGGGGTAACCATTTAAAAGAAGACTAATCACATACTCCATGCCATGGAGAAAAATAATATAAGGGTATAAAAGCTTCTAAGAAAGTATAAACTAACTACCCTCCGTTAGGGAATAGTTTTGGAGGGGTTTAATCCCAGTAACCAATTATTACGCAACTGAACAAACACGAAGATTTCACCTATTAGTAAGTAAATTAATTAAAATACTCTAACATATAGGTACTATTATTCTTAAGTACCAATTGTCAGTTTTATCAAAATTAAAAACATGTATATAAAGAGGAAGAGTAATTAGGGGTTGGGGAGTGTTATAGGAAACCATGAAAAGCAGTGAATGTATAACATGGGCAAATTAGTTAGACAAGATTCGATTGCTAAGCATAAAGAGGAAATTGAACCAAGACCAGATTTGGATAATTATCATTTACAAGATAATTACTTACCAAAAAAATGAAAAAGTTATCATTAACAATACACCATATAAGCAAGTAGGTAAGCATCACTATATTAGAGTATGGCTCAAGGTATCTCAAAAAGAGCCGTGTAACACGTAAGGCCAAAATGATTTTGCAAAAGCTATAAAAACTGACTCAAATCCTGAATACAGCAAAATCCGAGGATCCATGAAGGTAATAGCCATCAAAATGTCATTCTTCCAACAAAGAAATAGTTCCCTGCATTCATAACCATGACAAGGTTGATAATTGCTTAAACAATAAAAAACTATTAAAAAGTTTGTGAGTATTGTGTATGTGTATAAGTTGAAGAAATGCTTGTGTGTGTGAGTATCTTTGTGTGAGAAAAAGTATTATTGTGTGTGTGTGTGCATGCGTGCGTGCTGTGGGGGTTAAAGGTCACTGTGCCTTTACCCCGGTTATGTACAATACTCAAACACATATATAAATGAATGAAAAAGAAGATTAGGGTAATCTGCACCCACCAAAACTTGTGTGGCTCTCTGTTTCTCTATCTCCCTCTTCCGTTCTTGCTTCCGTTGAGAGCACTCTCAACTGGTATCAGAGCCCGGGTGATCTAGCTGAGCGTGCGTGAATGCTTGAAGCTCAGCAGCTCTATGGGAGGAAGGAGAAGCTCTGTGGGAAGCTTTGTGGGTGACTTTACTTGCATCCGAGTGTGCAGAGACCTTGTAGGAACCTTTGGAAAAGTCACTTTGGCTTTGCGAAGTGGTTTTGAGAGCTTGTTAAGTGTTTTCAAAGAAAAAGTCGTTTTTTGAGCTTTTCCCTGTCCGTTCGATGACAGAGACTCCGTATTGACTTGTAGAGGCAACTATTGCTTGCTTTTGGTGTCCACTTCACTTCAGGAGCTTGGAAACACCTTCATTCTTGAATCTGGGATCATTTCATTGGATTTCTGACTCACTGTGTCAGTTCTTACGTTTTTTTTCCCGGGTGTTGGAACTTAAGTTTGGAGTAACCATTTGCAGATCTGTCAGTTCCGGTGGACTCAGGAGGTCCTAAAACTTCTATGTTGCTCATCATTCACACTCTGGTGGAGTTTACAAATAGCTCTGTTTCCAAAAACGTTTTTCAGTCCGTGTGTTGGACCCAGTGATTGAAACCACGGTTTCCAAAACCGTCTGTCCCATTGCGTTCCGAATGCCTAAAAACCCCTACCTGTCAATTCTTACACGATTCGGTGGAGGATTTTCCGAGTTATAGATCTCTGTGTATTCGATTTCGTCTCTCTGTTATGCATTTTTCATTCTAAGGTTTTGAAACCTTAGATTTACGCCACATGGCAGTGGATAAGTGTTGACTCCCATTTCTCACTCATCGGTTGGGATTTTGGAGTTCCGATAGAAGAGAGATATTTGTAGATTTTCTTGCTGAGTTTGATTATGCAATGGTGCCCATGTTTTGAGGCATCTCAGGTTCTATTTTCTGTAGCGGTCATTACCGTGGGACCATGATTTCTTGAGCATACCTTATGCAGATCACTCTGGTTGCAGTTTGAGCGGTGTGCACTCATTCGTGGTGTGCATTGGGTTGCAGTGGATGATTTATAGGCCATTTGAATGCATTGCGGTCCTTATTGGATGCGCTGATAGGCCCAAATTGCCTTGTGGGATGCTACTTTTATGGACGCTTTGCACATGGATGCTATTTTATGCTGAGGGACAGCTTTGACACATTGCAGGTGGTGCACTGATAGTGCTATGCTCTCTTGGATGAGATATTATTGATGCATATGCCAGTGGACGGTGTTTATGCTTGAGTCATTTGGCACTTATTGGCATTTTGGATTGCCATTGCAGTTGGCATTTTCTTTTGGGCCAGATTTGCTCATATGGATGCATAGTATATGCACATGAGTCAGATGCTTTGAGACATGAGTTTTGGTGATATTTCACTCTATTGTGGCATACACATTTGGGTGCACCTGGTATTTGGTGTGATTCTCTCTTGTAGGCACTAGCATTTGGGATTTTGCTTTATTTGCATTATGGCATCCTCTTCCATGTCTGAAAAGGAGTTTTTCAACATTAAAAAGTTTGACGGGACAAACTTTTCTTTGTGGAAAGAACAGATAAGGGATGTGCTTATTCAAAAGAAGCAGATTAAACCCTTGGCAGGGATTGAAGCTAAGCCTGCAAATATGTCTGAGGATGATTGGAATGAGTTGGATGCATTAGCAAAGTCTACTATTAGACTTCATCTTGGAGTCAGTTTATTTCACAGTAGTAAATGAGCAAACTACGGAAGATTTGTGGAAGAAACTGTGTGCTACTTATGAAAAGGAAACTGCCTCTAATAAAGTTTACCTCATGAAGAGGTTGTTTGAGCTGCGGATGAAGGAAGGGGTTCTCCATTGCTTCTCACTTGAATGAATTCAATATTATTTTCAGCCAGCTTCAGGCTCAGAAGATGAATTTTGATGCGGAGATTAAGGCAATATTTCTCTTATGTTCATTGCCATCCTCATGGGATACCTTCCGTACAGCTGTCAATAACTCTGCACCTGGTGGAGTACTGAAATTTGATGATGTTATGGGTAGCTTGTTGGCCGAGGAGATTAGACGGAAGTCTATGGACAGCAACAAGCAGAATGCAGCCTTAAATGTGCAAAGGGGCAGATCATAGTTCAGGGGGAAGTCCCAAGAAAGAGGGAAGTCTCGTAGCAAATCCAAGGCATGGAACATTGAGTGTTACCACTTGGCAAGAAGGGCCATATGAAAAAGGATTGCTACAAGCTGAAAAGAGAGCAAAAGGATAAGAAAAAGAATGCAAATTGGGGTGCAAATAAGAAGGAAGAGAGTCCAAGGAGGACAAAGGAAAAGTGAAGATCGAGGAGATCAATGCAGTCACACATGATAGTGACAATGATGTTCTCTTCATGTCTAGTTTATCTGCAGAGTTGCTTACCACTTCAGATGATGCATATTCCCAGGATTGGATTTTGGATTCTGGTGCTTCATTCCATGTTACTCCCCATAGGGAATGGTTCTCCACTTATGACAGTGGAAAGACAGGTTGTGTGCATCTTGGAAATGACTATGCATGTGACATAGTGGGAGTAGGTGACATAAAGTTTTCTTTTGCAAATGGGTCTGCATTCATTTTGAAACATGTGAGACATGTGCCTAAGTTAACCAAGAGTCTTATTTCAGTGGGTCAGCTAGATGATGCTGGTTTTCACACCACTTTTGGCTTTCAGAGTCGAAAAATTCAAAAGGGCTCTATGCTTTTGGCCAGGGGTGCCAAGTGTGGGACTTTGTATCCCTTACATGTATCAGGGTTATTTGATCATGTTGTTGTAATAATCGAGCAGCCAAGCACTTCTTTTTGGCATTGCAGGTTGGGGCACATGAGCCAGAATGGAATGAAACTCTTATGCCGTTTGGGTTATGTACCGCATTTGAGTTTCTCTGATTTTGAATTTTGTGAGCACTGTCTCTATGGGAAGCAGACTAAATCAGCCCATAAAAGAAGGGGAAAGAAAGAGTTTGAAGAGCTTAATTTGGTGCATTCAGACGTACGTGGTCCCATGCCTACACGGTCATTAGGCGGGGCTAAATACTATGTGACATTCATCGATGATGCAACTAGGAAAGTGTGAGCTTATGCTATAGCTCGGAAGAGTGATGTGTTCTAGGTATTTTAGAAATGGTTGGCCTTGGTTGAGAATCAGTCAGGTAGAACGCTTAAATGCCTATGGACTAACAATGGTGGAGAGTATCTCTCTCATGACTTTCAACATTTCTGTGATACACGTGGGATTAAGAGGGAGCTCACATCCCCTCGTACTCCAGAGCAAAATCCAGTTGCAGAAAAGATGAATCGTACCATTCAAGAAAGGTTGTAATGCATGCTTTCCAATGCAAGTCTTTCTTGTGGTTTTTGGGCTGAGGCAATGAAGATTGTAGTGCATGTGATCAATAGATCACGTAGTAAGAGTTTGGATGGTGGTATTCCTGAAGAGGCATGGAGTGGCAAGAAGCCCTCTTACTCTCATTTGCGTATATTTGGGTGTGAGGCATATGCACGTGCCAAAAGAGCTTCGAAAGAAGCTAGATCCTAAGTCTAGGAAATGCATCTTTTTGGGTTATGGTGAAAGTGGAGAGATGGGCTATCGTCTCTAGGATCCAAAAGCAAAGAAGGTCATACACAGCCATGATGTAGTCTTCAATGAGAAGAAGATGCATAAGGCACCCATGAGGGATGTGGAAATGAGGAGAATCACTTTCCAGGATGTGAATCCACCTACATATGTTGATAGACAGCAAGCTGTCCATGCACCAAATGTGCAAGAAATGGTACCACCAAATGCTCCCACAGGTATACAATCAAGGGTAGATGATGGATCATCTATTGGTGGAAATGATGAGCCAAATGTGGCTGATATGTAGGTGGGACAGCAAGCTGAAATGCCCTTGAGAAGATCATCTAGAGTGTCTAGACCGCCTGATAGGTTTGTTCCAAGGGTAGACTTTGTGATGCTTACTGATTGTGGGGAGCCTTCTTGCTACAGAGAGGCTATGATGCACGAGGATCAACGCAAGTGGGAGTATGCTATGCAATCAGAGATGAGTTCGCTTATGAAGAATAAGACTTGGGACTTGGTTTCTTTGCCACATGGAAAGAAAGCATTGCCATGTAAATGGGTCTACAAAATGAAGGTCACAGGTGATGATGTGCCTAGGTACAAGGCCCGTTTGGTCGCTAAAGGGTTCAAGCAAGAGAAGGGTGTGGACTTTGATGAGATATTCTCTCCGGTTGTGAAGATGACCACACTTAGATGCATGCTTGGACTAGTGGCATCAAAGGATATGGAGCTTACACAGATGGATGTCAAGACAGCTTTCTTGCATGGGGATTTGCATGAGGAAATTTACATGGTGCAACCGGAAGGCTTTGAAGAAAAGGGCAAAGAGCATTTAGTTTGCAAGCTGAAGAAGAGTCTCTATGGTCTTAAGCAAGTGCCTAGAGAATGGTATCAGAAGTTTGATGCTTTCATTCGGTCCCAGGGTTTTAGAAGGAGTGAAATTGATCACTGCCTCTACACTAAAAGGACTAAGGGTAATAGCCTGATAATCTTGGCACTATATGTGGATGATATGCTATTGGCTAGCAAGAATACTTATGAGCTAGATGAATTAAAGGCCAAGTTGCATGAGGCTTTTGATATGAAGGATTTGGGATTTGCAGGTCATATTCTTGGTATGCGCATCACACGTGATCGGAGTAGGAAACTCCTTTGGCTTTCACAAAAAGAGTATGTTACAAAAGTATTGCAGCGTTTCAATATGGAGGGGGGGAAGGCAGTGAGTACTCCATTGCCTCCATATGTGAAACTGAGTCATACAGATAGTCCCAAATCAGATGAGGAAAGGGCCATGATGGCCAAAGTTCCTTATGCATCAGCAGTTGGGAGTCTTATGTATGCTATGATAGCTACTAGACCAGACATTGCATTTGCAGTGGGAGTTGTTAGCCAGTATATGGCTAATCCAGGAAAGAGGCATTGGGAGGCAGTTAAGTGCATCATGAGGTACATGAAGGGTACCAAGGAGATGTGCATCTGCTTTGGTAGAGGAGACATGCATGTACTAGGGTACACAGATTCAGACTATGCAGGGCATGTGGATAGTAGGAGATCCACTTCTGGTTATGTGTTCACCTTTGCAGGTGGTGTAGTGTCGTGGATGTCTCATGCACAAAAGTGCGTTGCTTTGTCTACCACACAGGTTGAGTATGTTGTAGCCATAGAGGGTGGCAAGGAGGCTATATGGCTTGATTGGCTAGTGGGAGATTTGGGGATTCATACAGGTGTACCGACATTGCATTGTGATGCCATGAGTGCTATTCAGCTAGCACGGAATCTGGTCTTTCATGCAAAGACCAAACACATTGAGGTCAGGTACCATTGCATCAGGGAGGTACTTGAGGACAAGCGCATAGAGCTTGTCAAGGTTCATATAGATGATAACCCTACAGATATGCTGACGAAGAGTCTACGTAGTCAGTGGTTTGAGTATCGTCGTGAATTGATGGGCATTGGATAGTATGCTCATTAGTTGTTCTCCCTTAAAGGCACATTGTCCTTTAAGCGGGAGGTTGTGGGGGTTAAAGGTCACTGTGTCTTTACCCCGGTTATGTACAATACTCAAACACATATATAAATGAATGAAAAAGAAGATTAGGGTGTTGTGCACCCACCAAAACTTGTGTGGCTCTCGGTTTCTCTCTCTCCCTCTTCCATTCTTTCTTTCGTTGAGAGCACTCTCACGTGCATGCATGTGTGTGCGTGTTTGTGTGCATGTGCCATGCGTGCGTGCATGCGTGTGTGTGTGTGTGTGTGTGAGTGTGTGTGTGTGTGTGTGTGTGAGAGAGAGAGAGAGAGAGAGAGAGAGAGGGAGAGAGGGGAGAGAGAGAGGAGAGAGAGAAAGTGAGAGAGAGAGAGAGAGAGAGATTTTGGGTGGGGGTGTACATAGTGAAAGCCCCTCCATTTATCTAACTTCTTCTCAAACATGTCCATAAACCAATCCCACCTTTGCTTCATAGTAATATCAAACCCCATATGGATTCCAAGTAGCCTGAAAATAATCCCCTGATCTTATGGCGTCCAAGCCACTTAAGGAGTTCCTTCTCATCCCCATTGAGAGTAGCATACCTAGTCTTTGTGTGATTGATCTTGGATCCAGAGGCCTTGCAAGAAATGTCAAGACATTTCATAGTGCATTCCACATCCTGTGTTGTATTTCTAGGTATGAGGGTGGTGGCATCTGCAAACCATTGGCATATTAATTGCTTGCTAGAGGCCAATTCTATGCCTCTAAGTCCCCCTTCCTTGACCTGGTATTTATGCAGCCACCCTAGAGAATCTACTGCAATTGCAAACAGCAAGGGGGCAAGAGGACACTCTTGTTTGATTAACCACTTTAAAGGGAAAGGCTGGTTCATTTCACCATTTGTGCAAATTTTGGCTGATACATTAGTAAGCAGGAGCTTCACATAAGAGACAAAAAGAGGCCCCAGCCCCATATCCTCTAAGGGCTGAATGAGGAAGTCCCATTTAGGTCTATCATAAGCCTTATCAAAATATACCCTTTAGGAAACAAATGTCCTATTTAGTCTCTTTGGCATATTCACTGCCCTCCCATTTATTGATAATAGCCTCAAGAAGGTGTCTGCCCTTAATAAATCCTTTTTGTTACTATAAGATCCAATCATTCAACTTCTTTTGTATTCTAAGAGGCAAAGATTTGGCAAAATTTTTGTAGCTATAGTTAAGCATAGTGAGGGGTATCCAATTCCTAAGTTCATCCTCAAGCCCTTCTTTGGGAATTATCTTGATAACTCCTCCAGTAATATGGGCAAGCAGAGCTTCATTCTTGATTGTTTCGTAAGGTCCCATTACTTTCCATAATGTTTTATAAAACTCAATATGCATTCCATCCTCTCCAAGGGTTTTACCATCACCCATAACATTCACATCCTCTTTAAGCTCTTCTAGGAAGAGAGGTCTCTAAAAAAAAACCATATCAATGCTCTGTTAAATTACACGGTGCAGTGGAACAGAAACTGAACAAAGAATAGGGAGTAAACAACAAACTGGAGATGAACAAAAATTTCCTTCAATACTGATGTTGTATAGATGATGGCTCCATCCACCCGTGCGCTCCCACAGTGGAGCTTAGATGGCGATCTAGACAGATACTAGGTGAAGAGCTACTATCTGGAAGATCTCTGCTAGAAGATTTGATCTGGTGTAATGGATTGGGGAGGTCGCCTCTTTATAGCTATGAGGGCGATAGTCGGATCAACGTAGTTGGTGAAACCAACCAGTCAACCTAGTCGGTGAAGCCGACCAGTCAACCTAGTCGATGGAATCGACTAGTTATCCATGGAATATTCAAGGAATATTCCCTTTAGTGTGCATATGCACCTCTCCCTGGGTAGTCGCTCTGCTTTGCCGCTCTTGATGCGAAGCCTGTGTGAAGAGACTCAGAACTACCCAAGAGAGATCCTCAGTGCGTGGGGTAGGTGAATTTGCGTGTATCCTGGTGGGTCAATGAAAGCCTCCATTATGATATGTAAGAAGTGATCCGTAGAAGTTAAGCTTCAATAGTAGTTCACTTGGTCCCAACCAAGTCCGAAATGTGTGTAGTTGTAGTAGATCCTCATGGATAACCTGGTTGACCTTGTTGGATAGTTTGGGAGAAAACGAAGCATCCCATGCTGTACTGGAAGGGAGGTAGTCTATCCATGTGGAACCCCAGTCGCCCAAACCATCTCTCTATACATGCATAGCAGCACCTCTGGTCCCCCCCTACTGCAAGTGCCATAGAAGAGGATAGAGCTATCCATGGTAGCCTACTACGCCCAGAGGTGTAATCCCCATATTCCCTAACTCGGTACAGTATTGTGATGACCTGAAATGCAGCATCTAGCTATAAAGGGGGTGACCCAAACTCAGCCTGAATGATCTGGTGAGGAACAGATGGCTTACCACCATAAATCATCTGTGATAACATGAGAACCTATAGCCAGTCCACATGGTCCCACTCTTTGTCTGACAAGTTTGGCCCCCAACATGTGCTGTCGTACATCCTCTCTGGGCAAACCAAGGAGTCAAAGAGCAACCCCTTGGTTCGTGGATCCTGAAAGTGCAAGCGAAAGCACTGCCTCTCTAGTCGGGCCAATGAAGCATATCCTCTGCTCAAGCATGCCTGCATGATACGGCTCTACTCCTAATTGAAGCGAACCTGCTCCTGTGCGAAGCAAGTCAGCTCCATCTCACGCTCATAGAAACTATGTATCTCCATGGGCAAGGTCTCCCAGCCTCTGATGTATCAACCCACCCATGTCCAAGCTGAAACTGTGATGGTTGTGGCATGAAAGTGTGGGACTGAGTCCGGAAGCTGGACAGCGACTGGCTGAACTGGGTGAGGAATGGAGATGACAGTGGGATGGATGAGGCAGTCCCAATGGGGTGTGGGAGTGTGGGCTGACTGAGAGGGAGAGGGGAGAGTGAAGCATAATGTGGGATAGTGTATGACACCTTTGAAGTAGGTGTCATAAGTGGTGCATAAGAAAGAGAGCACAAATGTCTCTTGATGGTGCTATGTTAAAGTTACAACATAGAGGACAATAGACTTAAGGAGCTATGGAGGAGGGCGATGGTGATGGTAGTGAGATAGTTGGTGGCCACTTGTTATCAGACCACCTTTGCTACTACCCTTCTCCTCAACTTTAGGCTTTCATAGCCCAGTATGGATGCCAAACTGAGGGCAAAGATGAGTTCATCTCTGTCTAGCATGGCAATGTCACTTCACCTAGGAATCTATAACTAGGATAGGGTATTGAGGGGAAAGGCATAATACCTTTCTCCCTGTTTAATAGGGAATTGGCATTTGAAGATGAATCCGCCTTCCCTGCTCTCGCAAAATACAAAGGCCAAAGAGCTATTGCCTCTGTCACTTTCAAAGAAGACAGCTTGACTTGGCGAAATGGATACAGTGCTTCAGGGATGCGAGATGGAAGAGGGGGACATGCACACCCCACTTACTGGTTCGTGGCTCAAAATCAATGAGGAGGGCTTCTTTTCCATCCCCCTAGAATTTTTTTCTCCTTCTCACTCTCCCTATCTAGATGGGCCCTTGGCTGAAGGAGTGTTACACAAAATCGACACCATTAGCTCTCATTAATGAAGCAGAGGGGAAGATCATGCCATGCATGGAAAGATAGACAATGCAAGCCCTCAGTAGGTGCCCATGTTCCAAGATCTAGTAGATCCATTGTTGCAAGTGAAGAAGAACCTTAGGACTTGGCTCTGCAAGCAATGATGTTGACAACAGAGGCTCAAATAACAGGAATGGAGGAGTACAACCAGAGATAGAGGAAGTCCAATAGAAGAAGATCGCAAAAATATTCACCCCCAGCTCAAAAACAACAATCACAAGACCAAAAACAACCAAGGATCAGGAAGAGAAGGGAATTGCTAAAAGAGCACACGAAATTTCGGGTGAGGGTGAGAAACTTAGTCCAAGTAAGAGCACCATGGCCTTCCTGGATGACAAGTTAATTATAAATTTAGTGAATTGGCTAAGCACCCATGCTTTGGTAAATTATATTCCTGGAGTCTGCCCTCCTATGGCTTATCTTAAAACCTAGATTAGAACCGATTGGGTTAGAAGGAGCATGAATGTGATCAATGTAAGATTCTTGAAGAAAGGTTTTTTGTTTTTCTTTTTGAGAGGCCAGAAATGGCTGCTAGAGGCTTATGAAACCCACAATACCATTGGTACTTAAGATACTTCTAGTGGTAATGTGAAAAAAACCGTTGGTAATATAGTATTATTGTCGGTCATAATATCAATGGTAATATAAGCCACTGGTATTAGTTATATTACTACTGGTAATTTACATATCATTGCCAATTATATGAGTACTACCAGCAATAGTTTTATCCGGTTTCCCGATGATTTTTTTGGGTAAACAATGTGATCACATTGTTTTCATGCTACTTTAAAGCGTAATTAATGAATGCTAATAACCCATTAATGCAAATGTGAAAACATTAACATAATCCTTGGGCACTGGTGCCGGAGAGGATGATGGCCACAAAGTCTTTGGAAGAAGGAATGATGGAAGATCAATTGCAACTGCTCCTATGAATTGCAAATGAGCTCTAGGTGTAGACGATCTGAAAGAGACAAGCATATGGGACAATAAATTGCTCTGTAGTAGCAGAATCGTCTCAATGGACTGGCAACATGTAGCCTCCAGTGCGATAGATTATCAAAGCAAGACAACAAACAGCCACAAGGCACAAGCCAAAGGAGCACTGCAAGTTGACAAGCAACAATTGTGACTCTAATCATCCTATGTTTCAATGACTTTGAATGTAGGGACACAGGCATCAAATTGTAGCAACTGACCAATGTATAGAGACCTCATGACGACAAATGCCTACAACTACAAATTTATATCTTATGTCATTCCAATGTTATCTCGATGAATAGTGACTAGTTGTGTATCCCGTGCACTAGCTCGACTCACTTAGGACAAGTTTTGTAATTCTAAAGACATGATTCCATCGGATACATTGAAGAAATATGAAAAAAAATGTGCACTACTCATCAACCTTTGCTTTGTAAAAGTGATACCCTTGTGATCACATTGCATTATGTCAAAATAGTGGGTTTGAGCTCTCCTAATGCACACAAGATGAGTGTAAGAACTAGGGAGGCACAAAGTGTACAAGAAACTCCATGAGAGAGAGTGAGACAAGATTGGCAAACACAACTCAATTGTATTCCATGTTCAAGTACATTGTTTTATAGCCTTAAGGGTTTATCTCCAATCCTTAGTTAGGTCCACATTTCAACACCTTAATTCTTGTAATCTCCATCTTGTAGTCATATGTTTTTCTTCTCCATTCCACTCTTCTTCCACTCACCATCAGTCTTATGTGTCATGGCACCACAATTCCCAACACCCCCCTTGGTGCCAACACGGCTACTACAAGGTGGTCAAAAGTGAAATTTCAAATTCCATCTTCACTTTTCACTCTTCCTTTCTCTCCCTATTTGTTTAGGAAACTTTGTCCTTGTAGCAAATTTGGCTCTTCACCTTGAGTGCATCATATCATCGGAGAGGGTGGTCAACACCTTTTGTAGAGAAAATGGGTGAAAACATGAAATGGCATCTTTCTTGTTTTTTTGGCATGTAGTAAATTTGGAAAACTCATCTGTTGTGATCATCGCATAGAGCTTGATTTTTAAATCATTTTTCCTTTTAAAAATCAAAAGTTATGCATATTTGCATTTTGAATCAAATATTCTCTAATGATGATGAGGTCGTAGTGTGAATGATGTGAACTAGACCTTCACATGTTGTGTGAAAACCATGCATGTGAAGAGATAATTGTGCATGCCTGGCATTGACTGTGTCATGTGGTAATGCTGATGTGGCTGATGAGCAACCACATGTCAAATGTTTGACCAACCCTATGTGAACCTTACTTATGTGAAGTTGAGATAACCATAGTCTCGCTTGGTCTACCATGTGCCACCATATCATGGCCTAAGGCCTGCAGAAGGCAATTGTGGTGACAGAGGGGTAGAGGAAGACACGTTTTTGCTCCTTGGTTTGTGCATTTTCTCTCTTTTTCTCTCTCTTTTCTTTTAGTTGTCTCCGTGGAGATACATATTGAGTCTTTTCTACCTTCGAGTGTTGTTTGCCTAGCCATCTTAGGCCCCTTCTATGTCACTAAAGCATCATTGTCATCATCATGTTCAAAGCTAAATGCTAGCAGTCAAACCTTTGCGGGAGTCACCTAATCTTTATCTTGTATGTTGTAGTAGTGTTGCTTTCTTGTTGGCATTGAGGTCAAGTCGCAGACAACAAATCCTTTGATTGCTGCTGTTGAATGCTACCTATGTGTGCTATTTGGTTGTGGCTCTATTGCCTTGCATTGTTGCTGTGGTACTCATTATTGTGTGCATGTTCTTAGCCTTCTTACTAGACTATTGTCTCTTGCTTACCAATGATTTTTGGAGAGTTCAAATGCATTTATATTAGATGTCAAAGGGGTATCTTAAAGACCTCTCAACTAAAATCCCCCCCACTAAAATCACCCTCAAATCACCCTTTTTTTTTTTGGGTGAAAAAAAGTAGAAATCACCCCTCTTTACTCATGACTAATAGTTTTTCTCTAAAGAATCCCTATTGTTATTGTAGATGTGTTAAATTTTTTACAAAAGTTGAATTCAAATACCCCTATTTTGAATGCAAGTGGTATGCTAGAACTGTACAAGGTGAACCCCTTAGGTACTTAGGCCATTTAGTCTCATTGTATTGAGAAAATAGATAATAAGATTGAATCCATTTCTTTTCAAAAAAATCATCTATGGCTAGGACAATGCATCTATACTCTTGCACCTTCAAGTAGGCTATCATTCCATATATCTAGCTTTGAAAATGGATGCATTCTATTTTGATTGATTCAAGCTATAGAGAAATCACTTAGCTAAAATTTCAAGCAACATAATATTTTAATCAGATATTTAACTAACTCTAGTGCTACAACCATCTTTCCCTCCCCTAATTGCATGTGGTAATAGATTTTCAAATATATACTCATAAAAAAGGGTTTTAATTTTTTCAACCTTATTGGATTGTCTTTTAAAGGTTACACACCATGTCCATGCTGTAGACTATGCCAATTCACAATGCACCATGAGAGATAGGCAAGGAAAAGTAGGGGAAAAGTTTAGGAGTTCATTTTAACAACAAAATTATAGTGCTTATACCCATGCATATATTCATGGTAATATTGATGCTTGCTTTTTATTTAGCCTAAAAAGGGTAGTTACTAGTAGTGGGGAAATAATATGAAGTTTAATGTTGTCTACTACTTTTGCTACTTTTGGCATGCACATGGTGTATTGTATATTTAAAAACCCATATACAAATACACAAGAATACATGTGGGGATAAGGCAAGAGAAATTTATGGTCTTGAACAAAACTAAAGAACAGCTATCAATAGGATCATAATTAGATGATGGTAAATTGATAACAAGTGCATTTCTAACAACTTGAGAAATCACAAATGATTCCAATCTTACTATTCATAATTTTACTAATGTGTTCTTGAAACCAAAAAATATTTTCATGGTTAATTATGGATGAATATATAAAATATTCCAAGGGAAAAGTATAAAACAAGTGGCCCTAGCATGAATGTGCATTGGTGGAAAACAATATCTTCAATAAGTGGAGCAATATTTTTGGCACTTTGGCAAGAAAGTAGATATTTTATTCAAGGGAATATCTATTTAGATCTCAAAGATTATGACATTTCTTAGGCCAAAAAATTGATTCAATACATAAAGCCCATATGATGTCCTTAAACTATTGTATCAACAAACGTATCACTTTGTCGAAGAGAAGGGGATGTTCGTAGAAAAATGAAGTTGAGAAAATAAGGGAGATGCTTTTAAATATATTATTGGAGCATTTGAATATGACTTCAATCTTGAAACCTTAATGTTTCTCCACCAAGCGACGTCCTATTTGGATTACAAAAGTTTTTCAGCTACAATTTGAAGATTGAAGACTAAGGCCATGAAATACATTGATATCGTGGATCATTGTAATTGAATCACTAAAATATTAGAAAAATAATAAGGAACGCCTCTAATATTGATAAGTGGCTTCAGGGATAGGTAGATGTAATAGGCTGAGAATTTCTACCTCTCAAAATCAAGCCATCAATCTCCAAATGGCAATTTCAACACGAACTTGAATGGTGCAAAGAAAGATGAAGTAGTTAATTAACTTTAAGAAAAAGTGTTTTAATGAGTGCTCCAATTGACTTAGTTGTAAAGGACGTCATATAGCTATTAATTTCCAAAAGAAAATTTCAACATGGACTTGAATGTTGCAAAGATAGAAAAAGTAGTATATTGTACTTAAAAGAATTATTTCAATGAGTGCTACCATGGACTTACTTGCAAAGATTAGAAAGTCATATAAAGACATGTTCAAACCTTTATACTTTGATGTTTTTCATAGCATGAAGGAAGTTGCTCTTTCATCTCTCCCACAAGACCCACAAGTGCAATTTTGTGGTAATTGAAGGGTAAGCATGCAATTAAATATTCTTAGGGTTAGTCATTCAGTATGAAAGGTTTTACGTAGTCCGTCTATATTCAAGTGCATGCATCTTTGTATGTGTAATAGGCCAAAATAGTTGTTGATCATATTTACATCAAGAAACATTGTTATTTTGTATGATCTCATTGTTGACCAACTTCATTGACTAAGGTACATAAAAAGATATAGAAAAAGAATTGGTAGAGGTGACATCAATATCAATGTATATTAATTGTTAATTCTATTTCATATATACAAGCCAATGAAAGCTATAAGGGAATCATTAAGAGGTCTAGATGTTTGAGCTATTGGATGACCGCATAGATGATTGATTTGCATTAGTATAAAAGACTCATTGGTAGAATTTCAATGCAAATTAGTATTTGAGGTTACGATTAGCGAATCATCACTGCTTTAATGTTCAAGTAAAGTGAGGACATAGGGTTTTCCCCAAAATATGTTAACATGTAAGGTTTTTGTCGCTCCACATGATATTATTTATGGCCATATGCATGATATATACAACTTAGAAAGCCTAGTAGAATGGAGGATGGACTTACTCATAGGTGTGTGAAAGGAAATGCCATGCACTAGCTATAGTTAGTAGTGATGCATGGCTAGTGTGACATGTGGCTAGTCATTGCATGTTTAGAAGCGATACTATAAATTATGTTTGTCCTTTCAAGGGTCTTTTGGCACTTGTCTTTTGTTTCATGTTCTCTTTAATGTGGCTAGAGCTAGTAGTGATGCATGGCTAGTTCTAACATGTGGCTAATACTTTGTCACATTCCATGTTTAGAATATGAATAGGACATATTAAAGAAAATGAGAAATTAGGATGGGTCAATGTTTCTATATGTGTCAAAGATGTTTGTCCTTTTCAAGTGTCTTTTGTATGTTGTTTCATCATAGCTCTTTTATTTATAAATATTCCACTTCAAAGTTATTGAAGAAAATGGAAGTAGTGCCTATGAGGTAAGGGCTCATCGAGATGTGATACTACTGAGAAGATGTTCCATACAATTTGAGTACAACTATTATTTCCATGGGCTTTGTCACTTTTCATCCTCCTTTTTAATTGGATATTTTTCTCATCGTCTTTGACTCTTTGAACTTTGACGAGTACTTTATTCCAAAATCATTGAAGAAAAATTCAAGTAGTGGGATAAAAGTTTGGAAGGGTCTGAAGTAAAACAATGTTGTTATGCTAGAGAGAGGATAGGTAAGTCGTAACTACGAGAATTAAATAGGGTAGGTATGTGTCATGATAAAAAGGTTTTCTAGTGTGCTTTAGACTTAGTATGTGTGAACAATGGAGGAGACTTTGATGGGATGAGAGTGGGGCCTAGGATGGTTTCGATATAATTAGGTAAAGTGATGTGCCACCTTTCATAAAGCAATTATTAATGACTTGTGAGAGCTAACTTTCAAGACTATGGATGTTTCCTTGATATAAGATCCCAAACCCCTATCACAAGTGCTCTAGGATGGCTCTTCTATCATTGTGAAGGATCACTATCAATACAAGAATGAGATGGTGGTGTCTTCATAGAAGGGGAGGAGGGGTCTCATCGATGGAAAGAGCTAGAATCAATTGTTTGTATGAAGCGAGCTTCCAAGCTATGGTTGCTTCTTTCTTGGAGGCAGTGGTAATGGAAATCTTTGAGTCTAGCTTCAGGACTCTAGTTCTACTCTCATAAAATTATTATTGGTTACTTTTAGTGTTGCATTGCATACCTTTGCTTTTCTTTGTGCCCGGCTTTTAAATGTAGCCCCCCTTTTATTCCAATTCTTTTACAATAAAGAGGGAAACAAGTAGTGATTCAAGCAATCCATGCTCCCTTATTTCTCTGAGGAAAGAGAAGTGTGGAAACCCCTCCAATAGGTTGTCACTATGGATGTGATGGTGTGGACCTCTTGTTTTGGATGACGATTAGAGGTGAAACCTTTTTTGCCAGGGGCCGTTTGACCTGTTCATTTATTTTTTATTCCCACATGAAGCATTAGGGCAGCCCACTGGTGCCATTAGGAATCAATTGCCTAGGGTTGACTAGGTAGATAGGCCTCTATCTTTACCATGGGAGGTGGAGGGAATAAGTTGTTTTCTTTTAATGCACCCACCCATGGTCTTATGGGGGGACACACTCCCTGGGATCCAACAGCACACGAACGATGGCAGCGCTCTGGGAGGCAGGCACCCTACTATGTCAGCGTGAGGTGCATCGCAGGAGAACGATGGGAGCGCTCTTGCAAGAGCTTGAGGTGCATGAGGAGAAAAGGGGATGGTTGGAGAGAATGATAAGTTGTGTTTTTGGGAGTGGGTGAGCCGTTTTCTAGAGAGTGTGGGGAAAGAAGAAGATGGAAGTTGACTTTAAGGAAGTTGGACTTGTTACAATAGAGCTACCACCACCTTCCCCTCACTATGCCTTGATTGTTCCTCAATCCTCAGCTATGGCGGTCGTGAGCTTAAGCTAAGAAGGCACACAATCCTCAGCTATGTCGGTCCTGAGCTGAAGCTATGGCGTCCCTTGCCTTCCCCATGGACTCCTCCCACATCCCTAAGCTCCCCTCCCGTTGTGGTCACGCTCGCTTCCGCCCCTCCCGCCCTCCTCATCATATCATCGTCGCCTCCTCTTCTAGCTCCGACTCTCACACCTCCTCTTACTCCCACACCTCCACTGATCGGTTCCTTCCTTTTGAGCTCACCAAGGATGCCCTCGACTCCTTCGAGAGTTGCTCCTCCTCCAGCCACTCTGAGCTCGCCTTGCGGAAATCGATCTCAGAAGGTAACCCCTGCATGTTCCTGCCTCCGCCTGGGGTTGGAGCATCATTGTTTCCCTGGAAACTTGGCACGGCTGTCTCTAATTCTACAGCTACACGAGAAGAGTTGAACGAAACTGGTGTTGAAAAGCGTCCGTTTGTTGGTCCCGAACCCATCAAAGAACCTAGCCAAAAATTGCTTGGACATCGTGCCGAAGCTTCCCATGTACTTTCCCCTCGATCAACACCACCGGGCGTATACCAACCCTCCATACTCCAGTATCAGGAGCCTCGCTTAGGAAGAACCACAATTCCCTTCGAGAACAGTACACTTTATACGTCCAGGAATTGTCTTTTTCCTGTCACATGCAACAATATTAATCCACCCAATCTTCAACATCAGGCCCGCATTCCCGTGGAGACAGATCCCACGGTCTCTTCTTCGAAAAGGAAGCGCTCTTTTGAATCAGATGGATCTGGGGAGAAATGCTGCAGCGCTTCAAGTTGCCACTGCTCTGAGCGCAGGTTGGTGTATGTTTTCGTTTTTTGAGCAGATAAAATTTCTTTTGTAGATAATCGATTGTCAAGTAAGCAGGGACCTCCGTAAGTCAATAACCATAGGGGTTGGCGAATTATCTCCAGAAAATTGAGAAACAAGACAGTAAAGCGGGTTCATGCCATCGGCGACAAGATTGCGGACATACCCGCAGATGAGTACACATGGAGAAAATATGGCCAGAAAACCATCAAGGGATCTCCCTATCCAAGGTACAAGCCTGCTCTACATTTTTATGGGGTGAAAGATGCTTGCAGTGGGCAAGACGCAAGGGCTGAAATTCATGGTTCACGCATCGCAGGTGCTATTACAAGTGCGGCAGTGGAAGAGGGTGTTCGGCGAAAAAGCACGTAGAGCGTGCTGTGGATGACCCTTCGATGATGATTGTGACGTACCTAGGAGAGCACAGACATTCCGACGCGTTCCATGAGAGGATACCTTGCCGCATCCATGACGATCACATGATTAAGGTCGTTGAGAAGGTAGAAGCTGTCAATGTGTGATAACAGCACAGCTACTGATATAATAGCTCATCGATCGGGTGTGACAAGATATCTCTCACCTGCGAAGGTGCTCCATCGCTAAAGTGAGGTGGTGTTTTTGGGTTACAAATTCTCATACTAAAATCTCTGTGTGCGATAAAATTCGGACGGTTTTCTTTAGGAGGTGCAAAGGTTCGATTAATACCTTTAGAACCGGACAACCTCAGTGAGAGAGTCTGGCAAAGAGAAACTCCTTGAATTGTTGGAAGAAACTCTCTCAGCTACATGTATAGCTGGGGATAAGTCGGCCGGCTTGAACCTCTTTATCGAACAAGACTCGCAAGACTCGAAGAGCTCTTGAGGTGCAAGAACATCAGGCAAGACAATGTCTCTTGGAATAATAATAATAATACTTTGAACATGCCCTTTTCATTTTTTAATTCAGTTCAAAACACTTTGAGTTACATCCCCATAGCTAAACGTTTATTTCATGGCAACCGCTTGTCCTCTCTTTCGAGTATCTTTTCCCTAAGGGAGTTAAGAATGAGGGAGAACAAAGGGAGATGGAATGTTCATGTGTACTCATACAACATGCACATATATGTGTGTGTACATGGGTCATAGGACTAAAAGTCTTGGGAACCCTTCTCTGGGTCCATGTAATTAGAGTTGGTGCAATCATTCAAGAGGTAAGTGTATATTGTATAATTGTCTTCTCCGAGCTCTAACATGGTATTTGAGTTGATCACTCACCTTGAGTGGCTGTGACATAGAGCTAGAGTAGCCACATGAGCTACGTGCTAAGACTTCGTAGTTGACATATTCTAGCTTGGTAGTTTTCAATTTTTGCATTTTGAGTGTGTGAGGCTAAGAGGAGATCCCTCCTTAGTACCTTACCCCTCCTTCTACCCTTTTTTAGTTAGTTCTTAGTCTCACTTGGGATTTATGGAGATTTTCAATCATGGGGAAGACCTTGGGATGAAAGTGAGATTTTCAATTGAGACAAATTGAAGGGGAAGAATATTCATTTATTTTTGGCGCGTAGTCTATTTTATTGTACCAAGTGTTCATTTTTAGGCTTTGAAGTTAAGGTCACAATATATATGATAGGTAGGCTATGATAGTGTTAGAAATCGACCAACAGAGGTACACACAACGGAAGACTAATAGAATAGTCCAGGGGCTCACACAATGTGTGTGGGGTATGGAATCACAAACTTAATGTGCATCAGATAGATGTGCAGACAGGTCAACTCAAGCTCCTGCGAGCCCCCCTCCCTCCCTCCCGCAGCCTCTACCTCCCTACCCTCCTTCGCCTCTCCCCCTCGCCCTCGCCCCCCTCGCTCTCGCCTTCCCCCCTCGCCCTCGTCGCCGCACACCCCCCGCCTCAACCCGCCTCCACGCCCTCACCCCCTTGCCCCTTCGCCCCTCGACCCTCGCCTCTTCTCTCGCCTCGCCCCTCGCCTTCCCCCCTGCCTCCCATCTCGCCCCTCGCCGCGCCCTCTGCCCGCCCCTGCCTCGCCCCTCCGCCTCACCTCGCCCCTCGCTATGCCCCCGCCCCCTCGCCTCGCTCTCCGCCCGCCCGCCCCTCACCCCCTCGCCCTTCCGCCCCGCCCCCTCGCCATCCACCCCCACCCGCCCTCCGCCCTCGCCCTTCACCCCCCTTCGCCCCTCCGACCTCTGCCCCCGACCCTCGCCCTCCCCCCTCCCCCTCCGTCTCCCGCCCTTGCTTCCACCACCGTCCCTCCCCCTCGCCTTCAATCTCCACCTCCGCTCTTGCCTCTGCCATTCGCCCTCCACCCTTTCCGCCTTCTGCCTCCGCCCTCGCCTTCGCCTCTGCTTCCTCCACCCGCCTCGTTTCGTTTCGTCTCGCCTCACCCTTCTTCGTCACACCCAGGCTCCACCCCCCTCGTCTATCTCCCCCCCTTTTTGGGTGGCAGCCTCTTCTTCATCGGAGGTCTCATAGTTTGTCTTGGCGGTATGGCGGCTCCCTGCCCGGAACTGGAGGCCCAGTCGGACCCTCC
Organism: Dipteris shenzhenensis; assembly: GCF_047967505.1. NCBI lineage: Eukaryota > Viridiplantae > Streptophyta > Polypodiopsida > Gleicheniales > Dipteridaceae > Dipteris > Dipteris shenzhenensis. Next base: position 20,525,670 of record NC_141608.1, on the reverse strand, counting down.
CTCTCCAGATGCCTACCGCGTTATCTTGACAAAGCAACAGTCGTCTCGAGTACAAGAGGTTGCCAATGACTTTGCCATTACTTCCGTCTATGGTAGAGTCATTGGACACTCTCCCTCCAGATCAGCCATTAGGGACTGGCTCCAGTCCACTCTCATGCTAGAGGACAGCCACATCGAGGAGGTGGCCCTTATGGGAAGGGGGATCTTCTGGCTTAAACTCTCCACTGTGAAAGCTGCGAGCAACCTGATTGCTGGTTCCCCCACATCGGTGGATGGAAAGATCATCATGATAATCCCTTGGTACCGTGGATTCAGCACAGCAGATTTTGATGCTCGTTTCCGCATACCTCGCCACCCAGTGACGCTAGTTTTTCCAGGCCTTGCTGCTGAGTTGCGGCCGATAGTCAGGGACCTGGGCTCCCACTTTGGCTGGGTAATGCATGATACTTTCGTCGATGCGCTTACTGCGGCAGGAGCCCCCCGAGTCCGTGTGGCTATGGCAGATCTTGTGACTCTCCCTGCAGTGATTGAGATCGTGACAGACGATCGTGACAGACGCTGGCAGCATTACCCAGCGTTTGATAGTCACAGGACAGCCAGGCCAGTGCTTGAGGTGTCACGGCTTTGGGCACCTGGCTGCTATTTGTCCACGATTCTCCAGCTCCTCTCGGCCCCCCCCCCGCCCCCCCCTCCGCCCCCTCCCCCCCCCTTCGAGCAGCCACGTCAGGAGGAGCAGAGGCAGCCGAAGTCCGGTCCAGAGATGGCTGGTGGCTGGACCGAGGTCAAAAGGAAAAGAGAAAAGAATAAGAAGATTTCTAAAAAAGGAAAGGAGGCAGAGGTTACCCAACCCCTCTGCAGCAGCGCCTCAGAGACCTGACAGGCAGATTGCCCAAGGTCCTGGGAGAGCTTCTTCTTCGACTGTATCTTCGACTGTAGCCCGCCCTCCGCAGCCTCAGGTCCCCCTCTCGTCCGCTCCCCAGCCCCCTTCCACTCAGCCCCAGCCCCTTCCCTAGTCGCACCCCCCTCTTCTCGACCCGCAGCATCAGCCCCTGCCTCTTTCTCTTCAGCCCCCTCCTCTTCCTACTCGGCCCCAGTCCCAGTTTCAGCCCCATCCCCCTCCCCCTGCCCCTCTCAGCTCTCCTGCAGTGTCAGCTGCACCGATGATTCCTCAGCCGGGGGCAGCCCCCACCCCCCCTCCTCCGCCCCCCCCGCTAGTCGCTTCCATGGAGTCTGAGTTGCCTACCCCTCAGCCTCCTTCCCCTTCCCCACCCCAGGCAGGACACCCCGAGTCTACACCACCCCTGGAGCAGTCTTCCCTGTCTGCTAGCCCGACCCCCTCAGTTGCAGACTCTGGCGGGCCTCAGCTTTAGGAGAGAGAGCTTCCTCGCGACTTCTACAGATCTGGCCCCTGGGACTACTTGGATGTGGCCGACCTTGGGACCTTCCCTGCTTGTCTCGACATCAGTATCTTCCTGCTCCGTAAAGGGGCGGATGGGAAGATCACAGCCTTGGCCCCAAGGGATGGCCCTAGCTTTGCTTTCACATTTCTCAACGATGGCACCGAGACTTGGACAGACGACTCAGTCTGGGAGGCTCTCAGAGAGTAGACGCACGCTCAGGTTTGCTCCTGGATAGGCCCATCTGGTGGACAGCTTTTCGAGACTCAGTGGTCCGAGGGTCACGTGCGCCTGCGGTGGCACTGCGCCGCCAAGCGCTTCAGATTGATTGTTATCCTCAGGCCCCCTCTGTCGTGGCCCCTTCCCCAGGATGTCAGAGCCTGGACTCCTCAGAAACTCCGAGCCTTCTACGGGATGACTACCTTAGAGATCTCGAGTTGGCTCGAGAAAGCGTTTGTCCATGGCACTAAAGGCCTCACGCCTTTGCTAAAAGTTTTGAAGAACGGGCAGGACGACCCCGCCTCCCCCTCCAAACCCTCTCAAAAGCGTCAGCGCCTCCATTCCGAAATGTCAGCTTCTTCCTCAACATTAGCCGCAAGCAGACAGCTGTTCGCAGCCTACCAGTCCTCACCATGAGCTTACACCTTGTCTCCTGGAACGTGAACAGGCTTCATTCTTCTGGCACCCGTGGTCCTAGGAAGCTCATCTTGAGACAAGAACTTCAGCCAGCAGTGATTGGCCGCTTGGATATACTTCTACTCCAGAAGCATAAGCTTTCAGTGGCTCATTCCCGTAGTTGCGGGAAGATCCTCCCTGGATGCTCTCACACTTATTGGGAGCCCTCGATTGGTGCACAGGGGAGGAGTGGCGGTGTCTGTACTTCCGTGTGCGAGCTGTTTGCCCAGGGAGTTTTTGGTCATGGTACGTGGATTCCAAGCCGTGCACTTTGGGTTGGCCTAGAGTTGGAGGGTTCCAAAATTGGAATCCTCAACATCTATGCTCCCACAGACCTCCGATGCAGAGCCACTTTCTGGAGGACACTCATAGGGATTCTCCCAGACATGGATTCCTGGATTGTTGGAGGTGACTTCAACAATCTGGAGACCTTGGAGGACCAGCAGGGTAGAGGACCAGAGTTTATAGGTATGGCTCAGGCAGAGCAGTCCGCTTGGGACTCCTTTATCTTCGCGACAGGAGGTAGGGACAGCTGGAGAGACCCATCCTTCCGCCATTGGCACGGGAGCTTGGACTTCTCGTGGGGCTTCCGCAGGGAAGGAGGCAGACTCCTGGAGAGACTGGATAGATTTTATGTCAGTGATTGGGCCATCAGCAGAGGTGGTCAGGCGGGTATAGTGCCAGGGACGACACTCTCTGACCATGCGCCTGTGCTCTTATCATTAGACTCGACAGCTCAGTCCCTTCCTCCCCGTTCGTGCCGGATTCCCGATTCCATCTTCTCGAGGGAGGAGGTGTGCAGTAGTATCGGTAGCCTTTGGGACAGAGATTGGGGCAAGTGCGTGGATCTGGTAGATTCGGTGGCGCAGGCTTTGCAGGAGTCCAGCTAGATTTGCCAGCCCGCAGGCCTTCAGGTTCGCCAAGAGTAGTGGGGCAGAGAGAGAGCTCTTCGTAGGGACCTCGCCTCCATTCAGCGACTCCAACAAGCAGCCCCGTGCTCGGAGGAGCTTCGGATCCAAGCCCTTCAAGCCAGAGCCCTTCTTGAGGAGACTCTCCAGCGCCGCTCAGAGTTTTCCTATCACGCCTCCCTCTCATACTGGGCTCGGAAGGGCGGCGGCCGGATGAGCAGGGATTTCTTCAGGACGCATGGCTAGAGAGCAGTAGGTGATCAGCTATAGAGTCTTAGGATAGCGGAGGGGCACATCGTTACTGATCCGGGGGAGGTCTTGGGGTTGGCTACCGACTTCTACAGGACTCTTTTCCAGCAGGAGCAGCTTGCCCCTCGTACTCGACGTTCCCGCGAGGAGGTGTGGAGACACATCCCAGCCCTTGTTTAGCCCAGCATGCAGGCGACGTTGATTGCACTGTTCACTACTGACGAGATGCTGGAGGCCTTGATGGCCATCGATGGGCAGAAATGCCTTGGCGAGGATGGGCTCTCTCGTGCTTTCTTCACCTCCTTCTGGGATCAGATCTATCAGCCCCTCCTAGTAGCCCTTCAGAGGATTTTCAGTAGCGGATATATGCCAGAGAGCCGCTCCTCGGGACTGATTTGCCTCATCCCAAAGGGAGGAGATCGACAGGAGATCCGTTAGTGGTGCCTGATCACTCTCCTCACCACTGCCTACAAAATCCTTGCCAAGATGATCAGCGCCAGAGTTCGGCCTCTACTTCCTGACCTCATTCATGACACTCAGACAGGCTTTGTCCAGGATCGCAGTATCCTGGATAATGTCTTCACCTTCTCAGAGGTGACGGAGTGGGCTCAGCACAGTGGGTCACATTTAGCCATCCTACTTCTCGACTTTGAGAAGGCCTACGATCGAGTGGACTGGTCCTTCCTGGAGGGTACTCTGGAGAGACTAGGGTTCCCAGTAGGATGGATTCAAGGTATTTCAGCATTATACAGGACAACTTCTAGCAGGGTCATCATCGGCGGCAGGATGGGAGAGCGATTTTGTTTGGGGAGATCAGTGCGTCAGGGTTGCCCCCTCCTGTTTCTCTTCTTCGCCGAAGCCATGACATACTACCTTCGGGCGAGGTCGACCGGGATCCGGGGTGTTCACCTTCCCATCAGGGAGGACACGGAGCTCCTGGACTCAGAGTATGCAGATGACATAGCACTGTACGTTCAGGATGATGAGATGATGCTGGAGAGGGTGAGATTGGCCTTAGAGGTCTTCTGTTCGGCAGCCAGTGCGAAAATCAACTGGAACAAATCAGTTGGTTTTCTCACAAACCCCGGGGCGTACTCACAGTGGGGGAGGTTTTTGGGTTTCAGATGGATCCCGCGGGGACAGACAGCTAGATATCTCGGCTTTCAGGTCGGCCTGGACATCACGCCAGCTCAGTAGTTTCTCCCGGTGCTTGATTCCATTTGATGGAAGCTGGCTTTCTCGAGCACTGCTAAGCTCTCTCTTGCAGGTCGTGCTCTTGTAGTCAACCAGGTTCTCCTGGCCACGACATGGTATGTGGCCTCTTGTTGGTGTTTCTCAAGATCCAGCATGGCACAGCTCAGGAGGTTGGTCTGGAATTTCCTGTGGTCTGGGGGGGATGGTCTCAGAGATACCAGAGCCAGGGTAGCTTGGCAGACAGTCATTCTTCCGCAGGCTGAGGGTGGCTTGGGGGTCATCGATCCTGAGCTTCAAAGTCAGGCCCTGCTGGGCAAGTTGGTTATCCACAGTTTGACCCCGGGGGGGCAAATGTGGAAGATGTTACTTTAGCAGGGGATCGGTTCTTGCGTCCCGCGCCGAGGTGGAGAGTGGCTACCGTCCCTCAGGTGGATCTTCACTTCTGCACCGCTCACTCACCCCCGCTCCCCGCTCATTTGTAGCCTTCTCATGGTTTGGAGGCAGCTCCGCCTCAGTCTCATACAGTTCCCTCCTAGCTGTCAGGAGGAGATCGACCGCCAGCCGCTCATTTGGAACGATCAGGTCAGAGATGCCTTGGGCCTTTAGCTAGAGGAGAGATCACATATCTTGTGGGACGGTTGGATGCGGGGGCCAACCCGGTCCCTTCGAGTTTGGAGGGACACATACAGACACTTGGAGACCATCGCTCTAGCAGCCACAGCTGGAGGTGCCCGTGTAGCTCAGGCGAGATGCACAGAGATAGACGGAGCGATTCCAGCCGGTTGGTTGGTTCCACCCAAGATTCAAATCCTTATGCCTGGTGATGACCGTTGGTTGGGACAGTTCACCCCCCGTGGCATTCCACTGATGGTTGCAGGCTGAATCGACGACACCTCTGTTTCCTTCTTCGCGGTTTTGGGGGACGGCCGACTCAGGAGAGAGGATGTGCTCATCGACCCCCTCCTCCTGTGGCAGAGGGTTCAGGTCGTAGGCCTCGTGGGGAAGGTTTGGCGGACCGATCCTAGTATAGAGCAGGATCTGCTGCAGTTATGGCGACTCTGGCTATGGGAGGGGTGGGCCTTGTCAGAGCTTGATTGGGACCCAGGAGAGTGGAGATGGCCAGAGGTTGTGACAGGCCAGGGGCCGACCTCTTTCTTCGCTTACAGCATGACATTGGGCAGGAGAGTTCTCGGGAGGATGCAGAGCCGCCCGCCCACCCAGCGGCCCAGTTGGTATGCTCAGGGTATCTCCAGGCTATTTTTGCAGGCCTTCTGGAAGGCCTTGTGGGAGAGCTAGCGGCCACGGAAGATCTCCTACTTCCTTTGGCTACTCGCCCACAAGGGTCTTCCAGTGGGGAGCTGGTTGAGGCATGTTGGTCAGGATGGAAGTTGCCAGATCTGTCATGAGGACGAGGAGTCACCAAAACACTGCCTGTGGAGCTGCACTCACGCCCAGGAAGTGTGGAGGTGGACCTTCGGGATCCTTACTCGCGTAGCACCGGAGCTAGGTTTGATCACTTGAGGCGCATTCTGCTGGTGCAGCACCGCACCTGGCTTTCATCAGTTATTTGAGGCAGGCCCGCAGGACCCCATGTTCCTTATCACACAGGGGACTTGGGGGACGCTCGAGGGCATTCCGCCGCACCTGGCAGAGGCTGACACAGGATCTCAGGAGAGGCAGCCAGTCTGGGAGATTATTAGCAGCATCGCAGGATGGCACATTTGGACTTCGCGCTGCACACAGATCCTCGGTGGCACCTCTCTTTCGACTGCCCAGGTCATGACCGACATCTGGAGCAAGATTATACACACACTCAGAGGCCAGTGGGACCAAATACAGGGAGACTCCCGGGCTGGCCGGGAGAAGCGGAGACGTTTCCTCCGTGATTGGGATACGCAGGGCCTCTTCTTCGAGCATACTTCGCAGGGCCTTCAGTGGCGCTATTCACCACCTCTCTAGCTGTTCATTCATACTCACCTAATCCCTCCGTGAGAGAGAGCTTTACATTTGTGTTTCCTTTTAGGGCTACGTCCGATTTGTGAACACATCCCGTCAGTTGCAAAGCTGACCTCATGTATCTTTTTTTCGAAGTAATATAATCAGCACTATTTTTTCGGCCAAAAAAAAAAAAGTTAACGGTGGCAAGGGGGCAAAGGTGACTAACAGGGGCAGCAAAGGCAGCTCACAAGACTGCAGGGAACTAAGGAGAGGGAGACTAGAGAGGGTCACGTGGGCGCAAATCGCGACACATTTCACGATGCCAATTGTAGCCTACCACCCGGTCCACACGGGCATAAACAGCGACTACAGAGGCAGCGGTTTTGAGGGCACCTACATAGAGCACGGCGGGGGCAATCAGATTTCGAGGGAGACATGGTTCTTGAGGCTAACCGACACAAACATCGGGGCTTAAGACTGCATGCTGTGCACAGTTTCTGGGCTAATTGCAGAGTCCAAACTACAGCAGCATGAATTTTGGGATGGGGCGGCTCTCACAAAAGTCGATGGCCCCTTCCTTAATTAAAGAGGGGACTCAACCTCAGGGAAGGACATACTAGGTGCCCTCATATGTTCGGCAGTGAATTCAAGGGTGGGGTAAAATCCAAAAGCCCCATTAACGAAGATGACAAACCTGATTGTTGTGGCAACACAGAAGCCCTTATTAGATTCTAGAATCCAAAATTAACTCAAAGAGAATAGAATAACAAGGAGCCCCCTGGTATTCTTGATTCTTGTTGTCTCTTTGTGTCCTCGATGATGTCACGCTGATGTCAGCATGCTACAACATGGTAGATCCACACAGTTAGAGAATCACTGCTTTGATACCACTTCTCACGAACCAATTGGAGAATGCACATGTGTGAAAGAATGTGCATGAATTGGGAAGCATTGGCCCTCCAAATGGGGTGGAAGGAGTGCCCACATGAGTGTACTTTTGCTATTGACAACTCTAGAATGCTCATACAATCCACATACCACATATGAATGCCTCATGCCTCATACACATACTCCATGCATACGAGAGGTCACAACCTCTCATGCCTCTTGGGATCCATCCCTTGGGCATACCCCATTATTCTACCCTTAGCCTATGACACTTTATGCATACCCATGCATTCCTACCCATTCCTATCCTGAGCCTACATGTGTGATTGCACCACTTATTCCATATCAATTAACATATCCAATACATTATCCATATGGCATTTAACCATTTAAACCTACCTAACCTACCTTCTAATTATTACATTTCATCATGGTAGCCTAAAACATTCTAGACTACAAAATTGTGTCGTGACATATATATATATAGAGAGAGAGAGAGAGAGAGTTTAGGTTCATGCATGAGATTAATCTACCATGAGAGTCCTCTAAAATCTCCAAGACTTAATAACAGTGTTAATAAACACCTTTCAGAGTTTCGAAACTCTAAAATCTCCGAGAGTTAATAATGTTGCCAATAAACACCTTTCAGAGTTTCAAAAAGCAACAATGGTATAATTTCAAAGAACTTTATAATGGTGCCAATAAACACCTTGCAATAATTACAAAGGTTTTTTAAGCACACCCCTTCAAATGACGCATCTTGGTGGAGGGGGAAAGAGAGGGAAAGAAGTAAAAGAGAGAGGAAGGGGGAGAGAGATGGAATGGAGGGGGAAAGGAGAGAGAGAGAGAGAGAGAGAGAGGGTAAGGAATCTCCAAAGAAAAATTATTTATTTATTTATTTTTACTTTTTTGTGCAGCCCCTTGCATTGTCACGGAGAGAGAGAGAGAGAGAGAGAGAGAGAGAGAGAGGGAGAGAGGGAGGGAGGGGGGAGGGGAGGGAAAGGGGAGAGGGAGAGGAGAGGGAAGGGACACACTAGTGGGAAAGGGGAGGGGAGAGGGAGAGGAGAGAGGGAGGGGGGGGGAGGGGAGGGAAAGGGGAGAGGGAGAGGAGAGGGAGAGGAAGAGAGAGAGGTAGAGGGGGAAGGGAGTGCAACGCGAGGGAGAGGGAGAGGGAGAGGGAGAGGGAGAGGGAGAGGGAGAGGGAAGGGAGAGAGGAAGGGAGGGGAACACGATGAGAGAAAGGGTGTGATTGAAAATGAGTTACGGGAGAGGTGAGAGGCAATATATAGCCCTCAAGGAATTCAAACTTTCCACTCTAGAAATCAAACTTTCTGCTCCTCCTTCTCTCCCCCCCCACCTCTCTCTCTCTCTCTCTCTCTCTCTCTCTCTCTCTCTCTCTCTCTCTCTTTCCCCTCTTCCTCTCCCTCCCCCCCTTTCCCCTTCCCCCTTTACCCCCTTTCCCCGCCCCCCATTTTTACCCTTCCCTCCCTTTCCCCCCTTTCCCCTCTCCCCTTTCTCCTTTTCCCCCCTCCCCTCCCTTTTTACCCTCAACCCCCCTTTCCCCTTCCCCTCCCCCCCTTTCCTCCTTTACCTCCCCCACCCCTTCCCCTTCCCCCCCCCCCTTTTACCCCCCCTTCCCCTTCCCTCCCCCCCTTTCCCCTCCCCCTACCCCTTCCCCCTCCTCCCCCCCCACCTCCCCCCCCTCCTTCCCCCTCCTCCCCCCCCACTTTGCTTCCCCCCTCCCCCTTCCCTCCCTCCCCACTCCTCAATTTCCCTGCCAATGTGACCGTACTTCCTTTTGTTCCCCTCTCCTCCATTCCATTAATTCCCTTTTTTTCCTCACTTTCCAAGATACATTTTAAGGGTGAATATTTGCCCAAAGGCCAATCTAAGAGGTTCTCCAAACTAGTTTAGCTAATATTTCAATCTTGAAATTTGATAAATTCGCCCAAAAATCAACATAACTTCCTCGTATGAGACCCAAATTTAGCCCCAAGTACTTAAATTGATTAGCATAAGCCCTCTAGAGTTATCTATATGGTTAGAACTTTCAAATTCCAGATTATAGAAAACGTGTGCAAATATCATGCCCATCAAGTATGAGCACATTCGAATGACACACCTCAGATACTCATAATACTTAGTGAAAAACGGTGTTTGTGGCAAGTTTGACCATCCAAATCATATCCGATGGGCACAATACTTTGCATGCACCTCAACATAGGTTGGATTCACATGTATGCAAATTATCATGCCCATCAAGTATGAGTGCATTCTTATGATACACTTCAGATAGTTTCTTTTGACAGTTGTGCATATAACTTGGTAAAAAATGGGGTTTGTGGCAACATTGACCATCCAAAGCATATCTGATGGGCATGATAATTTCACACGCATCAAAATATGCAGGATTTATGCCTACACATAATATCATGTTCATCAGGTATGTGTGTGCTCAAATAACACACCTTAGAGCATGTTTTTTGGCAGTTGTGCATGATAATTAGTGAAAAATAGGGTTTGTGGTGAGTTTGACCATCCAAAGCATATTCGATGGGCATGAAACTTTGCACAGGACTCAAAAAAGATGAAATTGACATGAGTGCAAGGTATCGTGCCCATCTAGTATGTGCGCATTTGAATAACACACCTTGAATACTATTTTTTGGCGGTTGTGCATAATACTTGATGAAAAATATTCGATGGGCACTATACTTTGCAAAGGCCTCAAAATAGGTTGGATTGACATGAATGTAAAGTATCATGTCCATCGAGTATGTGCACGTTTGAATAACACACCTCAAACTCTATTTTTTTGCAGTTATGCATAACACTTAATGAAAACGTAGCTTGTGGCAACTTTCACCAGCCAAAGCATCTCCAATGGCCATGATACTTTGCACACAACTCAAAATATGTTGGATTTATGCACATGAAAATTATCGTACCCATTGGGTATGAGCGCATTTGAATAACACACCTCAAATACTATTCTTTGGCAATTGTGCATCACTTATCCCTTGTGATGCATGCTGAATGAAGTCATTGCAAGTACATGATGGTTCACTACAAACATGCACTGTATATGTCTTTCCCATAGGATCAGACTCAAAGCTTTCAACCATGAACTCTTCATCTTCATCCACTTTAAGTATCATTCCCGGGGTCACATTAGCTGCAGCATGCAAAAAGCGTTCAATGTGATCTATAGTTGCCTTTGAAATGCTTGTCCTACACTTCATCTTGTGATGGCTAGAGGTAGGAGTCACTTTTTTAGAGAGGTTTGGTATTTGATTCCCTCCAGGTGTATTATCTGCATCAGAGTTGCCCGAAATTTTAGAAACGTCTTGAAGAAACCCGGATCTTTGTAGCTTCCTTACTTCTACACTTGTCAAACATACTCCTACTTGCACTGGCCACTTTTTAGGAGCTATTGGAGCACCAATAATCTTGTTGCTTGGAATCCATGTATATGTCACATCATCCCCACAAAACCAAAAAAATTGCACTTGTTGACCATGGGCGTGGTTCATTCTTCCCTTGAAACTAAGTGCTAGATTTTCTTGCAAGCTATTCTCATTAATCAATTTTTCACGTTTGCGACGACTGACACTTGAAAGCCATGCTTGACAACTCACCTTGCTTCCTTGCTCTGCCCTACAAATGGCCCAACAAACATCATGAACATCATCTTCATGCACCCGCATGGCCACATCATTAGCTTGATGTGTACTCTGAACATTGGGTGTTGATGGTGGCATGGTGAAAAACACGGGTTGTGGCATCCAATGCATATCCGATGGGCAAGAAATTTTTCACAAACCTCAAAATAGGTTAGATTCACACTTGTGCAAAGCATCATACCCTTTGGGTATGAGCGCATTTGAATAATACACCTCAAGTATTGTTTCTTGGTCGTTGTGCGTAACACCTGGTGAAAATGGTGTTTCTGGCGTGTTTAACCATCCAAAGCATATCCGATGGGCATGATATTTTCCACATGCCTCAACATATCCGATGGGCATGATATTTTCCACATGCCTCAACATAAGTTGTATTGACATGTGTGCAAAGTATCCTGACCATTGGGTATGAGAGAATTCGAATGACACACCTTAGATACTTTTTTTTTTGGCGGTTGTGCATAACAGTTGGTGAAAAACGGGATTTGTCGTGACTTTGACCATCTAGAGCATATTTGATGGGCATGATACTTTGGAAAAATCTCAAAATAGGTTGGATTTATACATGTTCAAAGTATCGTGCCCATCAGGTATGTGCACGTTCCAATAACACACCTCAAAGCATGTTTTTTTGGTAGTTGTGCATAACACTTGGTGAAAAATGGAGTTTGTGGCAAGTTTAACCATCCAAAGCATATCCAATGGGCAGGATACTTTGTACAGGTTAATTACCATAGTGAACTACTAGTTTATTACTAAGATAGTGGCGTCTGCATTTAGTTACCACCATCAGGCTTGCATGATCAGTAGAGTTCAGTTAATTACCAGTAGTCACTAGGCTTGCATGCTTTTTAGTAGAGTCTAGTTAATTAGCTATTCATCCCTCCTTCATGTTCACCTCCTTACCAACCTGGTGAAGTTGCTGAGAGCATCCAAAATTGGGATTTTGAAGAGCAAGTGAGGAGCTCCCAGATGTCACAATTTCAAGATTGGGGGAGGAGAGGCTCTCGCACTATGCTGCAGAGAGGGAGGAAAGATTGTGTGAGGAGCTCCCACGCCAGACTCTATAGGGGGTGGGGGGAAGATTGTGTGAGGAGCTCTCGAACTATGCAGGGAGGGGAGGAAAGATTATGTGAGGAGATTTCAAACTGCACAAACACATTTTGGAGCTCGATGTATCTAGGGGGATCCATTATGAGAGGGGATAGAAGTTGTAAGAAGAGTGCAAGGGAGAAAGAAACGCTCTAGAGGGGTAGAAGATGAAGCAGTGAAGGAAATGGAATAGTAGAGGCTTAAGTTTGCAGTCCAAGTACAAGAGAGAAAGTAACGGTCAAGAGGGATAGAAGATGAAATAGTGAAGGAAATGGAATAGCGGAGGCTTAAGTTTGTAGCTCAACTACAAGGAACTATCAAGGTGAGAGCCGCCCGCGATGGTTGGCCCAAATTTTGATTAATTCAAGGTGGCAGTACTAACTTGCATAGTAATGAGTGATTAGAGGTTAGGCTTCATGATTTATGTCTATGATAATTACTGCCATCTTCTGCCAATGATGGCCATCGATGGTGGCATCTAAGATTACCAACCATGTCTGTGGTAGCGGCTAAGATTCCACCAGGCTGGTAGTTAATTACCAGTGACACTGTAGTGGCCTGCAATTACTCACTTGTCAGTTACCACCACCGAGATTGCATGCATGATCAATAGAGTGCAGTTAATTATTACCAGTCACCGGGCTTGCATTATCAATAGAGTGCATGGTAATCAGTGATTAGAGGTGATTAGGCTTCATGATTTATGTTTGTGGTGGTAATTACTACCCAGTGGTGGTGGCTTTCATCAGCTACGTCTATGGTGGCTAAGATCCACCAGGCAGGCAATTAATTACCAACCACCGTAGTGTAGAGTGTAGTTAATTGCCAATCATTGGGCTTGTATGCTCAATAGAGTGCAGTTAATTACCACATTTAATTACCAGTTAATTACCAAGACAGTGATGTATACAATTAGTTACCACCACACCAGGCTTGCATGATAAGGAGAGTGCAGTTAATTACCAGTCACTGGGCTTGCATGCTCAGTAGAGTGTAGTTAATTACCACAAACACTTATTTCATTAATTTTGGACTTGTCAATGTACAAATTCATTTTTACATATACTTTTGGACTAGTTTCTAGATAAAATTTAAGAAAAAACCCAATCTTCAAAGCACATATGAAAACATAAAAACAAGTAATTTTTTAGAGATTTTAAAGGAGATGAAATTAAAATTATAAAATTTAGCATGACACAGATAAGTTACACCAAAAAATAAGATTCAGTAGTTGTAAAATCTCTTAATATTTATAATGGTGTTAACAAACACCTTCAAAAGTTACTGTATTAAGCAAACTCTCACAATATTTATAATGGTGTTAACAAACACCAAAAGTTACAATAAGCCTCTCACTGGAAGGCATTAATATTTGCCATTGATATCCTAGATTCAACCCATCCAAGTGCTGAGACCATCTCATCATCATCAATGTAGTTAAAACTATAGAAGAGAAGTAAGGAATTATAAAATTTCTCTTGTATAGCACTTTCTTGATTCTATATGGCTTGCGCTTCCTGGGGTGGAAATCTCCCATAACGAGCCAGACACGAAGTAACCTCACTTAGATAGTCTGTTAGCTCTCTCCTATATGAAAGTAATCTATCTATTTTGCTAGTAGACCTACTTATTTTTCCTCTCTCCTCCTTCTCTAGTCACTTCTGAGCAGCAACTCCTTTTCATCCTGGGTTAATGGAGCTTGTTGTCTCTTTCTCTACTCCATGTTTGCCTCATTTCGACGATCCAATCTTTATTGGTGCTAATGGCTTCCTCCACGGAAGATCCATGAAGCTTTAAGCTATAAGAATATGGACCACGGGAATAAGAGATAGTGAGGGAGTAAGGCGATATGGAAGAAGAGTTTGAGAGTAAGGCTATGAGATGAGTGCAAGAATGATAATGGTAGTAAACTCGAGTTCTAGAGTAATGCTGCGGGCAAGATGGAAGGAGTAAGCTTGAGGAGAGGAGGAAGGTAATGAGAGCAAAGTGGAAGAAGTGTTTGGCTATAAGGCTGCGGGCAAGATGGAAGGAGTAAGCTTAAGGAGAGGAGGAAGGTAATGAGAGCAAAGTGGAAGAAGTGTTTGGCTATAAAGCTGCAGGCGAGATGTAGAAGACGAACGACTAGAGAGGGATTTATAGAACTGCAGACTCATAATGTGAGATGAAAGATTTAGAATAAAGAATTGGGAGAGGCTGAGATGAGATGATTGTTGGAGAACGCTAGACTACTAGATTGTGTGAAGTAATAGATGCAAGACCATAATTCGAGACATGTGAGACAATAGATTTTGATACATTGAAATCTATAAAATAAAGTGATGGAACACAAGAATGATATAATTATTAGATTCTCATCATGAGATATTTATTGTATATAATAAGTTAGACTTATAGATGCAAGACCTTAATGCGAGACATGTGAGACGATAGATTTCGAGTACATTGAAATCTATAAAATAAAGTGGTGGAACACGAGAATGATATAATTATTAGGTTCTCATCATGAGATATTTATTGTATATAATAAGTTAGACTTGCAGATGCAAGACCATAATGCGAGACATGTGAGACGATAGATTTTGAGTACATTGAAATTTATAAAATAAAGTGATGGAACACAAGAATGATATAATTATTAGATTCTCATCATGAGATATTTATTGTATATAATAAGTTAGACTTCGAATAAAGTGAAACTGATTAAATAAATTTAGAGAGGTGAGTTGTCGATTGAGTGAAGTAAAAGATGCAAGACCATAATGTGAGAGACATATGAGAGGATAGATTTTGAATACATTTAAATCTATGAAATAAAGTGATTGAAGACAATAATAATATAATTATCACACTCCCTTCTTTCATCCATCCTAGTCCTTATACAAGAACTTTCTTCTTTCATCACTCTTAATTTATCATCTCCCCACCCATGGATGTCCTTGGCATTGTCGCAAACTTGGAGTTTGGAATCGATAGTCTCAAAGAATGGATTGCTGACCAAGGAGCAAGGAGAGATGCAAGAATTCGACAAGGCTCTCCATTGACATGGATGGAGAGAGAGGAACTCGATGCATAGAGGCGAGCAGAGAGAGAGGAGACTTAGAAGATAGCAGAGAGCGAAATACTTTAATAATGTATTATAAAAGCATGACAGGATCTCTTAGACTTCTTAAGCAACCTATGTTATCACAGCACTCGGTATGGCCGATTTGATGCAGATGCTGAAAGAACAATAAGGGCCTCCCAAAGAGATTATAAAGAAACAATCTGTGACTGCTTGAATTTCCTCCTTTATTGCAATTATGTTGAGGATACGGAGGTGGAGTCCATGGAGGATTTAGTTGTTGAGAAGATAAGATATGCTAATGATGAGATCTTCTAGTGTGGTCTCGGCCTGTGTGTGGCCTATAATAGTCATTAATCTTATTTTGTATTCTTTGAAACAAGCCTAGTAGGGCTAACCATATCATATTAGAATTGCTAATACAATTTATTTTTGTGTAGCAAATTCTCATGCAGTGTGGCTCTTATCCATGAGAGAATTCCCCTTATGTATTCACATAAAATCAAATAATAATATGAATGGAATAAATACCATAAGTAAATATCCTAATGTTTTGTGACATTTAACATAAGTTTAAAAAACACCATCATTAGTCAACACAAACAAGGTAAAAATATTCAAGGACTCATGTTTCTTAGGTCATCTACATGCTTTACAATGGAAAAGAGTCTGATGAATCGATGTGATGCTCTAAGAGTACATTGAGTCTCTACTTCTTGTGTAGATGGTGTACACTGAGTTTCTACTTCAGGTGCAATCTGTAACAAGCTTGGTAGGGCTGAGCTCGGGATAGACTCAATCTCTTCCTCCTTCGTAAGATGTGATGCTGTAGATGCACATTGAATCTCTACTTCTTGTGTAGGAAGAATGCATTGAGTCTCTAATTCAAGTGGAGATTGTAATGCTTTTTCTATCGACTCATTCTCTTCTTCCTTTGCAAGTTGCAACTTTGCTTGAGGTTGTGAATGCACAAGTAGACTGAATTGTCTCTTGTTTTTCTTTGGCTCCCTCGGGTTCTTCATTGACATCATGTTGTTTCCCAATGGTAGTAGTTAGGTCGTGAACAGTCTTAGCCACCATAAAATCTTGTAGCTTGAGCTTTGTATATGCTTCTATTGAGACATGTTCAAAAATTTCATTGAAGAACAACATAAAGCTGAAGGCAACTCTCCACCCACTACTAAACCCATCTTTCTGCTCCACTGCGATACGTGTCTGGAAACTTGGTTGGTCTTGATGCTACCTGATTTTTCTAATCATAGATAATAACTTATTTGCAGACCTATCCATCATGACATATGACAAAGTGAATTTGTGTAATAAATAGTAAGATGCATGTTCATAATGATATGATAAAAGAACACTTACTTGAACACCCCATGAAAGCCTCTAAATGAATTAAAAAACCAACAATAGTTGTCATCAAGATCCCATACTATCAGGCTCCAATGTAAGCTACATCACCAATAAAGAAAAAAAGATTTATTGACACAATATTACAAATAAAAGAGTAAAAGAAAGGTTGAGATTATACTTCTCATAATATGGCATAAAGAAGACTAGCACGCCATCCAAGTCTAAAGGTTGTAACATTGTACAAACATCATTTATCGTCTTCTTGGTGTCACTAAGTACAGCTAAAAGGAGAGAATCGAGCACACACACATGATTCTGTACTGATCTAGGAAAGTGAGATATAACCGTATAGCAACAATAAATAAACAAATGTTAGTAGCAGATTGAAGTATCAAGCCAAGAGAAGTTCATATCAAACCTGAGGATGGCCATCATGACTTTGTCATTAGCCTCTTTCAAAGGGTTAGAGAGGATTGTAACTTTCTCGCTACCAAATGTCAAAACATGAGGTCATCGGCTAATGATAACCCTCACATCAAAATAGCTCCCCATTTCGTCCAATACAGGGTTACATTAGGACAACTTATGGGTGTAGCAACCAATGTTTCCTCTGGATGCTCTGACAAGAAAGTGGGATCATGCTAAGCCTAGTGTACATAAGATCGATGTAAGGACTACGGAGGCTCAAAGCATATAATGAAAAACATGAGGAGAGAGAAACCAAATGGGAAAGACTCAATCTATTTCAATCTATATGATCAACAATACATGATAGGCTTCTTATGTAGAGAGAGCCTTTAGAATAGTCAAACCATGTGGATCCTCTCATCCACATCTCTCCTTGTGGATATCCTCAATCCACATCTCCACATCATGTAGTCCACATCCTAGGGTGGCTACTTTAATTCTTTCATATACCATACCTTAGCCCTTTAATCTATGTGCTCATGGCACCACAACTCTCAACACCTCCCCTTGGTGCCATAATCCTTTGGCTACTGCAAGGTGGTCAGATGTGAGTTTACATGTCAATACCTCCCCTTGGTGCTTTCATAGCTACTCTCAGGTGGTCAGGTTTGATTACAAAATATAGGCAAGGTTGGCAAGGTTTTTGTTTCTTAATACATTCCATTGATGTCACCATTTGGCTCATGGCTTGATGACGATGCTATGTAGTTGACCTGCTGGTTCTTCAATCTGCAATCTTCTTCCTTGTGTCCCAGCTTCTTGCAATGGTGACACTTTGGTTTGTTCTTCAGTCTACAGTCACTTTGATAGTGACCCATCCTTCCGCAATGGTAGCACTTCGTTGATGTTTTACAGAATAGTGCTTGTTCTTCATTATAGTTTTTGCATGTTGATGTCGATGTCGATGTCGATGCCTTCAACTCTCTTTCTTTTTCGAGAAGAGAGGATACACATTCTTCAAAATTTGGATCTGGCAAATTCTTCAAAGTGGTTGTCAATGCACTATACTCTGTAGGCATGCTTTTAAGGAGAATTGCAAGTGCATCTTTCTCTCCTACTTTTGCATTTATGCCCTCTAGTTGAGTCATAATGCTTTTGATTTTGTTGACAAATTGTGCCATGGATTCATTGAAGCCCATGTGCATACCATAGAATTCAATCTTAAGATGGATTTCTTGGTTTTTGGCTTTTGCACCAAACACTGTGTTCAACTCATCCCATGCATCCTTGGCATGATCCTTAGAGTCTATATGATGAATTATGTTTGGACCCAAGTGCAATCCAATGAGTGATAGTGCTGCTTCATCTTTTTCCTTCCAAGCATCATTTTGTGCAGTGGGTATGTCTTCTTTTACAGTCTTCCAAAGCTTTTGGTGCATCAGGAGATATCTCATTTGTGTAGACCATGTGTGAAATCCTTCCCCGGTGAACTTCTCAACAGTTGGGGTTCGGATTGCCATTGCAAAGGTCTTACCAGTTGATGATACTTTCAAATCTGGTAGTGTCTAATTGCATACAGAAAATTTGAGTTGACGAGCACGTAGAGCTCAAAAAACTGGTTATTTTTCCTTTTTGGAGCATGTGCAAATTCTTCCTGGATTGGAAGTTATGGCTTGTCAAAGATTCTGTGAAGAAGAGGGGGGGCCTTAATGATGTGGCATAGGGATTCACATGCTGAATTTCATACTGTGCTTAGTAGGGGACTCTGTGCTTAGGTGGCACTTGGTGATGTGGCACTTTTAACCCAAGGCTACATGAACTTAACCATGGTTCAAATAAACCAAGCAACTGAACCTAACCACAGTTAGGTTAACCAACCTTATCCACTGGTTAACCAAGGTTATCTTAACCTAACCAGACAATAACTTAACCAACCCTATCTCACTGGGGTTTTAAAAATGCCACGTGTCAATTTGTGAAGACCTTAGAGAACTTTGTGGAGAAACTGAGAAACAGAGATGGCGCGTTCGGCCGATTTTGCAGAGATGCGATGAGTTGCTGGGAGTCGAACGAAGCCATGCTGAAGGATGGAGGCCGTTTGCTGCATTGGAGATGCAGAATCTCATGGAGAGGGAGGCTGCCGTCTAGTGATTGGAGGGAGTCTGTCGGCCATGCGCTGGCGGTGGATACCAAGAGCCGTTTGTAGAAGGCGCTCTATGCTATAGTCACTACTATCGGTGCTAGAGCTAGGTGCAAATGACGTTCCGTGATGGAGGCAATTGATGGAGCAATCGTCTCGAGACATGGATGTGATGAGCCGTTGAGGTCGAGTGGGCGCAGGCAAGGCTGAGCCGATGAGCCGTTGAGGTCTAGCTGCTTCGTGTGTGTGTGGCAGCTACTGCTACTGTGATATGGCCGCCCGATAGAGCTCGTTGGAGCTGCTCGTGATTGAATGCTTGAGAGTCGCCTTGGAGCCGCTTATCCATGGAACTTAGAACTACGTTGAGCTTTGTTTGACCGTTTTTGTCTATTCTCATCGCCCTTCTTCTGCATCTTTGCCTGTTATGTAGAGGTCTCAGCCGGTTGATGGAGTCATGGCATAGTAGACGTTGAAGGTGGAGGCACACGGGATCTCATAAGCTTGTAGAAGCTTTTGTTGAAGCTCTAACTAGACTCTCACACCTCTTATCTCTCAATGTATAACATAGTGGAAGAATGACGGAAACTAGCAAGCCAACATGAACGGAAATCACTCAAGAACTCTCACAAAGTATTCTCAACTCTATCTAAAGCTAGTCTAGACTTAGCTAAACCTACTCTGATACCATGACAAGAAAGTGGGATCATGCTAAGCCTAGTGTACATAAGATCGATGTAAGGACTACGGAGGCTCAAAGCATATAATGAAAAACATGAGGAGAGAGAAACCAAATGGGAAAGACTCAATCTATTTCAATCTATATGATCTTATGTAGAGAGAGCCTTTAGAATAGTCAAACCGTGTGGGATCCTCTCATCCACATCTCTCCTTGTGGATATCCTCAATCCACATCTCCATATCATGTAGTCCACATCCTAGGGTGGCTACTTTAATTCTTTCATATACCATACCTTAGCCCTTTAATCTATGTGCTCATGGCACCACAACTCTCAACATGCTCCACAATGCCATAAATAAATGCTTTAATGGTAGCATAAATGCATGTAGATGCAAGTCTGTACATGTCGATAATGAGGTTTCACCACCGCTCAAATTAAAAATTTGAGCAAGGAGCAAAAAACAATTATATCTGACTCTCCACCCATAACTGTGGCCATCATTCTGCTTCACTGTTAGGCATGTTACATACTCTATTTGATCTTCTAAGTCACCTTCCAATTGCATAAGTGCATCTATAGCACCTACCAACTTTTGAGCTGATCTACACGTCAAAATAGATAACATAGATAAATGTGCACATTGCATATGATGCATCTCATGGAAGTAATTGTGACACAGGTAGGTTATACTTACTCTAACATACTACCATGGATAGATGCTATTGAATTGACAAAGAAAGATTGCTTGGCTAAGATGTCCATAGTCACCAATCTCCAATGCGAGCTGCATTATCAATTAAGAATAATTATTATTTGACATATCCTCCACAATATAAGAGATAAGCTAAGTAAGGATTGATACTCACTCCTCATGATGTGCAATAAAGATAACTCACACCTCAATCAAATCAATAGGTTGCAACCACTTGCAAACATCATCTATGGTCTTTTGCTTATTGCTAAGTACATTAGAAACAAGAGGATCAACCATATATGCACGTCTCTTTATATATAGGGGAAGTTGTTCAAAACCATACTACAATAAAAAGAAAAGAATATTAGTTCATTTGATCCAATGGAAATACAAAAGCATAAAGTCAAGAAAAAGTTTGTGTCAAACTTGAGGATGGCTATTATGACATTGTCATTAACCTCTTTCTTGGAGTTTAAGAGGATTGAAATGTCCTCTTCATCGAATAGAAAAGTAAGGTTGTTGTCGAACTTGAAACCTAACTTGAAATGACTTTCCCATCTGCTACAAGGTATGATTATTTTCTAGACTCATCCGATGGATAGCTAGAGCAGCTCTACTTTCTTGAGATGAGCTTCCTATATTCTCTACTCCAGCTATGTCCTCCTCCTCCTCCTCCTTTTCCTCCCCCTATAAAAGGATAAAATAATTATGAGATTCAAAATTTTAGTTTAATTATAATTTACAAAATTCTTTTTAAATAAATGAAGAAAATTAAGGATAAGTTTTCATACCTGTAGATATCTTCGTGGTCTTTTTATGTAACCTTTTGAGGCAAGGTCAATGTCATATCCATCTCCTTCAGCTTCCTCACTATCATTGGTATCCTCACTATCATATCCAAAGCTTTCAGCATTTTCATCCTCTTTCTTGCTCTCATCACTCTATGTCAGCATCCTCTTCATGTGAGATCGGACCTTTTTTATCATACTTCATTGTGAGAGTAGCCATGATATCAAGTTATTCCAAGCAACAAGGGCTCTCAATAATATTTACAGGGTGTCCTTTTCTGATAAGAACTTCAAACAAATGTCCTATTCAACACAATGTGGCTTCCCATCCACATGGCAGAGCAAAAATTCCATCATACTAATTAAAAAATCGACACTTTTTGCTGGCCTTTCATAGTGAATGATGCTATGATGGAGGAGACTTGGAGCTTCATGCTCTTCCAGCATTAGTTGCAATCTCTTTGCATTCCCTCTTATGTTGTTCTATAAGGAGTGATCATTGTAAGGGAGGCTTCATGCACAAGAAAAAGGTTTCAAGACTCTGTATCTTGAGACCACATTCTCTCTTGTCCCTCTGTCTTGAGTATATATCATTGTAAATCTTAAGCTCATTGCCATATTATTTTTCTAGGGTAGCAGACATTTTTTCCTTATCTTCTTTATCAACAAATATGACGATGCTACATAGTCCCAATCTACCAATGATGGTATGTAATATTATGTCAAGGAGTTGACGAATATTATCACGTGATATTTCATAGACAAAGAAAAGATGAGGCCTCTCCCAAGCGGTGTCGTCGGACAAGAAGTCATTCAATGAAACTCCCTTGCACTTGACACTCTTTCCACACTCTGAAATTATCTCATGTATGAAAAAAAAGCCCTTGTTCAAAGTTTTTGCTTTTTTGAGAGTGTGCTCATTGATGATTTTTTGTGCATATGCATGTACATTTTTCAGAATTTCATTCACCACAGAAGGAGTAACTTTAGACCCATCCTCTTCTACCTTCACCCATTTGTGAAACCAAGCCTTCTATTTAGCCGACGGTAAAGCTGATGCCATCTACTTTACAATACTATGATCAACTTTACATGGACTGATTGGAATATTTTTTTCTGCCAACAAATATTCAATCACACTCTTTACTGCATCACGCTTGACCTGCTGGATGATGCAATCTTCCATGCAATGATTTGTATCCCTTTTGCCAAAAAACCATTCTTTGGGCATTGATTTCTCTGCAACAAGACTTGTGCATTTGTCGGGCAAGTTTCTTATAGGCCTCCACATCCGAGCCGTCATCTCTTTTTTCTCATTCTTCTTTGCCTTGTCTTTAATAAATGATGGAGGCTCATATGTGACATCTCCCTTCTCACATCCAAGACATACTTTTTTTATCCGATCAAAAACTTCATCACTGCAAAAAAGTATGCTTGTGTAGTCTTGATACCTGTCCCTTACTGTCTTAAAGCTTGTCATCATCACCTCTGTCCTTTTCTGCTTTCCCCTTGGTACAATTGCATTCAACCATGTGTAGAAGTCAACAAGATTTTCCTCTTCCACTTTAGTAGCAGTTCTTTGGAGAGTGGCCAAAGGAGAATTAAAAGTTCTCCATATGGTCCTAGCTTTGAGCAACATCTCTAAAGTGGAAGTGATCTTTCGTAGTGCATGAATGTCATGATTAAGTCTTTCCGACTCAATCAAATATTTTTTCTCGTTCTTGAAGATACAAATGCTTGCAAAATAGTAGTGGAATTAAGGCACATTCACGAAGGTGTCATAAGTGATTTCTCCTTTATTGTATGCCCCTCTAGAATGCTTATTACAAGCATAGGCATAGTGCTGACCATCTATTGCCTCAAATGTGCATTGAGCTAAGAAATTTCTCTTGGCATCCTTTATATGTCATTTTGGATCATTCACTGACCTTTGACCTTCTTGAAGTGACAGAACTTGTTTTTCTAGGAACTTAGTGAATTCCATCTCAAAATCTCAAGGCTGCTCAAGAGGAATGGATTGATAAGAATCTCGTTTGACTGGCCAAATACCTACACATTTAAAACATGATCTAGTAAACCAAGAAATATAGGACCTCAAGTTCCATCAATATTAATCCAATATTCAAATAAGTGTGCCTTTAGAAACATTCAAAATTTGGGGTGATTCATAAACCCTTTGTATGGAATATCATCTATTAAGATGATACTCCTATCATTGAATGTTACTCCAAATGTTTTCCAAACCTTTTTAGGTAGATTGAACATCACTTGCACATAAGACTTGTTAGATCTAAAGAGTGGGGTAATTTTTTATATATGTAGCATCATTCTTGTCGCTATACCATCTATATATAGCTATTTTTTAGATCAAAGGGCTATGCCACATGGCATGTTTGGAGGCTTCTCCCTTCTTCTTGCCCTTCTATGCCACATGGAAAAGTTGGCCACCTGACTTATTTGGCTAGTCGACTTCCCAGAACAACTGCCTTCTTCCATAAACACTTAGATCTAACGAACGTGGGTCCCAAACCCATCGTAGATGGGTCAAGCTACTCGCACTTTTTAAAAGGCCTTTTTTGTGGTCCTTCTTGGAGCAAATTGATTTTGAGTCTTTCATTATTCTCTATTTCTCATTCTTTATATTCTCTTGATTTTGGGTCTTTCATAGTCCCCTAGTAAAACATTTGTTAGAATTCTAAGAATTCAATGCATCCCTTTTGCAAAACAAATTTATTTTTTTTGAAATGAAAAGACTTCTTTCAAATAGGAGAAAAGCTCCAAGAGAAAATGCTTATGGTGAGAATACATCATGCATAGCATGGAAAAAAAAAACTCTAATTGGGTTGAAAACCTACTCATCAAGAGCCATTAAAACTCCAAGGTTAATGCCACCTCAATTTTTTCTTTTTTTTCTTTTTTTTAATGAAGACATCGCTATTAAATAGGAAAAGGATCCAAAGGCAAAAGCTCATGGCAAGAGTACATCATGCATAGCACGAAAAACAAAAGACCCTGAGTAGGTCAAAAAATTGATCATCAAGAAGAGCCAGTAAAGCTCCAAGCCTGAGGTTGAAAATGCCACCTCAAACCTATGGTGAACGCCAAGGAAAAACGGGAGGCTGACCAATCCTTGAGGAAATAGTCCTCCTAGAAGAGGCGACGTGAGAAGGCCCCTACATGCTCAACCAAATGACCATTAGAGTCTGTACAATGTATGTCTACATACTAGCCAATGTATGAGAAAGGTGGACCTAGGTGCCATTAGTTGCCTATATGCACATATATGCCATGCTAAGATGCTCTAATGTGATGTGCCCTAATGTTTGTAGTTTGCTTTTCACTTGACTTGGATAATAGAATCCCATTCAAATCTAGAAATTTTCTTTTTCCATGAAAATTTTGTGTGCCTAAATCTATGGACAATGTGATTTTACATCTTTACCTCTCTTATATCACATGTGACAACATCATTTAAAATTTCAAAAAGTAAGTGATCGCCAATGGTGGGAAAATTAAGCATTATGTAAATAAGTTATGAAACCTATAACAAAAGAGGCATTGCAAATGGTGGCCAACTAAATAGCTAGAGCTTGAATGAGCTCCATTACATCATGGCATTCGGTTACTTTAAGGTTGAAACAGTCCATTGACAAGGAGAAGCTCAAGTTATTTAGGAGGCAATTGAACTCAAGGTAGCCAAACTCCATGTGACTGATGCTCCTAGGAGTGCACACATCAATAGTGAGTTACAAAATTATGGAGAGAAGGCTCATAGAGGTCCATGCAACAAGAGGAGAAAATGAGCTAATTGTGAAAAGAGAGCTGAAGGAGCTATGACACAAAACCCATGGGCAAGAAAGTATCGCTATAGGAGTAGAGGCTTCTAGAGGTAGAACATAGGTCATGATAGTGCCATGAGCTCCGATAGAGGGAGCTGCATAAGCTCACAGACAGGAGTTATAGTGGAAGCTTGCACAAAGCTTGAAAGAGCAAGATAGATTATTTGTGAAATAAGAAGTGTCATAGTGGAGAATAAGAGAAAGATGGTGATGGCTACTTGAAGAAGAACTAACCTTGAAAAATCTTCACCTAAGTTTTCAAAACATAGGGAACCTCATGTGGTCTCTTCATCAGTGAAGGCATTTATTGCCTTATCTCATTAAAGTCTTCCCCTCATATCTGACATGGGCTCGTGTAGCCTAGGGGTATGTGCCTCATGCCATGCAC
Organism: Dipteris shenzhenensis; assembly: GCF_047967505.1. NCBI lineage: Eukaryota > Viridiplantae > Streptophyta > Polypodiopsida > Gleicheniales > Dipteridaceae > Dipteris > Dipteris shenzhenensis. The sequence goes on along the minus strand of NC_141608.1, from coordinate 20,500,292 downwards.
ATGAGGTCCTGAGTTCAAGTCTGCTCAGTGCAATTGAGAAGATCTATCCTTGGACAAAAGACATCCGAAGGAAGGCTTCCAATTGGAACTTTCTAAAGCAAACCAGAGAACACCCCTTGTTCTTCAAGGTGCATTTCTCAATTGAAACTCTTGAGCAACTTGGTGGATAGTGGCATCAAAAGGTCAACTCTCAATTGTGCACCAGGCATATTTGTGTAATTGAAGTACTTGAGTCATCATTGAGATGGCGTCAATAGATTTTATATGCCATGACACTTTGGTATTTGAAGGAAATAACTTCCACATGTGGGAATGCTTGATAAAGAATCTATTTATGGGAGACAAGTTATGGGCACATGTTGATGTGAAAGTGCCTAGTCCAACACAAAATGCCACACAAGCAGATCAGATGAATGCCAAAGCAATAAACTTTTGTATAGCATGTCTAAAGAGTACATTCTTTGTCCAAGAGATGTACTAGAAAAGTATTTATCTACACCATGAAGCCACAATATGAACTTCTTGAAGAGTTTAAAGAGTTCAAGACCATGGAAAAAACACAATCTGGTTGTCGAATCAAATGCCTTCAATCCGAGAAGGTGTCAAAACAACAAAATGGAGTAGTGAAAGGAAGAACTACACCATTCTTGATCGTGCCAGGGGCATGATGCAATCTAAGGACATGCTTGGCAAACCTGAGGCAGAAGCGGTTTGCACATGAATTTACCTATTAAACCATCCCCTACTAATGCTTTGCATGACATGACACTAGAGGAAGCGTGGTGGACATAAGCCAAATGTCCAACATCTTAGAGTTTTTGGATCAACCACCTATGCCTATGTATCAAAGGACAAGAGAGGTAAGTTTGACTCCAAGAGTGAGAAGTGATTTATGGTTGGATATGGAGAGGAACATACATCCTATAAGCTATACAATCATATAACTCACAGAGTGTTTTCTTCCCATGAAATGGTGTTTGATGAGAAAGTAAACCAAACTACTTGCCATTGTTAGTTATGAGGAATCAAATGGAAGAGTAGACAACTGAGTGGTTGACCATGTTAGAGATGCAAATTTGTTGACATCCATAGAATGTGGAATATTTGATGGTTTGCTACCTAGGATGAGTAGGATCAATCAACAAAATGGGGAAGCATCTCCTAGGTATTCTACAAACTCTTAGCTCGATAATGCATCTCATAGTCAACATGACCAAGAAGCCACATCATCTAGACACATGGCAAAACGTGCAAAAAGGTCAGTGGGGATACAGGAGAGGGCATTGTCATGGACATGATGCTTAGAACAATTTTTAGGTGTTCTGTGGCACATGTCAAAGAACCTATCAACTTCTAGGAGAAAATGGAATCCAAGCAATGGGTTGATGCCATGGAAGAAGAATATACTGGCATTTTGGAAAATGATGCTTGAGAGCTATTGGAACCATCGAGGAAAAAGAATGTCATTTGCTACTATAAATGGGTCTACAAGGTCAAGCACAAAGCTGATGGGAGTGTAGACAACTATAAGACAAGACTAGTGGCAAAATTATATGCTCAATAAAGGGCATTGACTATGAGAAGAGACCAAAATATCTTGCACCAACTTCAACAACACACTGACAACAAATCCGCCAAATAATGGAATGAATAGGATGAGAAAACATAGTTGGCAAGCAATCTCATTAACAAAAATATCAAAGATGTCATGATTCCTATCATTAGAGACAAAAAGTCACTCATAGATGCGTGGAAAGCTCTTGAGAATTGGTTTAATGCAAAGAACATATCCAAATTCATAATGCTCGAAAATCAATTGAAACAACACATACACAATGAAGTTGCAAATAGGGATAAATCTAGGGGGGACATGGAATCCCAAAGGTAGAAGAAACTTTGGAAGAGGAAGTAATCTAAGCAATACTCCTAGAACGATAGCTAATTTTCATTACGAAGGTATCCCAAGCCATTAGGAACCTGAATACAGAAAGAACAAAGAGATACAATCAATGAGATTAGTAAAAAAGAGTTAGTAATCAACATCAACATCAAGGTAGTCAAAAGAGACAGCCTTCACGATGTGCCAATGACTTATATTAAGATCATTCTCTCAACATAAAGTTCTCATTTCTCAATAGAAAAGCCAATTTATTAGAATCCAAAAAATGAGAATACTTGCCTTTTCGACTAAAGTGCAAGCAACCACATGATTCCTAAGAAGGATTAGTTTTCAGAATTACATCCAAATAGAAATTCCAAAGAGAATTTTGGTATAGGTGATAACACCCCTCATAAAATTGAAGGATTTGGCAACATATCGCTACATAAAGGCACAAGTATTGTAGAAAGTAATGGTGATGCTTTGGTGTTCAACTCGGCACAAAGTCTCCAAATGATATGATCAATAAGTATGGATGCCTAGTTAGGGGACTTGACAATTCCACCTCCTCCTCTGGATCATTCCTCACTACGTCAAGATCGTGCGTCGGAAAGCCCGGAGCCCCTCCGCCCCTCGAAAAATCCAACACCACGTGTGACCTCCACATCTCCCTTGATGACTGGGAAAGGCCGAGAAAGGCCGCGTCTCGGCCCTTCCCGGTCGAAATCCCGCCGGATTTTGTCCCACGGAAAGGCCTCCCCATACTCCGTCTTCTACCATGCGGGTGAATGTGTATGGTAATCCACAGAAAGCTGCAAAATTATTTTGGCTCAGCACGTAAGAACCAAAATAATTATTGCAGCGAGTCGTAGTTATTGCACTGATTAATGATCAGGGTGGCTTGTAATGTTCGGCATTCTCGATCTTTGAACGATCTCTGCAAGATGGAGCGGCTGGAGGAGGCCATCCACACGGTGGAGCTAATGCTTGAGAGTGGAGTGCCTGTATCAAGGGACATGGTTTGTTGCCTTCTTCTGGAATGCACTAAACGGAAAGATCTTGAAGCTGGCAAGCGAGTACGTTCCCTTATGGTCAGAACTGGACTGGACTCTGTAACCCTTCTGCAAGACCACCTTATCCGCATGCTTGCCTCCTGCGGCACGTTACTGGATGCAGACTTAGAATTTCGCAGGGTTGCAAATCCAAGTGCCCACACATGGAATGCAATCATTTCAGCACATGTCACTCTTGGGGAAAGTCAGAAAGCTCTTGAGCTGTATCACCAAATGGAAGCGGGTGGCGTAAAACCCAGTAAGTTTATATTTTTGTGCGCCTTAAAAGCATGCAGCATTGTAAAATCCTTAAAGCAAGGCAAACTTATTCATGATCAGATTCTTAGATGCGGACTTGAATCAGATGTGTTCATTGGAAGTGCCCTAATTGGCATGTATGTTAAATGTGGACACTTGGGTGAGGCACGCAAATTGTTTGACAAATCACCAAATCAAAGTGTCGTGTCTTGGAATGCAATGATAGCAGGGTATGCAAATAACGGGCATGGTTTACCTGCTCTCAAACTTTTTGATAAACTACAGCAGGAGGGCTTAGTACCGGGCAAATACACGTTTTCATGCGTCTTGAAAGCCTGTGGCAGCTTAGGAGTCCTAGACAAGGGTAAGCTCATTCACAGTCTAATCATCAGATGTGGACTTGAATCAGATGTCGTTGTTGGGAGTACCCTTGTTGATATGTACGCCAAATGTGGGAGCCTAAATGAAGCCCGCCAAATGTTCGACAAATTGCAAAACCGAGATGGTATATCTTGGAATGCAATGATTGCCGGCTACACTCAGCATGGGCTGGGTCCCCCTGCTCTTGAGCTTTTTGAGAAGATGCAGCAGGAGGGCATAAAACCTAGCAAATTCACATTTTCATGCATTTTGAAAGCATGCGGCAGCCTTAAAGCGATAGAGCGGGGAAATATGATACATGAACAGGTTATTAGATGTGGACTTGAAACAGATGACATTACTGGAAATGCCCTTGTTGACATGTATGCCAAATGTGGGAGCCTGGAAGACGCACAAAATGTTTTTGATGAGTTGGCAAATCATGATGAGGTGTCATGGAATGCAATGCTTGCAGGATATTCCCAGCATGGGCATGGTCTTTCTGCTCTTGAGCTTTTTGGAAAAATGGAAGGAAAGGGCATGAAGCCTGACCAGGTCACATTTTCGTCCATTTTGAAAGCATGTGGCAGCATAGGAGCGATTTGGCAAGGGAAGCTGATACATGATCAGGTTATCAAGGAAGGATTTGATTCAAATGTCATAGTAGGGAACACACTCATTGATATGTATGCCAGATGTGGGACCTTAGACGAGGCAACAGATGTGCTCAAGAATTTGTCTAATGCAAACGTGGTGTCATGGGCTGCCTTGATTGCAGGATATGCTCTGCATGGCAATTGCAGGCTGGCCAGACAATATTTTGCGAAAATGCAGGAACAAGGTTTGAAGCCAGATGGTCGAGTCTATACTAGTGTTCTCACTGCTTGCAGTCATGCAGGCCAAGTGGAGGAAGGCCATTGGTACTTCAAATCAATGAAAGAAGAACATGGGATCACACCGAGCATTGAGCACTTCAATTGCATGGTGGACATTCTTGGGCGTGCAGGACATTTGAAAGAGGCTGAGGAGATGCTCCAAACCATGCCAATCTCGCCTGATAACACTGGGTGGAGGTCTTTGCTCACAGCCTGCAAAACACATGGCAACATGGAGATAGGAAGAAAAAGCTTTAATCAAATTGTTCATTTGAATCCCACTATTGCGGCTGGATATATGCTCCTTTCTGATATCTATGCTAGTATTCACTTGTGGGAGGATGTTAACAGGACTCAAGACTTGAGAAAGTTATTTGGAGCATGGAAGAAACCTGGCACAGCCTGGTTAGAGATTAGCAACACCATCCATGAGTTTATTGTGGGTGATACAGCCCAGCTGCATCCTGATAAGCCCTTTGTCAAGGTGAAGAGATTAAGGAGGGTGACTGAAGAGAAAGGGTATGTGCCCCAATTGGATTTAGTGTTGGAGCCAATGTCAGATGATGACAAGGAAATTGCTCTAGATGTGGGATCTGAAAATTTTGTAAAGGCTGTAAATGGTCCAATTGTGTCTGTGTCTAACTATACATCACCTGGATTTCAAAACAATATTCAAACTTGCTCTAATTACAATTATGTAGCAAAAGTACGGAAAGGGGAAATTGCTATCTGTTCAGGATGAAGTGTCTTTGTGGGACGACCGTTGTTAATTGGGGGCAGGGCTTTAGACATCTCCTCATGCCCATCGCCTGCTTTTTAAGGAGGAAATCAAGTGGGCAGCCCCCTCCAAATGTCTAATTGGTGTACTTGGCAGCCAACTGGGATGCCAACTCAGGAGTTACAGGACCGACAGACCTGTTAGATATCAATGCTCCACTCTCATGTAACTATGCGGGAACCAGCTAACTCTACTTGTAAGCCCCCCATATGAGGAGAAGGGATTTGAGTAGCTCGGTTATCCGGTAGGTCCTGGTTTGGACACCAGATGGGAGCCATGTGTGGCTTGATGGCTGGACGGAGTTGGCACACTGCCAACTAGGCTACATGCAAGTGCGAAAAGGCATCCCATGACTAACCGCATTGAGGATAGACGGAGCATTCCCTGGGGCAGCCCACTCTCGGGTTGCGGGGCCCGTTTGGAGTCTCGGATGATCCCGGATGGCTGTGGGCCGAACGGAGACCGTAGGATAGTTGCTCTATTTTGCGCACCAGTTCTATCGTGTGGTCGGTGGCTTATTTCGGGACCGATCCTCAGTCGACCGTTTTGGGCGGACTGGATCGGTCACCCAATTGAGCCCAACCAACTACGACTGGTGGCTATATAAGAGCAAGCCCGTGAAGCCCATTTCATCACTGGCTACAGCAACCCTGATTCCTTAGCATCCAGTCTCCGTTCTCTACTGTTTTCAGCTCGCCATTGAAGCTTCTTTCACAGGAGCGCACGTTAGGAGGCAGCGCCATCTATTGTATCAGTTCTACAGTAATCAAATTTTTTATTCTTCATACTATCTGTTTTCTCTCTTGCGTACGAGATCATGTTATTTGTTGAGCACAGACGTTGTATTATTTTCTTACATGGTATCAGAGCCTGGACTCTAGCAAGAAGATTTGGTAGTGTGTTTCTGTTTGCGAGCAGATTGTGAGAGATGGCCCAGCCCGCAAGATTGCGAATCTCATCGCTCGGCGAAAGTGAAAAGTTGGATGGCTCTAACTATCCACTCTATAAGTTCAAGATGAAGACCATCTTAATCACATATGAGCTTTGGGACACACTTCTGACTGTGACGAGAAGAGAAAGAACCAAAAGAAGTGCTTCTAATTGTTCTTAGTGACAACACCATGTCCCACTGAGTGATAATGTTGATAAGAGACATCAAGGAATGGCAGACTTTGTGGTGAAATTTGAAGTGGCTCACTCAAGGATGGAGCTTGAAGTCACCTAAGGGAGCACGTGTATAGACTTACACAAGGCAAGAAAGAAGATGGTCCTTTTGGGAGGTACTTGGCTTGCTCCAATGGCAAGCATCACTAGACTGAAAATCTATGGTATGTGTTTTCATTTTGTTTTTTAGATCTTAATAGATTGCTTTTGCTAGGGATCAGTATTTATACAAGTGCTCTTAGTTCAATGGAGACTAGAGGGCGAAAACCTTGCGTACAAACAGAGGGGGATCTCTCATTGCGGAGGACTTCAACGCTTGCCGCAAAGATTCCGACAAGTTCGAGTTTCAAATCGATGGAATTGATCAGGATGCTTCTCCAAACAAACCTTTTTACATGATGTTAGGAGGACCAAATGACGATCTTGTCAAAGCCTTTATGGTGGACACCAAGGATCTAGAAGATCAATGGGTGATGGACTCACTGCAAAGTTGGCTCGAGGGATTCATATCAATGGGGATGAACGTGGACCAGCCAGTAGGATCTCATAGTGCAAGGAATCAAGCACTAGGATGCAGATGCATGAGTTGTATCATAGGGACGTAAATTTTCTAGACCTGTGAATACCTTTGGTCTCTCATTGATTAGAATTGTAAAAGGGCTAATCCAGTGTATTAATTCCATGGTCCAAGGCAAGGAGATGAAGGGCAAGAGAGGGGTAACAATCCCAATCCTAAAAATTCGATTGAAGGGCCACGTTTGGCAAGCTATCTTGGGAAGCAAGCAAAAACATCGAAATTCACTTGGAGGTAGTTTTCTAGACGAGAGGAAGGTAAAGAGAGGCAGGCCACAGGCTAGGAAAGTGCACGAGGGCTATTGCAACAAATCGCCTTGCTGATTTTTGACTACGAGAGCAGTCCGCAGGTTGTTTGAGACCTGCTAGGGCTGCCAAAAACTCAAAAACGGAATTCACCTACTGCTAGGAACCTCCAGAAGAATTCGCCATCAACCAGGGAGCTACCAGGGCTACCAGAAGCTCAAAACCGAAATTCACCTATAGCTAGGGAGCCTCCAAAAGAATTTGCCATCAACCAGGGAGCGGCTAGGGCTGCTAGACGGTCAAAAACAAAATTCACCTACAGGCAAGGAGCCTCCAAAAGAATTCACCATCAACCAGGGAGTTGCCAGGGCTTCCAGAAGCTCAAAAACGAAATTCACCTTCAACGAAAGAGCTGCTAGGTAGTTCGCCGTCAACCAAGGAGCCGCCAAGGTAAGGGGTTGGGTCTGGTGTTGCATGTCAGCTCCGGACACAAGAGAGGTGCTTCCAAAATTCTCTAATAGATAGTTTGCATGGAGAGTCACCTTCTTTTCTTTGTCAGCTAGAGTATCCACAGGAGGGCAGCAAAGGTTTGGCACTGGTAACAACAGCCTATGAGAGTTGTGTGGCTGAGTTGGGCTGCTAGTAACACCTCTTGGCTGTGTGTAAACTTTGTGTGTTTAGGATTGATGCTTGGATAACCAGGAAGAGGGTGATTCTGCCTTATAGATGTTGATGGGATTTTTAAAACTATCGGCCATGGATTGTGCACTGGACTTGGTAACACCTCCAGTCTATGTGTAAACTTTGTGTGTTTGAGGGATTGATGCTTGGACAACCAAGAAGAGGGTGATTCTGCCTTATAGATGTTGATGGGATTTTTAAAAGTATCGGCCATGGATTGTACACTGGACTTGGATGCTTTTTTGAGCCAATGGCTGAGTAACACTTGTTTGTGTTTGCCAGTGTTGAGATATAGTTGGGCTGTGTTTGGATAGGTGTAGGGGCATTTACCCTTCTGTAATTTTTACCTTCTGTATAAAGAAATAACGAAATACCGAAAGGGACACCAAGGTTTGGGGCCAATAGGGTGTCCGGCTTCTTCTGAGGAGCAATCTTGTCACGATCTGTGAATTATTCCTTTCTCTATTTCTAGACTTATGGATGGTTTGATGAATGGACACTTGTGGAAGGGTATGCCCTTTCGACAGGACACTTCCTAAGAGGCACAACCCTTGCCCTTTCGACGGGACACTTCCTATAAGGCACAACCCTTCACAAGAGACATTCTAATGAAGAGAGATTCCTATTGTAATGTACCCTCTCATCAAGGGTCACACCCTTCACAAGGGGTACACACCTCTTCATGCACATACCCTTTGGAGTACACACCTTTTCATGTGTGACTCTTCACTCTCTATATAAGAGAGGCCCAATTGTATGGATGACACACTACATCCACCCTACAGACATTCAAGCAATACAATTATTCCTTGTTCTCTGCTATCTCAGTCTCCTTTCTGTTCCTTAGCACATTTCTAAATATAGTAAATCTAGGATTTCTTACAGTGGTATCAGAGCAAAATTCACTCTTGCCTGTAGGAAATGCCCCCCACCTTCTAGCGCCGAGCTGATACATCTTTTCCGCTAGAAGGATATCCGTGCACATTATGCATGGAAGAGATGGAGAGGATGAGCGTAAAAATTTTAAGCGCCAACCTTGCCTAAAGTCATCTATGGCCTCTCCATCTCCCACACATCACGAGTTGATGTGAATGGACACGACAAAAATCGTGTCTTTTCAGGTGCTTGGGCTGTCCCAAAACCAAGGGACGCACCTTTTCCACCATCGGACACACCTTTTGATGAAGAGTCTCGACTCCTCACTCAAGGGACACACCCCATCGTGGACAAAAGGACACACCTATTCATGTAGGGACACCCCTTTTAAAAACAGGGACACACCCCTTCATGAAAAGGTGCACCTATTCCAAGGGTCACACCCCTTCGAATAGGCACACCTTTTAGGCACCAAGCACCTATAAAAGGGTACCTAGAGGGGTAAAAAGGAAAAATAATAATAATAAACCCAGTCCCTACCCTTAGGTTTACCCTAGCTTCCCTAGGGTTAACTAAACCCCCAAATTAATTTTTGGGGCAACTAACCACTTTAGGGAGCCCCAACGAAAAGAGGCACCCCTTCTTTGATATTCCGTACAGCCTGCACCGTACGGAACTCCACGCAGCAGTAGCCTGCCTCAGCCGATCTGCACGCCAGCCCCTGCGCAGCCCTAGCCTCGCCAGCAAGCCAGCCCCCTGCGCAGTCAGTTGCCTCGCCAACTTGCAGCCCCCCCTACGCAGTCATTTGCCTCGCCAGCCTAACTACGCAGCCCTGCATCACCATTGCGGCCCTGGGTACCTGCTATTTCCCTGCCAGCCTGCAGCGTGAAATCCGTGCCAGCCCTGCCTTATCTGTGAAATCTAGCCCTGGGAACTGCAACAGTTTTCGCCATTGCCAGCCTGCAGCCCCCCCCTTGTTTCGCCATCTTTTCCTGCCAAATCAGCAACAGTAGCAGCCTCCTGTCGCGATGAAGACAACCTGTTAATAGCCCGGACCAGACAAGCCTCGATCCGCTCCTCGCAAACCACTGCAACATGGATCTCCGGACAGTGATTTGCAGCCCTCTTCTACGCAACATTTTGGCAGATTAAATCATTGCCAGGTGGAGTCTTTCCGGTCTGCTTTTAAGGATTCTCTTGTCATTAACAAATTACAGCAAATGAAAGAATCTCCCTTAAAGCATGGAAACCCCTGGTAATTCACCTGGCATTTCAAGGACACCTCAGGCATCATCTACCACACAATATTGTGTTCAGATTGCACAACCAGCCCATTTCGGAGCCTTTGCATCTTGGGTCTTCTGTGTCACGTGCCCTCCTAGTGATTTGGACCACATCCTCTACCTTCTGCGTGAGGCACCTCAGTTACATTACTTCCTTAGCACAGTACAGGTTGTGTTCCACGAGACACGAAGATATCCTAAACCCGATATTCCTCAAGAGTTTGCTGTCCATCTTTGGAGAGAATTTTACCCCTCACCTTCAGCATCTCTAGGGTACTCTCCACCTCCTTCAGCTCCCAGATATCCTCCTCTATAGGTTGTACCTTCTCCAAGTCAGTATTTACACTCTGAAGGTACTCCTTCTCCTGGATATCCTCCATTTCCGACAGCAGCTCCTTATCCCTTCTCAGATCCGTGGACTCTGCAACCTACTCCTGTCCTTTCACGAGCAGTAACACCACTTTCGGCATCACCAGTGTTACCTCAGACAGGACCTCCTTTACCAGATTTCCACGGGTGGTTTCATCCTGCCTCGCCTGCCCCCTCCAACATGAGCAACCTCAGGGAGCAGCCCGAATCTTCTTCCAGGAATGGTACAAACTAGAGCGCAAGTTCGCGCTTTTCTCACAGGGATCTCCGATATGTCGCAATGCTCGCGTGAAGCCTCTCCAGAGATCAAAGAATCAAATCCAAAAAAGGCCCCTGAAGTCAACATACAAGGCGAATCACTACTGCAACTTCAAATTTCCCAGCTTCAGGATAGCATCTCCAACTTGGTCCATAAAGTTCAACAACTTTAAGAGTCTCGCAGTACCACACATACGGAGAATGACGTGACGCAACCAGACGACTATGCGGATTCATTCCCATCAGAGGTAGAAAACATTGAACTACGTGCCCTCTACCGTTTACTTTAAGCTTCCAAAACTAAAAGACTTGACATCAAACTCCCAGAAGCCTACACTGGTCAACGCAATCGCTGAACAGTTGACCAATGGCTCGCAAAAATGCGCATGTATTTTGATACTGTTGACCTCATTGAAGGCAAAAAGATCGCCTTGGCAGCCTCCCTCCTCAAGGATACAGCTTTTCTATGGTGGCAAAGACGCTTAAAGGATGGCAAAAGTGTGTTAACATGGGAATGTTTTGAACACGTGCTCCGTAAGCAGTTCATACCTGCCAATGCGGACTTCCAAGCATGTTCAAAACTCCGACAGTTGGAGCAAATGGGTTCCCTGTCTTCCTACATCTCTCAGTTCACCACATTGGTGCTAGAGATTGATGGTTTAACTGAGGATGATCGCCTTCATGCTTTCATCTCAGGTCTAAATCCCTCGTTACGCATTGATGTCCTTAAAGCAAACATCACCACCACAGCTAGCGCTATTGCTTACGCAGAGCGCATTACAGATTTCCAAAACACAGGGAAGCAGAGTGCTAATCGCACACAGAACTCTACTATGGCCAAAGGTGCTCGCCCTCAAGATAACACCAGGTTTCAAAAAAACTTCGGTAATCAAGGTCAGCGACAGTCTCAAGATCCTCAGAAGCCTTAGAAATCATTTGCTGGATTCCAACAGAAGCACTCCTCCAAGGATCGCGCTTCTTCTTCTTCACAAAGTCATTACCGACATCCCCAACATAAAGGTGCGGCCACTGACAAGAAGAACAGCTCCAGCACAAAAGGACTTTGTACCATCTGTACAGGCGACCATAGATGGTTCGATTGTCCCAAGCGACCAAAGCAAAATTCCAATATGGAACCTAGCACTTCCCAAAGAGAAGGTGCCACCCCAACACAAGACAAGAAAGGCAAAGCTGTTCGAATGGCAAATACCATCCACCTGAGCCTTGCCAGCAACCCCGAACCTTCTCTGGCCACTCAAGTACTTTGTGTTCAAGGATCGATTCGTGGAACAACGGCCACTATCCTCATCGACAGTGGCTGTTCTCATAACTTCCTAGCTAGTTCTATGGTCAACAAACTTCAGTTGACTACCAGTCCTAGTCTCATGGACTATCAGATTGAACTCGCAAATGGAACTACTTTCTTGTGCAACAGCAAGATCAAAAACTTGTCTTTTCGCATCCAACATTATACGGACAAGTTGACCTTCGACATCATGCCTCTTTCTCGGTACGATGTCATACTCGGACAACAGTGGCTCTACGACTATGATCCATCAATCATTTTCGCAGCCATACTATCCAGTTTGTCCACCAAGGAAAACTTATTGAGCTAACTGGTTCTAGGGACTCTCCTTCAACCCCAGTTGCCTCTGCCCTACAAGTAAAGAAGTGGGTTCGTAAACGTCAAGTAAAGACTTCACTTCTGTTGGTTAGGGCAGTCAAGGAGACACCAACAAAGGATCCTCCTGAATACCTCAACCAACCTTTTTTCCAGCCTTACCTGGATATTTTTCCACAGGAATTGCCAAAGCAGTTACCACCTCGACAACCAGTGGATCACCCAATCGAACTTATTCCTGGCAATAATCCACCGTCGAAACCTCCTTATCGGGTTTCTTACACTCAAAATGAAGAAATCCAAAGACAAGTCACCGAACTACTCGACAAAGGTCACATTCTGCCCAGTCGCAACCCTTTCGGATCGCCTGTACTACTTGTGGAAAAAAAGAATAAGTCAATGCACCTCTGCATCGACTACCGAGCCCTCAACAAGCTCACTATCAAAAACAAGTATCCATTGCCTCGCATCGATGACCTCTTCGATCAACTTCTACATGCAACTCAATTCTCAAAGATTGATCTTCGTTCAGGTTATCATCAAATACGCATACGAGAAGGCGATGAGTACAAGATAGCTTTTCGAACAAAGTATGGACACTATAAATGTTTGGTCATGCCTTTTGGGTTAAACAATGCCCCGGCCACATTCATGACACTAATGAACGACATCTTCAGGCCTTTCCTCGATAAGTTCGTCATCGTTTACCTCGATGACATCCTCGTTTTCAGCAGATCCCTACATGAGCACAAACAACATCTTCACCAAGTTTTTGAAGTTCTCCGCGCAAATTCTCTCTACATCAACATTGAGAAGAGTGAGTTCTTCAAGACCCAACTCGAATATTTGGGACATGTTATTTCCGCTCAAGGCATCTCTGTGGATCCCAAGAAGGTTGAGGTAATCCGAAACTGGCCTACTCCTAAGAATGTTCATGATGTCCGCTCTTTTCTCGGATTGGCAAACTTCTACCATACAAAGGTCTATCAGTTTTCCGAAATCGCAACTCCTATGTCCGAATTATTGAAAAGCACAGCAGTTTTTCAGTGGCTTCCCGAAACAGAGTATAGTTTCCAACAACTCAAGAAAGCACTCACTACCACACCAGTTATGGCTATTGCTGACCCAAACCTTTCGTTTGAGGTCATGACCGACGCTTCCGACATCGCTACAGGAGCAGCCTTGATGCAAGAAGGCAGAGTTATTGCTTTTGACAGCCATAAACATTCTGATATCCAAACCCGATATCCGGTTTATGATAAGGAGTTTCTTGCCGTTGTACATGCTTATCGCTCTTGGAAACATTATCTCATGGGAGCCGACTCTGTGGTCAAGACAGACCATCACTCTTTAAAGTATATCTTTACTCAACCAGTCATGAACGCTCGAGATAACGCTCGAGATCTGGACGACTCCGACGCTACTTGGCAATCTGATGAAGACTTACAGCAGTACCCTGACATTTTACAGCAGTATTTTCAGAATTTACCGTGATATTTTCTACATCAGTTCATTATCTCCACCAGGGTCTTATTTTGAGAGGGAGGGGATGTCACGATCTGTGTCGTATTCCTTTCTCTATTTCTAGACTTATGGATGGTTTGATTAATGGACACTTGTGGAAGGGTATGCCCTTTCGACGAGACACTTCCTAAGAGGCACAACCCTTGCCCTTTCGACGGGACACTTCCTATAAGGCACAACCCTTCACAAGAGACATTCTAATGAAGAGACATTCCTATTGTAATGTACCCTCTCATCAAGGGTCACACCCTTCACAAGGGGTACACACCTCTTCATGCACATACCCTTTGGAGTACACACCTTTTCATGTGTGACTCTTCACTCTCTATATAAAAGAGGCCCAATTGTATGGATGACACACTACATCCACCCTACAGACATTCAAGCAATACAATTATTCCTTGTTCTCTGCTATCTTAGTCTCCTTTCTGTTCCTTAGCACATTTCTAAATATAGTAAATCTAGGATTTCTTACAAATCTAGCTCCCCCGTTGCGGATTCTGTGCTCTCTTTGTGTTGCTGTAATTATTTTCTATGTGGCTCAAATAATAGTACTTTCTGGTGAATATTCATTCTCCGCCCTTTAGTTTATCTGAAGGTTGGTTTCAGTGTTTCCATTGCCGAGATATCACCATCTTCCTCAAGAGGTGAGCCTGTGGTTGTTGTTGGGGCAAGTACTATTTGCTGAGTTATTTGCAGCCAAGGGAATCATGGAAAGTGATTGGGTTCTTTTGCATTTCTAGAAAGCAAGGCTGAGAACTCGTAAGGGTCAAACCAAGGTGTATGCCAAGCTTAGTAGAAAATATTTTGGTATTGCAAAAGATCAGTGATGTGGCTTACAGGCTGAAGCTACTGGATCATTGGAGGATTCACAATGCCTATTCGCCATCAACCAAGGAGTTGCCAGGGCTGCCAGAAGCTCAAAAACGAAATTCGCTTATAGCCAAGGAGCCTTTCGAAGAACCAGGGAGCTGCAAAGGCTACCAAAAGCTCAAAGCCTTCAACTAGGGAGCCGTCAGGGTTAGTTACTGGGTCTAGTTCCGAACATGGGTGAACCAAAAGCCAAGTGGTGTGACCCCAAGCATCAAGGAAGAGCCAACACAGGTCATGTCATGGAGCCAATCCTTGGTAGTGGTTTTACGGGTTCTCAAACCCGAGATTGAAAGGCAGTTCAATGGAACCGATCAGTTTGGAGTCTTAGATTCCTTAAGTCAGGAGTCCGAGTTAGAACGGGCTTGCTCCCCTTGCTCCTATTACTGCCTAAGTGTAAGTTGAGTACGCTAGATAGGGTGGTCGAGCCTTGCTGCCCCACACACAGAGTGTTAAACGAGCACAGTTACAGTTAACAGCTATTGTAATAGGCGGTGATCTATTTTATAATACTAGTATTGGTTTGATAACTCGCCTTGCTATTTGGTTTTCTGTAATGCTCGTGTTTGCTTGTACATGCTCATCTACCGGTCTTGCCCACATAGCAAAACTCCATGATAGAATACTTGACGTCTAATCCCTACAACTAGGCACTAGGCACACCTGGAATGCAAGTGAGGGCATCCTTCACCCTAGGGCTGATTTTGACAAAGCACCAACACTTGTATTGAGCACAAGTATTGGGCTCCCCATTCAATCGAGGGGTGAGGAGAAATACCAGTAACATTTGGCAATCCTGCTGAGGAGTGTTGTGTTGAAAGGACAAGTGGGAAATTAAGGCGAAACAACATAGCAATCCTTAGAAACAGATGCGTAGACATTGAGAGCCGCAATTTATGCTAATAGGCAACGGGCTACGGGAGTTGCTTGGGATAGAATGCTACTATAAAAGATATCTCTGAGTGTCTGAGGATGGTTTGCAATGTTTGAAACCTGTTTAACTATCAGTGTTTGGGTAGAGGAGAGTTTCCAAACCAACATGTAGGAATCTTCAAGCTTTGATTGATGTCTAACACACACTCAAAAAGGTACTTAGGGTACATGGCTAGGACAGAAGAACACGTGCCAAGGCGGAAGGGGTTGGCAAAATCCGGATATGGAAGCTAGAATGGAATCGACACCAAGGATAGATGGTCGGTTGCAATGATTGGAAGTAGAAGAGGCCATCCACTGGAGAGCTCAAGATGAAGAAGGCCTAGCCATGGGCATAGTGAGAACATGTTTTGACAATGCATGTGACGGCTTTGAGCTTTGAATGTTCATGCGAAAGGTTGAATCATCGGGGTATTAAGGACTCTCGTACAAATGACCTTGGCAAATTGCCGCTCCAATGCATGAGTAACACAAGTGATAAGACTAACACCATGTAAATACAATAGCATTGTTTTAAAGATGAGTGAGCAAGGGGCTAGTCTGCTTAAACAGGTGGTAGTTTCCACTTCTCTCTATTAAAAAATGTCTGCAATAGACCAATCAAACTTTTAGTTGGCTATAGAAGAAACCTTGCAAAGTGGTCATAGATGACCCAAATTAAGTTCCATGTGCCATATGATAAAGACCACAACCAAACTTTAGAAAGCTTAGCAATAAGGAAGAACCATGGAGCAACTAGAGAACATCATTGTCGCCTTCTAGAATCATTGCAGAGCTGCATAAGGCTGATTAGAGGTATGAACTAGCCCTTTTGGAGATCCAAATAGCCTTCTAAGTCTTCAAAGTGATAAACAACAGAGAATAAGAATGGTAGTCATAGCAAAAATGGTGAATTGTATGCAACCTATAGATTCTTCAATGCATCACTATTATGCCCAAGCCGAAAAACTCTCTGCATTAGAGATGATATAGAGTTGCTATGAACCAATAGAGAATGTAAGCTTTGAAAAAATTGAGGTAAATGGTGACGAGAGTAGAACAATGAAACCTTTGGTTGATAAACGACACAGCAACATTAGAGATACTCTTTAGGTGACCTATAATAGAAATGGTAGTTCTATAAAAGTCCTCTAGTAGAAATGCCCTTGAGTTTCATATAACTATTGCACCTTCTAGCAACACAATGTTGCACCAAAAATTAGGAAATGATATATCTCTTAAGAAGAAGCAGCCGATGGAGAACAAATGCCTGGCAAACGTGCAATGAGTGATAAGGCAGCTCCTTCTGCTGCAACAAATTTATTGGCAACCCACGAGTTGGCAATGTTAATTCTTCTTATAGGTCTTCAAACCTCATGCATCATTCAACCCCGTAGCTCTCCTACTGCTACATTGTGTTGTCATAGGCACTATTTCAATGGCTACAAACAAGGAATGAAGATAATAGAAGTAGCAAGAGAAGAGTGAAGAAAAGTGGGAGCTAGGGAAAGAGCGTGGCTCTGATACCATGTCAAGAAACCTAGAGAGTGTGCAAGTGGAAGGAATGTAGAGAAGAGAGAAGAGGATAAGGAGAAAATAGAATCAAGGATAAGCCTTTGATTATTAGCCACTCTACAATGCGACTCCCATGTGAATTTATACACAACCAATTGGGCTCAAGGTCTTTTTAGCCTATTGCACCCCACATGCTTCTAGAGCATTCCTAGCCAAGTACTCAATTTTACGTGTGCCACTCCTTTTAAACAAAGTAAAAGTAACAACTCATCCAAAGGTGTGATCCTATGAGTTCTAACAACCCCAACCGCCATGCTATTTTGGTGGAAGTGACTAAGTCCAAGCGAACATAGTCACCGGCCTCAATGTTCAGTGGAGGGTTCCAAGAAGGGCCCACCACAAACCAAAGACATCAATACTAGATCCACATTTGGTCCTATAGTCAACTGAGCTAGGTGAAGCTTTGACAAGCAAGTCCTAGACCGAGCCAAGTACCACCACCAAGCACCCAAGTCTAGGGATGATCAAATATGGATAACCTTTTGTAACATGAAGATCAACCTGATGAAGGCTAAACTATTGAAGCTTTCCTTGTATTGTTGAGAGTTCTTTCTGCACAGCAGCTTGGAGTTGAGGAACCACTCCAAGCCATAGATTCTCTCGTTACCATTCTAGTTAATGACACACCCATAGGGGATTGACTAAGAAACAAAATGTACCTGGTGTAATTGTGGATGGTGGCTCAAGAGTCAATATCATAACGGAGGATGTGGCCAAGTAGTTGTAGGTCAGAAACCAGAAACTGTCTCCCTTCCAAGTACATATAGTATATCAACAACCACTTGAACCTAAAGGTATGCTCCAAGATGTTGTCATCGCCATAGGAGGGATATATTCATTACACAGTAAGTTTGATTGTCATTTCTTTGGAGATGAATGCGTGTTGGGTAGATCATGGTTGAAAACTGCCAGGGTATTGCATGATTGAGGATCTAAGATCATGACAACCGAAAATGGGGATACCAAGGTGAAACCCCCACCTATCCAAGCAAGGTATTGAATAGTTGCCAACCCGAGGACTTGGAGGTCAAAGATCAATTTTCATAGGATGTTAAGTTCGGCTACTAATGGAAATGCAAGTTGTTGGAGAGATTGACATATTCTATGTGACTGTCAACCTTACACAAAAGATGAAGGATGAAAAGTTGGGTGAGAAATAGAACCAATATTCGTGTCACTTCATTGAAGGCTTGAATGGTGAACGAGAGCTAGCTAATCCCAAGATAACAATCACTTGACTTGGTTTTGAGCACTTGGTTTTCGAACCATCTCAGGAACTCAACTTGGGTACAATTGAGGAGCTATGCACAATTGTAGTAAGCGTCCATTTGGCTACAACGATTTGAGGAGAGTTCCCTAGAAATATGCCAACATCGAATTCCATTAATACACGATACCAAGCTGATTTGTCAATATAAGGTACAAGATGAATCCTAACTATGCCAAGCAAGTAAAAGACAAGCTTGATTAGCTCATCCAAGCAAAATTGTTCTATGCATTCGACTAGAACAATTGGCTATTCCCAATCATGGTGGTACGTAAGAAGAATTGCAAGCTCCAAGTTTAAGTGGATTACAAGAAGCTTAATGCTCAGATAGTGCCAGATCCTTTTTCCATTCCTTTCACTATAATATACTTGACCAAGTTGCAAGACACAAGATGTACTCTTTCATGGATGGCTATAGTTGGTACAATCAAATTTCGTCAACATCCAAGGATCAGTAGAAGACTACATCTATAATAGAATGGGGTGCATATCCCTACAAAGTCATGCCATTTGGTATACAAAATGCAACATCAACTTTATAGAGGTTCATGGTTGAGATACTTTTTGGGATTATTTGACCAAGTTTATTGCTATTTACGTGGATGATTTCTATGTATACTTGGTAGTCTCCATGCATTTGGCTTTCTTTGAAAAAGTTTTTGCTAGGTTTAGGCAAGCAAGAATCTCATTGAACCTTGCCAAGTGTGCTTCTTGTGTGGAGTGGTGTGTTGCTTGGTCACTTGATTTTGAGTGAAGGCATTCAGACCAATATGAGTAAGATCTAAGCAATTGAACAAATGCAAGGGCTATAAAATCTAACATAGGTTAGATCCTTTGTTGGATTTATCAGTTCTTATAGAAGTTTTGTGAAGGATTTGCCAAGATTGTAGCCCTGTATATGAGATGACTAAGAAGGATACCAAGCTCCAATGGATCAAGGAGTTGTCAGTAGTGTTTCATGAATTGAAGAATGAGAAACCAAGACACCGATTCTCTGACAACCAAGGTGAGATGTGATTTTTCATGTCCATCCATATGCATCAAGTGACGCAACTGGCATTATTTTGGGACAACCAAATGGTAGACTAAACTACCCAATCTATTATGCCAGTCAGCTCATGATGCTATCATAGCACTATCGAACATGTAGTTCTTAGAATGGTCTATAGTGTCTCTTAGAAATCTAGGCTTTATGTGCTCGGCAACACATTCACCTTCTATGTGGATCACCAAGCTTTACTATATCTAATCAACAAAATAGTTATTCATGTACTTTTGGTGACATGGATGCTACAGGAGTTCAATTTCAAGATCATTCACAAGCAAAGCAAGTCCCATGTAGGGGTTGACTGTTTTGTTATGGTTTCCTATCTCAGATGGCAGCTAGGGAGTGACAATCGAGCTATAAGATGCCCAATTGTTTGCTGTCAATTTCTGAGATTGAGTATGGTGAAATGCTTTAGCATTTGTCAAAAGAAAAGTGTAGTTTGATTGATAGCTAGCTATATCGCCAAGGTGCAGATGGAGTGTTTTGCCATTGGGTCCTGCCACATGAACGAGCAAGGGTGCTCACTAAGGCTCACACTAGGCCTATTGGAGGTCACTTCAATGGCTAGCTAATAGCTCAAAAATCTTTACAGGTAGGCTTATGATAGAGTATATTGTTTCAAGATGCACACGCTCAGTGTATTGATGAATGTGATGTCTGGTAGATGACAAGAAGACTACTTTGACAACATCATATGCCATTGCAACCACATCAACCAAGGGAAGCATTCTAAAGGTGGGGCTTGGCCTATATTGTTTCCCTCAAGAATGTGACACAATCGACCATCATATGCCATTGCAACCAAGTTAGTCATTGGAAGCATTCTAGAGGTGCTTGGACTATATTGGCTCCTTCAAGAATGTGGCACAGTTCACACAAAACAAGTATATTATTGTGGCCATAGATTATGCTACAAAGTGGACAGAGGATAAAGTACTATGAGACAACTCGGCTCATAGCACAACCAAGTTTCTCTTTGAAAACATCATTTGTAGGTATGGTTATCCAATTGAGTTTGTCAATAATCAAGGTATACACTTAATGAATGAAGTTTTTTGGTCTCTGATGACCTAGTTTGTGGTAATGCACGAAGTTGCCATGACTTATCATCTCTAGTGCAATGGTAAAAAGCTAACTTCACTAATAAAACTCTCCAGTGAATATCCACTAAGACAATGAATATACACGGACAGGATTGGGACACCAAGCTACATGCTGCACTGTACTTAGCTACATATAAGGTAACCACGAACCTCACTCCCTTCCAAAATGACCTTTGGCCTTGAAGCTGTGGTACCCTTGGAATCTTTGGTTCCCAGTATCCAAGTGGCAATCAAGCATAAACTTGGGGAAGCTGAGGCAATCAAGAGGCAACTGCATCAACTCACTCACCTGGATGAGTTACGCACCCAAGGAGCGAGTCATAGTAGGTAATCTAGAGAAGAAGTAAAGCTTGGCAAGAAAGATGTGTGTTTTGTTGTATAATGCCAAGTCAGGGCCACTTAAGCCCAATCTTAAGCTCAAATGGGCACTATACGCTGAGCGAAGTCTTTAGCAACGGCACAATACAACTTGCAAGTTTGCAAGGCCGGGTTATATGCGAGCTCTTTAACGGAGTTGAGTAAAGCCATACTGAGCATCAAATTGCTTGGTCATAGTGACTAAACCAGGAATGCATGATGAAGTGCCACATAGAGAAGGATGTCTAAATCTAGCTTTAACTCGACGTCATCATTTTGAAGACATGGAGTTCACTCCAATCAAGGCAGCACATGCATCAATTAATCTTTTCTTTTTTCCAAAAAAGAGACTTCTATTAAGTATGAAAGAACCTTTGAGAGCAAAGCTCAATGGAGAAATACATCATGCAAACCATGAGAGCATAAATCCAAATAATACAACAATTAATCTAAAGGCACATCTTCCTAAACCACCCACACGTTCTAGCATTTTACATCCCCCCATCCCTTATCTACACCCTCAGACATTCATAGTTATCTCCATTGCCTTTGTTTGCACCATGGCCATGGCTTCCTCCTCCCCCAAGCCAAAAGATCTCCCCATCAAGCAGCATAAAGCCATGCCAAAGCTCTCTACGCTACACCTGATTGACTTCAACAATTGCACAAACTTGCTGTTGAAGCGGAACGGATTTTGTCAGTTTGTGGAGCTACCTTAGGCAAAAGCTTGGGAGCTATGATGGCTAAAGAGATCCTCAAGTCTTACATAGTCATGCACCATAGCATTCTTATTGGAAATCACAATGTCCATCTCAACATGTCTCTACTCTAACAAGTGTTTCGATTGCCACCAGTACCACTCGATAGTTTGAAGGTGACACTAGTGCCATCTAATGCATAGTGTGACCAATTCTTTGAGGAGAAGAGCTACTCAGCTTCCTAAGGGTACCTAATTAACAAAACCATAACCTCGAAATTCGGCCTTTCTTCCTCCTGGCCGATTACATTGTTTCAAAAAAGAGTGCAAGTAATACTCCTTGAGCATACGTTGCCAAGGCCTTATTGGCCCATGAAGTGGTGGTAGATTGGTTTGTTGTCTTCTAGAAATTTTTTGACTAGCAGCTCTAGGCAATCGGTGGCAAGGGCCAACCTCATTGCAAGCTTGGCCCACATTTGTGTGTAATACATTGCATATTAATGTCCGGAGAAGTGCCCTAGCTAGGAGCCTTGTCTTTGGAAGGACCTCTTCGGCCTTCAATTCTTGTGCTAGAGGACCAACCTAGGTCCTCTGTGTTGAACTTGGAAGACCTATCGGGCTCTTTGGCCAAAAGCTTGCCTATTCCTTAGCCACACCCCACTCCCCAAGAAGACAAGACTCCTTCCAAGCCATCAATTTTATTTTTTAGTCCTCATTTTCAAGCCCTCCTCCTCCATCAAATCCAGCAACATTACCTCCTCCCGAGACTCAAGCTCACCCCACAGCCTCGGCAGTCCACGCCCCCTCCTCCAAAGAGACCATGCGTGAGGATAGTGCATAACCTCACACCCCTCTTGAGTCTATCCTAGGTGACACACAACACAACAATGAAAGGCACGTAGCCCATGTAGGCACGACCAAGCAAAAGGTAGCAAAAACATCAGCTGAGCAACAAATGGATGTGGAAGACCCCAAAAGCAAAAAGGCAACCACGGGCACATGGGTGACAAAGAAATTGAGAAGGTTGCCAAGGAGTAACAAAATATGATGGCACTCGCAAGTTTCAAGAGCCAAAACATGGACACAAAAGGGCCTGGTACCAAGACCATGGTGAACAAATAGCTACAACTCAAACAATCCCTCACTTAAAAGATAAAATTATAGTATTGAGTTACTCAACCCAAGTGTTAAGATTGTACCCAAGCAACCTAACCAAACTCTAGAGCCAGGTATTGATGAAGCTAGGATAGCATCTGAGCAATTAGACGATTCTAAGAACTATTGGTACCCTGAGCCACCCCAGGATGTGATGCTGTCACCACCTTGGAGGGTCACAATGGGTGAAGGCATCAACCAATTGCTATGATTTGATGATAATTTTCCTTGTGATGTCATGATGGCTAGCTAACATCAGCTCAGGGAAGAGGCCTTGGTCACTGCTTGCTCTTTACATTATGTGGCCAGACAATGGGTACTCAATGGGTACTTCTCAAAACTCACACATAACAAGGAGTAGCATGTGGCATTTGAGAAGTAGCTTGAAGCTTTTTATGAGGACGAGCTAGATTTTGAGAATAAAAAGCACAAAAAGCTATAGGTAGATATTGATAGCCTCAAGGAGACTCACAGCAAGCTACAAGGTGCACACAATCTTGTCAAAAAAGCTCCAAGAAACCTAGGATGTGCTCCAAGACACCCAAGCGATGCTCAAGGATTCACAAACTATAAGGGAGATTCAGTTGCAGGTCATTGTGCAAAATGAAAAACAACTACATTTTTTGTTTCCATATTGCACTCACTACTCAATTAGAACAAATATGACACAATAATGTTACACTCTAAGAAAAGTGTCTAGCCTAGAGCAAATCCAAGCACTGTTGTAGAAATTGAATGCCCCTAAGGAGAACCCCATTTCACTCGACTCAGGGACCTGATGATGACAAGGATGATGCTTTCAAGCATGCTAGCTCTAGGTCAGCTTCCCAACCACTTTTGACCAAGCCACGTATGCCAGTCACCTAGCAAAAACCATTGGTTCATAAACTGTGAGGATAGCTAAGGAAGGCTATAGGAGCAAACTCAAAGGAAAATGTTGACCTAGGCCTCACTATTCTTGTATCCCAGGCCTCACTCTATGCCTCTCATCACACTGATGAATCTTCTTCTCTAGGTGGATGGGTGGAAACAAGTATGTAGACAGCCTCTCCATGCCTTGTTGAAGTAGTGCTAGACATCCCCAATGAGACTACCCCTAATGGAGCCCCTCCCTTTGGATCAAGCAGTAATACTAACATAGGTGTTTTGTAGCATAATGTGTGCTATGCCTAGTAAGATACATCTTATGATTACTTATAGTACCTTGTAGCTAGCCCTAGTCCAAGCTATTGGGTCCGGTTCATCTCATAGATCAATCTCTCCACTAGGCGGACCCCTTCCTACCGAGCTGTCCATTTATAATGTGGCATGCCGCAAGTTTGATTGAGCAATGAGAGATAAATCTCATCGCCAAAGGGCAACATTCAAACCTAAATACCAAGCGCTCATAGATAAGATTCGAGCACTACCCAACCAACCATGGTCACATTGCCTATGTATTACACATAGCTATTACACGTGCTCAAAAAGATGATGGGATCTATAGTGATAGAGGCACAAATATGTGGTACCATTTATCAGGATGTCTGGCAAAGTTCCACCAAGAAAGGGATGGATCCTCCCTCCAAATTCGAAAGATAAAGGTTTGAGTGTAAGGAGTTGGGCATTGTAGACTTAGACATTGATCCCATGGCAAAAACAATGGTGGACAGAATATTTGCTCCAGCACTCAAAGTGAGAGCCGATTGACATTGGCTCACTATATCCTTGGCCACTGGCATCAACTCTTGAGCGCACACATTACTTAAGAACTAGTCTTACCTTGCTCATCAGTGGCACCTCATCCTTCCATAGCCTCAACCCTCCATCAACCTCCATTGTCTCTATAGCGCCAACACCCAGCTCCAAAGAGACACAACGCAACATCCGATTCTCATTGTCAGAAGCCCCTCATTTGGCCACCCAAAAGCCCCTCATTTGGCCACCAAGTTTTGAGCAGAGAATTTTTCATGTGGCTTTAGAACCGTGAGGACGTGATATACAAGTAAAGCCAAGGCAAAATGTTGGCCTCATGTTACCTAGATAACTTGAGTCAAGTCCGAGTAACTGGGCATGAAAAGCTTAGCGGTGTGACCCCAATCATTAAGGAAGAGCCAATATGAGCCACCCCATGGAGCCAATCCTTGGTAGTAGTTTGTGGGTTACCTAACCCAAGATCAAAAGGTGGTTCAGTAGAGCCAATGGGCTTGGAGAATTAGGTTAGTTAAGTCAGGTGTTTGAATTAGAGTGGTTCAGCAAAACCAGTTTGGAGACTTAGGTTACTTAAGTCAGGTTTTTTAGTTAGAGCAAGCTTGCTCCCCTTGCTCCTACTAATGTCTAAGTCTAAGTTGAGTAGGCTAAGCAAGGTCAATCCTTGCTGCTTTTTATCAATGTAGTGCCTTAAGAGAGAGTAAGAGTGACACACATCGGGTGTTGCACCAGAAAAATTGCAGCTACAAATGTTGTAATAGGACACAGCCTATTTTTAATATACATTGGTAACTTTGCTTGCTATTTGGTATCCTACAACATTCATGTTTCCTTGTGCATGCCCATCTACCCTTCTTCATACGATTTTGCCCACATAACATAAACCTTGTGATAGAAGACTTGATGTCTAGCTCCTATAACTAGGCACAGGGTAGGTTCTAAATACCAAGCACCCTGGAGTGCAAGTGAGGCACCTACTACCCAAGCCCTACTTCTGACCAAGACAAGAAATTGCACTAAGCACCCAGCATTGGGTACACCGATCAACCAAAGGGTGAGGAGAAAAGGTTGCCAACACAATCACTTCTAAAGCACTTAAGTATTCTTAGATCAAAGTAGAAAAAGATGATGCTAAGGCCATTCTACTTGTGAGTCTTCCCTCTTGTACTTTGAGACTGTCACCATATGGATGATGATATGGAATTTTTAGAAGTTGTTTCTATGTTGTTAAGTGAGGAGAAAGGGTCAGCCACTCTTTGCCAGTTGGAGAACCTATGTATGTTGTGAAGGAAAAGAAGAGAACTACAAGGAGTCGATATGAAGACAATTGAACCTATCATTACTATGGTAAATTGTGTCACATTTAAAGGCTTGCTTAAGAAACATAAAGATGAGCAATTGAAGACATCATGATAGAAAACTTGTGTCATTGAAGAACCTCCAACAAATAACGAAGTTGCTAGATTAGTGGATGCAAAAGTGAATGAACAAGTATTTTTAGAGCTTAGACTATGTGTTTTAGGATTACTCAAGCTCTTAGAGAGTATGCAATTGTTTGAAATGCCCTTGGCTCTTAATGATGAGTAGATCATTTTTTGGTATATTGGTCCAAGCCGTGAGTGTGCAATTCAAATTCGTATATTGGTTCAAGTCCTGAGGTTGCAATTCTTTGTAATGCCCTTGGCTCTTAGTGAGTAGGTCATTCCTTGGTATACTGATTCAAGTTTTGTATTTAGTTCAATTTCCTTGTTGATGGTGGAGTTGGACCACATATGTTTGTGTGCTCCCCCCATTCAGTTTTGGGGGGGAATGTTGGGTTAATCCCTTGTGGGGGGTATTTTCTTGGCAAAGGTTTGGAGGGGTGTAACTAGGAGGCACATGATTCACATGGAGTCTCTATTTTAATTGGCTAGAACTACATGGTAAAATTTGTGATTAGCTGAGGCAGTAGGGCTAATGCATGGTCTCAATGTGGAGTTGCTATGAATGTGGTTGACCAACCATTGATAGTTGGCTACAAAGTTATAAGAAACCTTGGGGGTTTTCAAATGTTCTCTTTTACCCCACAGAGGCTTGGAGAGCTTGTGTATAGAAGCTTTACTAATGAGAGTTGATCTAGTCATTTCATGCTTGGTCATTGGGCCTGCTCAATTGCCTTGAATATAGGAGGTGTGGTCTTGATACTCAATTGAGTCAATCAGAGCCTATGTCCTTTTTTTGTAGATGAAAAAAAACTTTAGTAGTACAAGTGATCCGATGTTCATCATCTTATCTAATCCTTTAAAGAATAGATCTTGGAGTCTTTATGGCATTATCCGCATCTAGTTTTGACACTAGCTTAAAGTTTCTTGCCAAAGAATCATTACAGGTATTGATTGAAGAATCATGTTTACCTTAATTCTTCTCTAATGTTCTAAGAAGAGAGATTTTTTGAATTGTATGTTCATTCTGTTTCAAAATATCATGGGTAGAAATAATCGTTGCATGCATTCAAATTCTGATAGGGCTTGTTGCTAGGTGTCGCTCATGTGTATGTAGGCATTAACATTGCTTACTATGTTGGTTGCATGTATTGGATTGTATGCATGGGGTTGCATGTATGCTATGAGAATGCATGGGTGTGTTCTCTATGGCTTTTGTAGGTGCTATGCAATGTTCTATGCACGGGATTGCATATGTATTGGTATACTACAAAGGCTACAAATCAATAAAAAAGTTTCTTTATTGCAAGTTAAACTAACCTTCAACATAGCACAAAAGAAAAAAAGAAGGCAATGTACAACACTAGAGCAAAGCAGAGATTGTATGATATATTCTAAGAAATTTAATACAAAATCCGAGTTGAGTATTTTTTCTTGCAAGACTTGGTTTTTTGCCTCCTTCCATCTTTGTATCTTCTTGCTCTTTTGTCTAACTGATTCATTACGCACCGAGTTGCTATACTTACTTTTCATTGTCTTCTCTAGTGCATGTAACTTATACTTCCCAGCAAGACTACCACCAAATATTAACACCAAAATGCTAACCCTAACATCCTAATCATGCTACGTGCTATTGGTTCAGCTAGTCATCTTGTGAGCCCTTCGGTTGTTTGGGTGGTAGGGTAATTGCTTTTTCCAGATAACTAGGAAGGCAAATGAATGCAAAACGAGTGGCACAAGAACGGGCTAAGATGGTGCCCAATAGCAGTGCAATTACACAAAAGTGGGGGGGGGGGGGGGGGGAGAAAGTGGCAATGAGACATCGATACCGAAGTTGCATTCTA
Organism: Dipteris shenzhenensis; assembly: GCF_047967505.1. NCBI lineage: Eukaryota > Viridiplantae > Streptophyta > Polypodiopsida > Gleicheniales > Dipteridaceae > Dipteris > Dipteris shenzhenensis. The sequence goes on along the minus strand of NC_141608.1, from coordinate 20,472,557 downwards.
TTACGAGGAGCCAACCTGCTCGATACAATTGTGCTTTAGCTGCACCCACACACAAAACCAAGTAGAAAAATGCTTTGACCCCAGCACCTCCAACTCTCTACCCTTTTATACTAAGGTACGATCTGCCCTTCGTAGTGGGTACTACCCTTACAGGACTTGTTGTCCTGCTCTTGGTAGGTGAGTAAGTGATGTTGACTTTGCCTCAATCCAAGTCCAATATCACAGCCATCCTTGTCTTATCTAGAGATGATGGATTTGGATGGATTACATCCAGATTGGCCTCAATGTTACTAGATGTTGACTCCTATAAATTGCCTGGTGCTATGTTTCCATGTATGTTTGGCACATCACCAATATCCAATTCGACTTGATCTACGTAAGGGTGCTCTAGATATTCATCTAGGAGACAAACCATCGAATCCCAATTAAAGGAATCAGTGACATATGAATTCACCTTCCAGTCTACTATTATTTTTGCATGATAATTAGATGATTTGGGCTCTCTTCGATGAGAAGAAAGTTATCTTGTTCACAACAAAAGGAACCCTTGGACATGGACTAAGAAATGGCACTTTCTACAAATTAGGAGTAACACCCACTAGATAGAGGCAATGTAGGTTTGCACATATTCACTCTCAACTATACACGAAAAGATTTGGACAACTCCACATCTAGAAATATGGTAAAGAAACTCCCAACGGTCAAAGAGTGGGATTCATGTGAAGGATGCCTTTCTGGGGAATAGCACAAAGAGGCTTTCCCAAAAGTGAAGCCACAAAAGCCAAGAGACCATTAGAGGTAGTGCATAGTGATTGTGCACGATACTTGACCAATACACTATCATTTGGTGGTAGTATATAATCAGCCCCCTTTATTGATGACTATACTCTTCATGAAGCAAATGTTTGAACTACTTGATACATATTAAGAATTCAAGCCACAAAAGAAACATAGTTAGGTCATTGAATCAAATTTCTTTGATCCACAAGAATTGGGAAGAATATGTATTCAATCATGTTTGAAGTTTTAGAGACAATGGAAATTTTTCATAGAGAGTTTTCTTTTGTCTACAACCCAACAACAAAATGGTGTAGCGGAGAGAAAGGATTACATTGAGAAGCATGATGAGAATTAAGCAAACACTTAAGAAGTATTGGGAAGGAGCAGCTAGCACATCAAAAGAAGCATAGACCAAATGCTCAACACCTCAAGATTGTTTGGTCAAGTAACTATGCTCATTTGTGGAACGACAAGAGAGATAAGTATAATGCCAAAAGTGACTATTGTATCATGATTTGGATTGCAAAGGAACTTAAAGCTTATAAACGCTATAGACAAACTCATAGGATGTTTGCTTCCAATGATGTGGTGTTTGACCACAAGTACAAGATGGAAACCAACAAATGTTCACAATTTAAGACTTTCCTTTCAATCATTGTGAACTTGTAGCTTATGTTTCCATTTTCGAACACTTGTTTGCTTTCGACTTGTGCATGCAATATTTGAGCTCTTGCCATCCTATTAGTATGCTCTCTTGTCATCTCCATTTTAAAGGAGCTACTATCAACAACATTCAATCACCTCTTTGTGTTATGTTTGTCCTAAACTTGGTTTTGTGGCAAATTGCAAGTCAAACCTAGCTCGATGCTAGTGAATCTATCTTGTCGCATGTTATTGTGGCACATCTAGTGACTTTCCAAACATTAGTCACTAGTCCTAATGAAAAAAATTCATTGAATGCCAAGTGTGGCAAACATTGTCACCGCAAAATCAAAACACTTGCTTGTTAATGCCAACAACCTGTCCTTGCTCCTTATTGCATTTTTATATTCAACATTCTATGCTTGCTAACATGTTTGCTTCTTACTATATAAAAAGGAGACTAATCCCAAACCTATCACGTGGACAGTTGTGGAGGTTTGGAAAGAGGAGGAGTTTAGAGGCTCAGAGAAGCTTGGAGGAGGTTCAGAGGCTCGAATGACAGAGAGAAAGTGGTAAATTCGTAGAGAGAGAGGATACGTGGGGTTGCCACGTGTCTGGTGCAGTGCGACAAACGCACAATTTTGCCATGTAGCAATGCGGGATGCATGGGACAAAGGGTAGCACAATGTAGTGCAAGGGGCGTGGGAGTAATTGCTAGGCCCTAACACGTGGCCATGATTACACAGGTGGGAAATGGGGTAAGGGTACAAGGCGCTTGGGGGGCTGGCGCACGGACCTGACACATCACATGAGGCAGCATAGAGGTGTAGGCAGGTGGCGAGTGGCATGACACTTGGTGCATGTGAAAGAGGCACAGGAGGTAGAGGCGGATCGCAAGTGGCACAACACGTGGTGCAACACAAAGGTGAGGCATCGCGATGCGATCACCTAGGTGGCGACACACACGTGCACGCGCGCGCACACACACACACACAGTTATATTAACATCTTCAAGAGGCTTCACAGGCCTATGAGCCAAAGTACATGGGTTAGTTAGCCATTGATTTTGGATATTTGGAATCTGTGCATAAACCCCCTCAAAGTTGACCAATAGTTATAGCACACCTTAGACTACAAAATTGAAAATCTATTTCCACTCCCTCACATTTTTGGTGGCTCAATGTCATTGTATCTAATGTACTCTTCCTTTGCCATTACTTATTAAGCTATATTAAAGTTTTGAATCCCCATACACATTTTTTGCACATGTTTTTGTCATACACCGCAGATTTTGCTAAAGTTTTTGGTTATGTGAAATGCTTTTTGTAGCAAAAGCTTCATATTGTATTGATGCACTACCGAATGACTTGCTCCCCTCCATTTTCCTCTATCTCAGCTCATGTGCCTCCTCCTATGGATCTTATCAACACAAGGTTGAAGTAAGTCTCCTATCTCTATTGCCTTGAATGTTTGCAATTCATTCTTTGATTGCACTCTTCATATGCAACTACGATGGCAGTCAATAGGATTGATGGATTGGTGGTTGCTCTGGTTCCCAATCATCATGCTACACACCACCCCAATCTTTTTGCATCCTTCCCTCGAATGGCAGAGACTTTGATGAGCTTAACTGCTCTCATCTCCCAGATCAACATTCTACAGCATGAAGTTCACCCTTCTTCATTAGCTTTGTATTCTTTAGTGCTCCTACCCTATGGTTTCATTGTGGAGACAATATGCAATCCAAAGGTGGCTATTGTTTTTTTTCATTTCAAGTGCATTTTTGCTTATGGTAAGCTGTTTTACAGCTTGGATAGCAACCGAGGTAGTTTTCTTTGCATTGACAATCCTTTTCTTCCCTTGCTCCTCTATTAAGCTCTCATGTAGATGTCTAGTTGGAGCTTCTTAAGTATGGCATTTTTTGGTGCTTGGTAGGTTGGACAACATCGAACATAATTTTCTTTGCATATGGTAGAGCAGCATAGGTGGCATTGACGGTTCCTTACATAGCAACCGTGTAAATATAAGGTTGGCGTGCAATCCTCGACAAATGAGTATGCAATCAAGGGCGCATGTAGCTTTTTGTTTGATGTGTCTTCTTTGTTTGCATTCAACGTTTGAGTTAATTCACGTTTCTGCATCATCTGCAGCTTTCATTACACTACAAAAATGCCACTCTTAGTTAAAAGTAAAGACGGCGGGATAGAAGAAGACTAAAGTCCATTGTTGGAGACTATCTAAGAGCCTTCTTCTGATTCCAATTCTTCTCAAAAGACAGCTCGGGCCACCAAAACAGAATCCTTCTCTTCACCATGAGACTACAAGCCCTGAGCAACTGCACTCCACCAGATCCATGAAATCATGTCATGGATATCGTAGGAACTCAACCTATGTCTACAAATGTCTTTGGAAAGAAGGCAAGGGCGGCTTTGGCATGGTTGCGGAGGGCAGGGGGAGTGGGGAATGGGCATGCGATCATAGTGGCGAAGAGGGGCTAGAAGGGTGATTGTGCAAGGGCAAGAAATATCAAGCCACACGGAATTGTTCAAGCCATTGTGATGAAACCTTGCAAGATTGTGAGGATGGCTTATATGACGTAAAATCAAAAGATCCTCCCCAACTCACTAACTTCCCTTGGTTGTTTCTTGGGGCTTTTTAGTGGCTCGTCGTTTGTTGCTAGGAGTGCATCGATTCGGAAATCGAACTCCCATGTAGATGTCCAATTGGATCCCTTTTCCACTGTTACAATGCCAAGGACAAGAGAGCTTGGCAAGCTTCTCGATTCCTTCTCTTCTTCCAATTGCACAAGGATGCGACAAGTTGGCACTCTCCAAGTCGTTGAAAGTGTGGAGGCATAGAAAGAGGTCCAAAGAAATAATGTGCGAGTGATGCATGTGATGGAAGGAGTGGGCGGCTTTATGTGGGAGATCAAGGTCAATTTCTCGATGAGCTTCCTGAGACTTGAAAAAGGGCAAAGGTAAGTCATTGGAAAACTTACAAAGATAGGATGCTTGGAGAAAAGTCAAGTAATCCACTTTCAAATAGTAAAGAGGAGCGTTCACACAGATATGTTCATAGGAATCACGTTACTATACATATACATAAAATGTTGTAACATGGAAGATGTGCAATGCGTTTTTAAAGAATTGTCTCATTATACAATGGTTTTTTGGAATGCCTTGATTCTAGGGTATGTTGAGAAATGAGAGGTCACGTGCATGTATGTAACATGAAGGTGTCGTAGCCTAGTTAAGGCAAGTGGGTGGGTGAGTACGTGAGTTCAACCCCTGCGGCACTGCAATACAAAAGGTGTCACACCAAACCATCTAACATTTGTCAATGCACTAAACGCCTATAGTAGCCTGGCAAGATTGGAAGAGGGGTGCAAAATTTATGAAATGTATGGAGAAAGGTAACACCATACACTCACAATTAATAAAGAGAGGCTCTGAGTGGCATGTTTTTATAGGAAATATCTTAGTTGATATGTGGAGGATGCACGACATGTCTTTGATGAATTGCCTCATTGTGATGTGGTTACCTAGACTACCATGATCTTAGGGTGCACCAAGCAAGATAATGATGACCTAGCTTTGGAGGCATATGTACGAATGTGCGAGAAAGGTGTGCATGCAAATAACCAAACATTTATTAGTGCATTGAAGGCTTGTAGTAACTTGGCAATAGTGAAAGATGGTACACATCCATGATAGTAGGATGCTTAGAGAAAGCTAGAGTCATCCACTCTCAAGTAGTAAATAGTGGCAGACATGCAGATGTATTTGTGTGAAATACTCTGGTGGATATGTACACAAAATGTGGGGACATGGAGAATGCATGGAAGAGCTTTGACCAATTCACTATCTTGATGTGTTTTCTTAAGAACAAGAACAAGAGTACATGGATCTTAAGAACAAGAAGAAAGCAAGGAAGATTTTAGCCTTTATGCGCAAATCTAAGAGGAAGGTCTCCCCAAGTAGGTTTGTCATTTTTGCCATCTTGAAAGCTGTTGCAACACAACTCTAGATGTCGAAAAGCTCAAACTAGCAAGGTCTCTTTGGTGGACATGTATAATGAATTGCCTTATCGAAACATGGTTACATGAGTACATGGAACTTAAGAACAAGAAGAAAGTAGGGAAAATTTTACACTTTATGCATAAATGCAAGACCAAGGTCTCACCAAGTAGCTTTACATCTTTAGCCATCTTGAAAGCTCTTGAAACAACAGCTCTAGATGTCTAAAAGGAGGTCCATTCTCAAATTAGCAACTTTTGAGACCACTATTATCATGGCAAGTAGTCTCATTCATTTTTGCTAAATGTGGGAGCATGGTCAAATCCCAAGAATTGTTTGATGCATCCCTCATAAGAGATACCGTACCATGTAATGCATTAATTGCAGGATACACCCACTAGAAAAAGAGTGAACTCCAATTAGATTTCAAATGCTATCTTATGGTATAGCTATATTACAAAGATTTTAATGTAGCTACATTCCAAAGGTTTTGGCATAGCTATATTCCAAAGCTTTTGCAATCTTCTATGACTACACATGTATATACGTGTGAACACACATACAAAATTTTCATTGGGATTATTCTCAATGTGATGCCATTAACGAGCAATGCACTCTTGGAGGCTAGTAAGAAAGCGAGGAAACTTTTGGCTTTTATGTGCAAATGCAAGAGCAAGGTCTATTACCAAGTAGCTTTACCTTTGTTACCAACAGCGTGTGCCAACACAACTTTGGATATCGAAAAGGACATCCATTCTCAAATTAGCAAGGTCACTTTTCAAATCCTCACGAGTTTCTAACTCATCGTAGATGAGTGATGCTGCTCGTTCAACCAAAAGAAGAAGACCCAAATTGTTGACATTGGTATTTTTTTTTCAATGATCTTACCTCAACTTGATGGATCTCTATCATACTAAAAATAATGAAATGATTTGGAGAAGAGTGTTAATTCTTAGCAAGTTCTAATGCTTTTAGAAAGTCGAGTCTAAACTACTAGTGGATGTAGCCTAAACCATGCATTAGTCACGAGCAACTATACCAAAATCACAAAAGGAATCTTTAAGAGATAACTAGTCCAATATTGGTCTCAACCACTACTCTCTCTCTCTCTCTCATGCAGATTAGATAGTATATATGTATATGACTATATGACAACATCCACCTATGAATGGAACTCAGTCTAGGGACAAAGCTAGAGTGGCCTTGCGTTCCACTTAAGGAGTTAGAACACTCTTTTTATGGGACATTTTGACATTGAAGAAATGAGTTTAATGTGATTACCATGTGAAAGGGTACGCCTTGACATTTTGACTTTGCTAAGCGTTGACATTTCCAATGGATACCATGTTTGAGATGCTTACTTGGACCCTCCAAGCTCCGGCTTTGTAGTAGCTCGTTCACATACGTTGACGAACATACCCATTAGCTTCTTCACTACGCCACGACTTTCTCCTCTGCAATAGCTGGCCTCAGGCTGGTAGATTCTGGAGCAATGGGAGAACTTTTGCAAAGCTTAAGCTCAGACTGCCGTTTATGTTTCCATTGAGTAAAACCAAGATTGACTTTGCTTGCCAAATAAGAAATCGTAGAGCTGTGCATAGCACAAGAATGATTCGGTTGTCGTAACGGCTAAAGATGTGGCATGACTAACGGAAAAAGCCGGTAGAATAGCACCGCTAATCGAAGGTGAGAAAAGGGTGGGCAACTACGGCAAGATAGAGATGGGTTGCATCTCTTCGTGGGTGGGCTGGCAGGTTCGTAACCGCCTCCACGAAAAAATCATTTCCCCAAAAGGCTTCAGCATTCCGTGAAAGTTACTATCACGTCATGAGAAAACAAATTCGATCCTCTAGATTGCTTGTAGAAGAATGAGGACACAAACAAATCTAACAATCTAAGCCAACAGAATCAGAGTCCAGACTTCAAAACATTAACAGAACAGTACTTGTAATTCTTACAGAATATACAACAAAGTGTTTGGGGGACGCCTTCGACTGTACAAGACAGGCGCTTGCAAAAATTTAATACACTCGCAGCAAAATCCTCAAGCAAGCTGCCCCTAATTCCTATCGGAAAGACTTCAGATGCCGCAGGTATATACAGTATGACTCTATGCAGATGAGCTAAGTTCCTGGAGGCCTCACCCTTCCATTCAGATATATTGCTAGATATTGGTCCATCAAAACGGCGCGATTTTATCAGCGATTACGCATAGCCCTTCACAGAATCTGACAGATCTGCACAACAAAACCGTAAGCAGATATAGCCTTCACCAGTTCCTGGCCCACGATACGCTCCGTCTACTGCACAGAGTCCCAAACGGGGATACCCTGGTTTGCGGTTCTCAAACCCAGAGGCGAGGGGAAAGCAGGCCGGGGAGACTGAGCGAAGACGTCCTTCATGTGGGCAGCGAGCTGGGAGAGGGAGGAGCGATGGCGGGCAGTGGCAACGGCCTCGAGGAGGTCGAGGGCGAGGTGCTGGTCTTCGGCGCGGAGTTTGATGACTTGGGGGTGCAAGGAGGGGGGGGAAGGGAGGGGAGAAGAGGGGGGGGGGAGGGGAAGGGGATCCATGGGGAGATGGAGATGGAGATGGAGATGGAGATGGAGCAGGAGCTGCAGAGCTTGAAGGATTTTTGGCTATGGCGGAAGAGCAACAGGGCAGGGATGAAGAAGAGGGCAGGAAAAACGAAGAAGGCGATGAAGAAGGTGAAGATGATGAGAGAGAGCTTGAAGGTGTTGGCTATGGAGGGGAAGGAGCTGCAGAGGATTTGGCTATGGCGGAAGAGCAACAGAGCAAAGACGAAGAAAAACGAGGGAGTTGATGAAGAAGAAGATGATGAAGATGATGAAAAAAAAAACTTATTTCCAAAATTTGAAAAAAACACGCTTTTTTAATTTTCCCCAATTTTCCTTTTTTAACCAATACACGCAAAGAATACACCCGCGAAAACGGTTGGCCCCCGATTTTTTGTTTTTTTTTCCCGCTGCCTGTTTTCATTTTTCAAATTATTTTTTTCCGCCCCCCCTAACAGCTTGCCGCATTTTCCTGTACTCGCTTTTTCCAACGTGGCTTGCTTTCCCGTCGGCACGTGGCCTTCCCCCGCCCTGGCATGACGGAGCGTCCCCAACCGGCCTCGGACACGTGCTCTTTTGTGGAGGAGCCACGTGGCACACTGGCCTTTTCTCCCCTCTTTTTTTTTCCTTTTTGCTTGATTTTTGTTGCCGCCTTTTTTGAAATTTCATAGGCTGCGATTTTTCAGCCACCCGCGCTTTGTATTAAATTAAAATTTTAAAACCCTCCAATAAGGCCGTAAATAATATTGTTTTACATCAAATTTTAAAAACCCGCCGTTAAGCACTAAAATGTCGCAATGATACCCAATTTAATTTTATTGCATAATTGCATTCAAATTAATTGCTATTCACCTCTCCTAAATAAATTCAATATACACCTCCGCTAATGCCACATTAACTTCTTCCCTCACCCCTCCTCCCTCCATGCGCGCTGGAGCCAAGAACCTTCCAGAGACAAACATTCTTGAATATCTACCATCTAATCGCCATCCATACATCCTTTTTGGTAGCGAGAAGCCAGGCTTTGACTATCCAATCTCCTAGCTTACCCTCGATTTTCCCTTAATGTTTTTATTTGTCCCTTTCGTAGCTTTCGAATATCTCCCATCACCTTTGTATTAAATTTTACCCTTTCACCTTACATTAATCACGTCGCACCCACCTCGCCACAAATTCTAATACCTATTTTTCAATGTCATGGGCACCTATTACCACAAGCACTAAAAAACTCCAATAAGGCCATAAATAATATCTTGCACCCTTTTGTCTTTACTTGTGTGAGCCAATGATCTCTTAAGTGATCAACACATAAGGGTGCCACATGGTACTACCCTCCAGTGCTATGTGGCACCTCAAAAATAAGAAAAAATAGAAGATAGATAGATAGATAGATACCAAGCAATACCCCCACTCCATTCCAACCAACCCAAAAAAAAAAAAACTACATACCAAATCCTTGCAACTATCTTTTTTTTAAACGTTCCCCTATTTCGTGGGGCACACTCCATTCTTCCCTTGTTAATAATCATATAAAGGGAGAGTTGTCTCTTTGCTTTACTTCTAAGGATTTTTATTTCTCTTCCATGAGAAATCTTTCCTTCTAATCAACATACGCTATCTACATTTCAAATGCTTCAAACATAAAAGCAAGGCCTCAAAAAATCTTCCCTTCTACTCAAGAACATTTCAACATCTTCCAACTCTATTTCGAATAATAGCAAAGCATCGACGACAACTGACTACAAGGCATACCCTTTTTGCCAAACCTTTGCAAGCCTAAAATTTTGGGTATGCAATTTTAGTCAAACCTTACTTGTAAATTGTGATCAATGCTATTAAGCATGTGTTTGGGCATTGACATTGTTGTTGGCCACCTCAAACACATTTTTAATCATACAAATGGAAGTTGTGGCTTTGCTTTACTTCTAAGGATTTTAATTTCTCTTCCATGCTAGTTTGTATAGACTTCCAAGCCTTCCCTTCTGATCAAGATACTTTCAACCTCTCCCGACTTCCCCCAACACTTTGCAAGCATTAAAAATTGGTATGCAATTTTAGTTAAATGTTACTTGTAAATTATGATCAATGCTCTTAAGCATATATTGGGGGTTGACTTTGTTAATGGCCTAGGTTGGTTTTCATTCCAACTCCCAAAGCCTTTAGACTCCCCCCTACCAGCCCTCCCTTGAACATACTTCATTGGAAACATGGAATCTCACAACCACTCCCCTAACACCACCAAACATCTCTTGAATATATTTTCATCAAATACTTGAAGAACCTCAAAATTTCTCCCTTCCCTTCCATCCCTCTCACACCTTGAATCTTCTAATAAGACCTCTATGGAGTTTTGGAAAACACATTCAACCACATATGTCTAGAAAATGTCTAAATAACCATAAGTGTCATAATAGCAACAATATCTTTTATGCATTCCCTTCAATCATTATGCATATTGAATAATTCTCAGAGGGGTGCCTAGATAATGCCTTGGTGTGGATTTTAACCTTTAAGAGTTTTCTCTGAGAGAAGTGACAAAAAGAAAAGAATCACATTTTCAAATGAAACTTGAGTTTCGTTTGAAAATTAACTAACATGAAATTAAACCTTTATAATATGAAGATATTCAACAATTATCATCTAAAAATTTATCACACTATATTCCCTCATTTATATGCAATTAAGAACGCAATTAGTCCTTGATCACATAGATAATAATTCCATAGAACCAAACAACAAGGTTTCATAGCAAAAATGCATAAAAGTGAGCCTGCCAAAAGGGAGAGAAAGACAATACAATGGCAACAACAAAGTGACGAGGCAACACTAAAACAAGGCAATAGAAAGGGAAAGAGTGAGTCAAAAACACATCAAATTGGTAATGTAAAACAAAGCTATTTTGAATAAATCACACATATATTTTATATGGAGTGCACCTCCATAATTGATCTATTATATTACTTGGCATCATCTATGAGCATTATTGAGAGAGGGAAACACGGTTCCAACACAAAAGCAACAAACTAATCATGATGCTATTTGATGTCACTTTGATGTTTGAGTGGCGTGGCAAAATCTTAGTATCATAAGAAGGTGCATGGTTATTTCCTAGACTCGATTTGATAATCTTTATTATCTTGTATGAGTATTTCAATATTGGAATTTTGCATCATATCATGGATACATAAAATCTTTTCCAATATTTTAAATTGAAGCTAATTAGATTGGTGAGATGCCCACACATCAATACATAAAGAAACATCATGGTAAAGGAAAATAAAAGTTAGTTGAACTACATATTCTTCTTAGTCAAGTAATGCCTACCATAAGTGTAGATGCTATGCCATTATGAACATGTCACATAAATATAGTCTTCTTGTTCAACTATTGATGTTGAATAAATAGGTAGGTGCATATTACGTTTTATTAGATGCATAGGATTCTTTTAATTTTTAAAAAACAAGCTAAAAAGGTAGGCCCATGTAATAAAAGGTGAAGACCTCAATGACCAAAAGTTAGAGAGCACAACTAGGTAGATTTTATGTATTGGATGGAGAGCCACAATGCTCTCATGGCTTTACTAGAAGCTTGAAAAGAGATTTCAAACATGTGGGTTGATGGAAGAAGTACATGCTCTTAGAAATGCCAAATGAATTCAATGAGACTATGTATTTTATAAAATTCAAAGAAGAAAAGTATCTCGTGGGAAACAAGACCAAGTGTGCCACGGAATCTAAGGAAAGGAGGACTAGTGGGATCATGTGGGAACCCTTGTTGGAAGAAACATGGCAAGAAATTGGAGAGGAAGCATTTGGAATTGAGAAGGAAGGCATATTGGGAAGGGTGACGAGGTGAATGATTTAAGCACATGCATGAGGCATGGGGAAGAAAAATGTGAATGACCTTAAGGTTTAGATCACACACATGGTTTGGATAACACAGAAGGAGAGAACGATGACCCAAAACACACAATCGAAGGCATAGGGATATAATGGGTAAAAGCCAAAGGATTTGACCCAAGCACTTTAGACAAAAGGTAGGTGCTCTCTCTCTCTCTCTCTCACTCATGTGTCTATAGGTGTGTAGTGGATAAGGTTTGGGTGGAAAAGTGGGTTTTGGCTTTGGATTCCATTTTGCATTGTTAGCGAATCTAAATTTTTTGAGTTGCACATTACAGTGTCTCGATATATGAAGATATTTTAACATTGGGAGGCACACACGTAACGATGATGCTACAAAAAGATAAAAAGTGCATGGACATACATGTGTGAGTAGAAATGTTCCTAAGGGGAGAATAAAATCCAATATGGATTCGAAGACCACAACAAAGGAGCAGTGAAAACACCTGTCGAGTTGTGATTGACCCAAGATATACCCAAGGTGTGGTTGTTGGAAGAGCCTTTAGGTCATCTACCCAAGATGGGTTTTGTTGGTGGCGTTGGTGGACACGTTAGCCAAGGAACATTCTCTATAAGAGTCTAGGCGTGTGCTAGGTCCTTGTGAAACTCAAGGAAAATACATAGGAAAACTCTCGGACTTTCTCTATTGACCCTTGACTCCAATCTATCTATACAAAGCCTCTCTTGGGCTTCTATCTATATTAAGAGCATCTCTTTGGCTTTTCCTTCTTAAGATTCTCTTTCCTTCTTCCAATCTATCTCAACAAAGCTTCTCTTGTAGCTCTCCTTGTTCCCTTCTATCTATACAAAGCTTCTCTTTGGCTCTCCTTGTTCCCATCTATCTATACAAAGCTTCTCTTTGGCTTTCCTTCTTCCTCATCGTTTGTGTAACCTTCTTCCTTGTACTGCCCTTTCTTTCAACCCTTGCTTTGTTCCTAATCTCTCTCTCGAATTTCTCTGTCGCTTGGAATTCCATTGGCTCACCTGCATCGCCCACCAATGGCCAGGGGTCAGACCAAATCCGCAGGCGCTTCCGCAAACAGAACGGAAGAGTTTTCTTCCGGATCGGACCACAGGAGCTCCCGCTCGAGTGGAAGTAGCTCCTCTGCGAAATTTCCCAAGTTTCAACCCTATGCGCTGCACAGCCAGATCATTAAGGTCAGATTTGAAGACGAGCTGCTTGTGAAGACAGCTGTTGGGGAAGCCAATCCGTTTGCGTTTCCCTCGCACCCTGAACCGCTGGTTGTCTGTCACGGGCCTTCACCTCTGGGCTTGAATTCACGAGAGCGCTCAATTGCCGTCTGAGACCGTGTTTACAGAGTCGTGTACATATTCGGCCGAACAAAATCCGCCCAATTTTGCATGTTAGAGGTGATATAGTAGGCCTATATCGCGTTGATCATTTACGCTAAGTTCGTGATGCCACAGATCACGAAGTTGCTAGGCCGTCTGTTCCGCCCAGCGTGGTTATTTCTGCTGATTTTGTGTTGCTCTGGGCGCACATACTGAGGTCCAATCGATTTGGCGAGAGGGTGTAAACATAGAAACTTGAGGCTTTGGCGGCTTGGGCGTGTACAGGATAAGCCCAAACCTTTGTAAACTTCGAAAAGAGAGTTGTATACTTACTTAATATTTAAGCTTATTTACAATCCTTCTTTTGCAAAGGGAAAATTGGGGTTTCTTGTAATTAAGTAATTTGATATTTTTTGACATTGGTGCATATGTAAGCAATTATTCTCTCGGATTATTTTAGGCGACATTAGGCAAATTTTTTGGTTTTAAATGGTTGTAGCATGCAGCGCGATGGACCGAGTTCTGTATTGCTTGGCTATGTTAACAGGCATGCACTTCACATTTGGGCACACCTACTGAATGTAATTCAACATGTTCAGTTGATAATAATATTACTATGCTGGACACTTGTAGTGATGGCAATCTTTCTGTGAAGTTTGGATATCCAATTTAATAACCAACTAAGACATTCGAACATAGAAATCATATTAGTTAATAAGAGAAACGTTGTGGAGATTGAGGGACTATCTTCAAGAACAAGGCACTCTTTTCTCTCCTTGCTCCACCTAGAGAGGTATAACACTAATCATAAACTAAAACTATTTTCCTAAAGGGGCATTGCAAATGTGTATTACATAGTTAACAGCCATCTATGTTTCAATCATTCTTTCTTTTGTCTTTTTTGCAAGATTCGAGTGAAGTCAATTGTAAGTCTACATATAGAGATAATGGAGCATCGTCTCCCGTTAGGCTTCAAACAATCGTAGCTTCGCAAGTGGATATCGCATTTAGAATGTCCTGTTCTAAACACCTTTGATATATTTTCCTAGGTTTTCTAACATTTCCTTTCTTGCAAACTGCAGATTTGAGGTTACTTTGACACATATTTCATACTAAAATGTTTGAATTTCCTTCAAACGTATTAGAAGCTTTGAAATGTTGGGTTTTAACAAGGCTCTATGTGAGTGTTTGCAATGGTCAATCGAAAAAGACTATTCATTTTGTGGAGGATAGGAGATATGCTATACCTCATGGATGTGAAAAATGCTTTCTTGAATTGTTTTCTACAAGATGATATCTACATGCAACTGGTAGAAGGTTAAGTTGTCAAAGGCAAATCCTCAAGCAAGCAACTAGAGCATCTATAATCATTTATCAATATGGAATTTCAAATGTCAGACTCATATTCTTTCTTCTATATCAGGAAGACACCATAAGACATTCTACTTGTTCTATATGTGGATGATTTGATCATCATAGGATCCGATAACAAGCTACTTTCAAAAATCAAAGTTGGTGCACATCGAATTTGACATGAACAGATGGGAGACCTAGATCTACTATGTATTAGCATAGAAATTGGGAGAGATACACATGGTATTATGTTGACATAAGACAGGTGAAAAAGCTATAAAGCAATTCCACATGCGTGATTGCAAAGCTTTCAGCTTATGATAGGCACCAAATGCAAAATCCTCAATAGTGCAAAGAGAACTTATTGTGACTTTGATTCATTTGACCGTTAGTAGGCTAGATATTTTCTACTTAGTTGATATTCTATGTCAATATATGTGAGATCCCAAAAAGGCTCATCTAGATGCAACTAGGGAAGTTCTTAGATATCCCTAGGGTGCATGGGATTCTCATATATAACGCATCCACAAACTTTGACTGTTATGGCTTTATTGATTGGGCTAGTAGTGTGGATGACAAAAGGTGTACCAAAGGTTTCTCCTTTAGTCTTGGCTAAGTTGCCTTGTCATGGTAAAGCAAAAATTTGCAAATAGAAGCTATATCATTTACTAAATTAGAATACTAAGGATCTACCAATGCTACCTATGAAGCAATATGTTTCATGCCAGAACAAAGCATGTTAAAGTGCATTATCATCTCATCTGTGAGAAAGCTCTCCATGCTAATCTTGTTCATGTTTCGACACAAGAAAAATTGTAGATTTCTTCACCAAACCACTGTCCCTTAATAAGATTCAGCTACTTTCGTTAGTAGCTTGGTATTCTTTAGAACCTTCTACAACTCAAGAGGTAGAAGTAATAGTTAAGTTTTATAGATTTGTATATACTCTTTCCACTACAACTCTAACTTTTTTTCACTCTCGGCATATTTTCTAATTTCTAATTCTATAATTTCCATATGAATTATGGATACACTGTGGGCTATGAGCTTTATCAAAAAAAGGCTAAGATGATCCACACATACAAAGATGGTGACCACCCATTAAGTAGGGAACCAAGTCTCCATGATCCACATCCAAACCCTATCCAATATTTACAACTCTAACTTTTTTTCACTCTCGGCATATTTTCTAATTTCTAATTCTATAATTTCCATATGAATTATGGATACACTGTGGGCTATGAGCTTTATCAAAAAAAGGCTAAGATGATCCACACATACAAAGATGGTGACCACCCATTAAGTAGGGAACCAAGTCTCCATGATCCACATCCAAACCCTATCCAATATTCACATCCACCAGTGTAGTTTTAAACCCCTTGAATCACACTTATGTATAAATCTCAACACTCCTCAATACGAAAGGGCTGAACTATTGCACTAACATTAGGAGATATCAACTAAGGGCAAAGCCTTTATTAGTTACGTGCTTATCACTCACGAGGTTTTGGATCTACTCAAAGACATAGTGTTAACTTAACACAATTGACTGCATAAAGAGAGTAGTGTTGATAATTGACTCTATAATGCATCCTAAAACATCAATGTCTCTACCTATCACATACATAAATAAGTATATGATTCAATGGGAATAGGAAGGTCTTAACAATGTCATTTATTGTGACATGTAATGTCTATTCCTTTACAAGAGAGATATCATATGCATAAGGATACAAACATAATTAGAGACAAAAAAGGGAGGTTACTATAATAGTGACCTCTCCAAGTCTTGTAACTATATTGCTACAAATATCGCAAAAAGCATGGGCAAGTCTATGAAGTAAAGTGAAAGAGTAAGCAAAAATTGCACTCTCTGGATCAAATTTTCTCTCATGAAAATATGGCAAAAGAAGTCTCTTGATTATCAAGAGATGAATGAGTCTATGCCATATGTAAAATTAATTTCCCCAATAATTATATTTGACCATTGGAGCCCAAGATGGGAAAAATTAGCAGTTATGGGGAAAAACTTTTGTAAAGGACATTTAATACTTGACTTCGTGGGATCAAGAAGAAATGGAAACTCTAGCAATATGTAGCAAAAAAATCGAGGTCCTTGTGGGGAGATAACAAGGTCATGGAGAGCGAAAGAAAACCAATATACTAAATGGTTGACTTGACTTAATAAACCTTGTGAAGGAGCCAAGAGTCCAAATATTAAAGCCTTAATTTATGCCGTGTGTCATGCATAAAGGACGTTAGCCAAATCTTAGAACTTTAAGAGAAAACTTTGTAGAATAGAAATGACTCATTGTCTGGAAATCTGTCACCTTGCAGAGTCTTTGAGCAACAGAGTAATTGCAATAAAATTGTGAATTGAATCACCTATGTGATAATGCTACAATAGCATACAGAAGCTCCTTGACTGAGTTCATTAAAAAAACTCGACTCCTATATATGTTTCTTCTATGAGGGAGCGACGGTCCAGATGTGAAGATCTACACATAAACTATTGGTTTGAATACAACCATATAGAAACTCTCAATAACTTTGTCTACTAAGAAAGATAGTAGATATGTGACTCATGGAACCACGAAGTAGCAGAGGTAGAACTTAGACTAGTAAGTTTCTTATAAGGACCCAGTCGACAAATCTAGTTCTAAGGGAGCAAAAAAAATGTGTCAATAGCATATGAACAAAGGTTTTTTTGGTAAGCAAGAGATGGCGACCTAGAGGAGTGTTGCTAATAGACTAGTGATAGAGCAGCCAGCAGTATTGAGAGACTCGTAGATGAATTGGTAGCAAAATAGAGTATAAAGTACTGAGAAAGTACTCTAGCAACATATGAAGAAAAATATTTAGCCACAGAAAAGTTTCAGACACATAAATCTCCTAGAAAATTATAGAAACAACTGCCATTTTATAACAAAACATCAAATTTGTGAAGTTAGCTGGTGTAAAAAATGCTTCATCGCTTGACGAGAATACATTTGTAGGAGATACGTATAGCACAGGAAACAAAATAGGACTCATTCTAAGAAAAGCAAGGATTGCAAGGTTGTTTCTAGGGCAAAATGCTAAGGTTGAGTTGCCTCCAAGCAGTGTGTTCTTTGCTAGTTGCATCAGTCATTATAAGAAGGATCCTTCAAGTAAACCGAGAGAACGCCCTTGTAACCAATCATAAGAAGGATCCTTCAAGAACACGGAGAGAACACCCTTGTAACTAGTTGAAAAATGGATAATGCCCATAAACTAAAGATTAACAAGTAGTTTCCAGCCATCTACTCACAACAACAAAAACTACTAGTGGCAAGAATGGAAAAAGGGAGAGGAACCTAGTCCTCTGATACATTGTTGAGATTGAAGAGCAGAGTGGTTAATATAGGGAATACCCACAAGGAAGAGGAGATTTCTTAATAGAGGGAGTACCCACAAGGGAGAACTCCAAGATAAGAGCTAGCACATGAATGGTATTAGCTATCAACCTTATCAAAGAGCCATATGAATGATAATAGCTATCAACCTCATCAAAGGTCCAACACATGAATGATATTAGCTATCAGCTATATCAAAGAAAGTCTAAGATGATCCACACATACAAAGGTGGTGACCACCCACTTAGTGGGGAACCAAGTTCCAACCCCTATCCAATATCCACATCCACCACTCCTGTGAATGTAGATTTAAACTATTTCAATCACACTCATGTACAAATGTCAACATTACTTACCTCCCATTCCCCTTATAAATCTTTGCTCTCCCATCTCCCTTTTCACCCATCCCTCCCATTTTCCTTTTCTCCCATCCCTCCTATAATTTATCCATCATATTATCATGCAATTGTTTTTTAACATCTATACTAGCTTAGACAGGGATCCACAAAGCAAACCATTAGTTTTTTCCACAAGACCATTGCATTGGGGATAATATGGAGTTGATATGACATGATTTATTTTCAATTTGTGCACCAAAGATTCAATCAAGTCATTCCTAAAAGACCTCCCTCCATCTGTAAGGATTTCCAAAGGGCAACCAAAACAGGCACATATAAACATCTAGATGGAGGGATGCAACTAATATATAATACTTCCCTTGTGAAGAACGAGGAAGGGGGCCAACAAAATCCAAACCCCACCTCTCAAATGGACCATTGGGCAGCCAATAATTCTATTAGAAGCATATTGTCTATTTAAAGACAATCGTTCCATTGTCTATTTGGAGAGAACTGTTCTATTGTGCAAGCATGTCCAATTGACCAAAAATTTCTTGTTGCATCTCATCAAGCCATGACTTAACTAAAGTAGAAGCTCAAATTTTCAAGTTAACTTGTCTGCCATCTTTGTGCACTATGTGTGGTGTTCTTCGATCTAGTTGGCCAATGTTTCTTCAAGATCTTTTACCTTGGCTTGTAATGTTTGTATTTAAAGGTGCTATTGCTATAGTTTTTTTTTAACCTCAATAGTTTCTTTTTTATTTATTTGCTATTATACAAAAGAATTCAAGGTAGCCAAGACATTTGTGGCTTTACCAATACTTAATTCCTCCAGTTAGAATTGGACCTCCTGGTTAAGATAAGGTGGAGTATGGAATTTATCTAAGAACTTTGTAGAAGGTACAAAACCTCTCATTTTCAAATTCATCTTTGTTACCTCTTTTCTTGAGTCTTGAGAAGGAGATGGCATTGGAGTAGATGCTACTAACCAAACATGGGATCTGACCATATTTCTTTAATCAGTTATTGCTTAGGTAGTTGATTCATTGCATCTTGTGCTTTAGTATTGAGTAACCCACTTTGAGCAAATCTATAAAGATAGACACTGGGTTTACTGGTATCTAGTGGTTCATCATCTGAGCTATAAAATATGGCTATTGCTTTTAAGGGGGTGGTGTGAATAGATGTATATGTACTCTGAATTGTAAAAAGAGCTTGCAAAAATAGAGCTAGTCTTTAATTCTATGGGGGCTTGCTTTTGTCTTTTCTCAGAACTTGTCCCATTAAGTGTGCATAGAGATGACTAGACCAATTAATCTTATATTCCCTCTCTACTGCATGAAGTAAGGACAACCCCCCCCTCGCACTCCACCTCCACCCCCCTCCCCTCCCCCCCTCCACCACCACCACCACCCAAACCCCCCTTCTGCCACCACCCCCACTTCCCCCTTCCACCACCCCCCCCTCCCTCCACCACCACCTCTAGCCCCCACCCCCCCTCCCTCTCTCACCTCCTCCTCTCTCCCCCCCTCTCCCTCACCCCCGCTCCATCTCTCTCTCTCACCCCCACCCCTTTCCCTCTCTCACCTCACACACACCCCTTGCACACCCCCTCGCACAAACCCCTAGGCAACTGCGTCACCTTAGGAATGTTGCACCATCAATGACAGTGCCTCGAAAGCCACACCGACGATAGTCATGCCTTGGGCATCGGTGCCTCGAGCACGCAGCCATAGTGGCCATGTTGCCCTCAACAACTGTGCCTCTAGCGCACTGCCTCAGCAGTCGTGCCTCAGGCGTGCTACCTCAGCGACCACACTGCCTCGACGACCATGCCCTTGGCGGCCATGCCTCGAGCATGCAGCGATAGCGCTCGTGCCTTGGGTGGCTGCGCTTCAGACACACTACCTCAATAGTCGTGCCCTCGGTGGCAATGCCTCAGGCGCGTTGCCATAACAAACACGTCACCTTCGGTAGCCATGCCTTGGGCAACTGCGCCTCGAGCGTTTTGCCATAGCAACCGCACCACCTTAACTACGCTACCTTTTTGAAAGGTGTGCCGTCTCTCGGTGGTTGCACCATATTTTGATAGCTTGCCACCACCTCGGGAACACCGCCTTGTTGCCATCGTAGATATTGATCGTCCTCGTAGTTCACACCTCCATCTCATATTGAAACTGCTCGTTGCCGTTGAAAGAGAGGTAGAGAGAGGAGAGATAGAGAGAGGGAGAGTATAGAGAGAGAGGTAAAGAGAGAGCTAAGATAGCCCTTAGGTTAGTTTGACTAGCCGTAGGACTCAAATTAATCGTATGACATTAGGTTAGGGTAGGCAAAAAAGAAGAAGAGAGGAACAAACTCAGATTTAGTTAAGGATAGTAGATTAGGTTAGGTTCTCCAATGCTCCCTCTTACACACACCCCCCCACCTCCAAAAAGAAAAGGGTCTCTTTCTTAAAAGTGCCCATTTTTTCCCCTTCTTTGGGGGCCCATATCTTGGCCGTTTGAAGGCCAAATCGCACCCGGTCTAAACTAAAATTTCACGCACGCAAAGACCTATGTCCAAAAAATTTTCAAGTCTTTTTACTATCATTTTGAGTCTCGATAGTCGCCACTACGTAGGCACTGATTTCAACTCGTCAATTGCATATTTTTTGCCATTTTCAAGCTACGACGGTCGGAATCAATTGCGGATTTCAAAGTCAAATGCAATCACTTTAAAGATACAATTAAGAATTGTGTATGCACCTCATATCTAGACGAAGACTAGTACTTGCATACTTTCGCAAACTTTCTTATGCCCTCGACAATCTCCAAGAATTCAACCTCTCATCATTGACAAGCAGCATGGCGGACCTAAGGCTGAAGAAGAAATCGATAATGACGATCTGCATCCCACAGATTACTTTGGTCAATGATGCAACCATGACAACAACAACAATGGTAGAAGACACTTCAGAAATTTGGAAATGCCAAAGTATAATGGACGAGGTGTTCCCGTCAGATTCCTTCAACTTTTTGATGCAGCATGCTGTATTGGGGGCGATCAATCAAATGAAACCAAAGCCACCTAGTTTTCAACGGCCCTAACCGATGAGGCCTTGGAATGGTATCTCAACCTTCTTGTAGAAGAAAGAGCCACATGGGCACTGCTATTTGAGCAGTTTAGAAGATGGTTCCAAACAGAAAGGCTGCAAGATGACCCCACATTGCAACTAGGAAATATAGCAATGTGCAAGAAGAAAAAGATCACAACATACTTAGGAAGAATGAAAAGATTAATAGCAAAGTGTGTTCCCCGTCCGGATGACAACTACTTGATAGCATGGTTCATCTCTGGATTGAGAAAATGATTGTAGGCAACATGCACAAATTGTATGTTCCAGCTGTCGAGTTATAGGTTCCACCTGCCACGTTGTATGTTCTAGTTGGCAAGTTGTGGTTAAGTGGTGTCTCGTGGGAGTTAAGCTTCGCCACTCCAAGTTTTGAGCCTCACGCATGGGGTTTGAACCACAAATGGCTTAAGGCTTGAGGGCACCCAGGGAGTTTGAGCCCTAAATAGCCTAAGCCTTGGAGGTGCAAGGCTAACACAAGCACTATTTGGGGGCCGATTAGGAACACCTCCTAATGCCAGGCTTGTCCCAAGCACTATTTCCACTAGTAGGGAGATATGGAAAGAATAGCAATATGCCTTGGCACCCTTTGGGCCCAAGAGCCTTTTACTATAAAGAGAGGGAGAGTGCTAAAAGGAAAAGGTTTGGCCCTCCCTTCAAAAGGTGACGTATAAAAGGCCAAAGGGTTGACTTTGGTCTTCATTATTGTTTTCACAAGTTTGAATACAAGCTCCCTCTTCTCTTCCAAGAGTGTTTTGGGTGTTCCCTTTTTTCCATTGTAGTGCCCTTGTGTTTGCCACTCCATCCCCCTTCACTCTCCTCTTCCCTTCTCCTTCTCCCTCTTCCTCCCTTCTCCCCTCTTCTCTCCCCTCTCCCCCTTCCTTCTTCCTCTCATGGAAACACATTGCAACAATTCGAAGGCCGCTTGAATTACACTTGCGGATGGCTTGTGCCTTGCATTGCTCTCACAAGGAGTATCTTGGAGTGGACATCTCTTCCACATCCCCACGACATGTGAGTCACCATCGAGACTACACATTGCCATACAACCATCCCAACTGATCGTTGCTTTAATGCTATCCCCTTGGCCATTGGGATATTGAAAACTATAAAAGGACCCCTTAACTCTGTCAACTTTTCTACCAGAATTCCCACAACTCTCTGCCTCTTTTCCTACTGCCCCCCAGCCACAGTTTGAATGTCCTCGGCCTCGTCCTCCTCCATAGACTCACTTGTTACTCGCATGTCCACTTCTTTCCAATGGATCTTGATAACGAATACTTTAAATTTGAAAGGGAACTCGGTCTCCACCCCCCAAATCCAGCACCTGTCAATTCCTTGCCTACTAGCCCATCTGAATCCCAAAGCAAGCCCTCAAGGTCAAGCAAGATGCCATCTGACATCCCTACACAGCCAAACTACAAACTGAGGAGGAGATAACAATGCAACAAACCTCTCAAGAGACATCAGCAATGGTTTCCAACCCTCCTTCTTGATTGTCTCAGAAGCATGCACTAGCACCAACACAATAGGAGTACAAAGTTGTAAGGTCACTAGCACACTCTCTGCTTGGGGAAGCTTGGCTTCAGCAACTCAACAGCTATGCAATCCACTCCAGATATGTCTATGAGGATCAGGATTACACCCTCTCTTACCATGCCGCAGACGCATACCAAGTGCTCCAAGATCCAGAGGTATAAGCCTCCTTGGTGTGATGATGATAGGTTTCAAGCTAGTTGTGGGACCGACTACCATGTCACCTCAGCATGAAGCTGCTCGGGGAGTTCATCAACGCTTATAACTCAAAATATAATGCCAGTGTTCTCTACGATGCAATAGGGACCTCCCACTTCCACCACCTCAATGTGGATGTAGTGTGCTCAGCCTTCAACCTACCGGTAGTTGCAGAAAAGTATTCACACAAGAAGAATCTACACAAACCCCTCGGCAAGATCTGTAACTATGTCAGGAAGAGAAGGGTTGTAACTACGACAGGAAGAGAAGCAAGGGCCTCATCCACCTCTCAGAACTCACTGTGCCCGCACTAGATAAATCAGCAAGAGTACTCTAGCTATTGACCAGGTCAAGTACATGAACCACCATCAATCTATAGTGCCAAACATGCTTGTGAGGCTAGTAGAGCCACAAGTCACCAATTGGGCAAATTAATTCTGTACTCAGATGAGTGAGGACCTAAAGACACATGGCAATGTCCTAGGCAACCCAATGATTTATATGCCCATATTCTACCACATGTTGGAAAAGCAGGCGCCAATCGGATATGGGCTTTCTGACAAAAAAGCCACAATACCCATTCCAATAAAGACAATGGTGGCCGCCGACTCCAAACGATAGAGAAGTGATCAAAGTATGACCCCACCAAGCCACCTTGCTCACCAGCCACTCGACAGCCAACTGAGGGAGCAATATGAGGACCATCAATTGTGGGAGTACCTGGAAAGACAGAGACGCCTTGAGGCCCAAAATCATCAATCTAAAGGCAAGGCAACAATCCAAACCCCCATTGATGTGGAAATGCTTCCAGGGGACGATACAATAAATATTGGCCTCTACCCTGATGGCACAGCAAGTATTCCCCCCACCCCCTTTGCTCCCCAGACAACAGCCACTAGTTACCACAGTACAACCCCAAGAGCTAGCTTCTTTTGTCACAAGCTCTTCCTCTTCTCCATGGGCCGTGGGCTCATAGAAGCCCTATAGTTTCACACCTGGGTATCGGACACCTGGGGGATACAGCGACATGTCAGCCAAACAGTTATCAAAGGCAGACAACATGGAGCTTCAACTACTGGATGCAATGGTCCTGCACGAGACTTCCAAGGGGGAAACTCTTATTAACTTCCAACCTTCCAAGTGTCCCCAACATTCGTCGGCTACATGCTCCCGCAAGTTTCACCTTACAGACCAATGCAAGTAACACCCATGCAGATGCCTAGTAGCCTGCTTCCTCCTAGAGGCCGACAACTTACTCCTGCAGTTGCAGCTCCGATGTATGGGGGAGCAAGCTTGATAGTCCTAACGTCGATACCGGCAATCCAATGGATCCCACCCCTTAAGGGCAAGGCTTGAGGCCACCTCTATGACCCATTAGGCCCACAATGGCGCCGCCTCCACTAGCTTCCCAAATGGTGCTATCGGATGAGGTGATGTGCATCTTGGTGAATGCACTAGGAAGGGGGGCCGCCCCACCCCTGGCCACACCCGTATTTCTAGTAGGGATCACCAATACCTCTAGGAGTCGACCCATAGTCATCTCCAAATTGATAACTAAATTTCTTGGGGAAGGATATCCGGTCTCCCACGTGGAGCGATTCGAGAAAATATGTGAAGCATTTGGTGCTCTCGGCGGCGGAGATCTAGAAATGGTTAATGCTTTTGGCCTCACTCTAGATGGCAAGGCGACCCTCAATTCGGAAGAGAAATTCAATTGGGAGGTGTTATGGAAGGCTTTCATCCTAGGGTTTGGCCCTAGTTGTCATAAGTGGAGCCCGATTAATCAATTATATATGAGGTGAAAGAGAATGACAAGAAATCCCTCCATGATTACATCGCTAGAATCAAACACCTCAATTTTGACTACAAACCACATGAGAGGATGAGCGACGACCGATTGTTGCCATACTTCCTCATCGGATTCGCAAACCTGAAGTTGCATGACCACTTAATGGTTATGAATCCCACTTCCTTCTAACTCTGTAGCAAAGGAGCCATCTGTATAAGTGATAATATGATGGATAAGGTTGTCCAAGACAAAACTACAACTCCATCTGAGGTATCACAATTGGTAAGGTCTTCAAGTACGGAGCCTACCAACAAGAGGGAGAACAATGAACCTAAGGGTTTAGATATGAGCGAGTTGGCCTCCAACCTACTAAATGAGTTGGGCCAATAGTGGAAGTCAAGGACCTCTAAGGAAACACCAGGTAACCTCCACTTATTTCTTAGGAGAGATAATGTTTGGTGTGGGGTATGCAATGGCAATCACCCCTCCAATGAGTGCCCTTGCCTTAGGGCAAGGCAAGCCCTCTACTGTGCACACTACTATAGATAGGGAAACCACGATACCTCCCAATGCCGATTTCCAAAGTTCCTTCCCCAACCGATCTATCAAACGAGACCCCCATTAGCCCTTACAGCCCACCCAACCCGATGAATGCACAAGGTGTCACTCTAGCCAATCTAGGGCAATATAGGGCACAATAGGATCCCTTACCCCCACCTATACTGGGCCCACAACCTCCCCTACCTCATATAACCCTAGTCTCAATCAAGTGTTGGTGGAGGAACTACCCAATGATTGGGAGGATCCAAATCAAGAGCACGGACACCCTGACTATTACCCTTACGAGGAGGGAAGTGGCATCATAAGTCACTACCTCCTACATGAGGATCAACATGTACCAATGTTCTAGACAGGTCATGTGGCCACGAGGACAAGAGACATGAACTCCAAGGCATGAAGGCCTCTGATCCAATGCTATGCTTGCCAAGGTCCACACAGGGCAAGTGAATGCCCGTATAAGGGCTCAACAACCCTCCCATGTCAAGCTTTAAATGCCAAGGGCCGCATTTTCTAAAGGACTGCCCATATAGGGATCTTACCCCGATGGTTCCACCCACAACAGGCCCCACGCCCTTGTTTGCTGGGTGCGGAGTTGAGCATTTATTCAAGGATTTCCCCCTAAGGAGACTAGCAACTCCGGCCACTTGAACCAAGAGTACTAGCATCAATTTGCTAAGTAATGAATAGGGTCAAGTAGCAGTAGTACTCTTGAAGGTCATCACAAGGATGCTGAAAAAGGCCATAGGCAAGGGAATGAAGAAACAGGCAAGGAAGGATAAAACTTCTATGTCGCAAAATGCCGAGGTGCCCCAACGCCCACAGACCAGGTCCAAGAAGGTCACCAGGGTGGACGAAGGAATGAACCAATTTCTCATCCAAAACGGTTCAGATGAGGAGACAGTCACCCTCGCCACCTCCTCTATCCCTAGATGAGCCCCTTCTTGGGATGATCCGGGCATGTCCCCGTACCCAGATGTAAACAAGCCAATGTGGGACCAAGGCCTCACATCTCTGCCTTCTTATAAGGGAGTGTATCCAAACCCAGCCTTAGAGAAACAACGTTTAATAGATGCTCAGGACCTGGTACGGGAATGCCATGAGAAATTTGAGCCTAGGCTCAAGGTTAACAAGGGGTTAGATACCATACACCAGCTAGACCACCTGACCACTCATAGAGGGGCAAAGGCACTTAGGGTGTCAGAGAGGGTGGAGGAAGAGGAGCTACCTAGCTTCGGCAACTCAAAGGCTCTAGACTTGATGCAATGGATGTTCCCAAGAGGACCTAATGCTGCGGAGCCTAAGAGAGGAAGGAGACCTCTACGGTCTCAAGGATCCGCTACTATCAGTAGGTAGGGAGACCAAGAACCATGCGATAGTGCCAAGTTAGTGGCCCTCCTTTTTGCAGAGGTCAGGATGCCAATTGCATCCTTGTTAAGAGGGAATCCTACCCTCTAGCAAGACCTCTCAAACTAGATGAACGAGCAATTCTTGCCCCAAGGTCCTACTAGCCCTAAAGTCGACCAACTATATGAGGAGAGCCAAAACCTACCCAAGGTCCCCATCAATAAGTTAGGCCAATACTTCAAAGGTGATGATACTATGCAGCTATCCCCATAACCTACCAAAACCACAAGGTTGATGCCATCCTATAGATAGGGGAGCGGGTGTGAGTGTCTGCACCAAGGAATGTTGGGAGAGGTGGGGAAAACCTTCCCTCGAGCAAACCCACCTAGTAGTGAAGCTAGCCAACGGCAGAACCGTTGAACCCCTGGGAGTCCTCATGGGTATTAAGGTATTTGACTTCACGTGCCCCGTTTGATTTGGTCATGGACTTTACCTAGTAGCCTAGATATGAAGCCATCCTAGGTAGGCCCCTCCTGTGAATGTCCGGACTCATACATGATTGGTGCACGGACAACATCTATTTACAACATGAGGAGCATATTGTGCAAGTGGACTTGTGTACATACAATGCCCACCTATTGTCAGGACAACTATTTGCCACGGAATCCGACACGACCGACAGGACTGCATCCTAAATAGTTCCAAACTTGTGAGAGAGAAGGTGATGAGAAGGAGGCAGATGAATTTTGGTATGCCCCTCTCCCCGAGCCAGAGTTCTCTCAGAATTGGATGCACATTCTGGCAAACATCGACATCCTAGAAAGAATAGGATTCCAAATAACAACCCTTGAGCATGAAGAGTTGCATATGATGGTGCCCCTCATAATGCTTAACATGTTCAAACCCCGCAAGGTGAGCAGAGGGATAGTAAGGGTCAAATCCACTAGCTAACATATGTGGGTGCCACTACTGCTCACCATGAGTTCTCCAACGTCGAGAAAATTTACCTCCTGTCGGCTCCATGAGTGCCATGAAGGAGTCCCTCTCGAACCTCCCAAGTTCCAAAAGCGTGAAGTCTCCCACCGAGCCAAGAGGGATGCCACCCCAAGGGGAGTGGAGGAGGATGATGAAGAAAAGGAGGACCTACGACATGTACCTTCCCATTACAAGCCCTACACGATTGAGGATCACAAGATCTTGTACTAGTAGGCCAAGAGAACCTAGGAAGAAGGGTTCTTCAAAGGATGCGATGGCCCAACTAAGGTTAAGGAAGTAAACCTGGCCCAAAAAGGGTGGACCCACAACTAGTATAATAGTAGATTACCTCACCCCCAGTGAGGAGCATGCTTTAATTGCCCTCCTTTGAGAGTACAAGGACTACATGGCCTAGAAGTACACAGACATGAAGGGTGTGCATTGAAGTCATGCAGCGCTAGATGATGTCAAGCCAGTCCACCAGTGTCCCTATCCATATGCGCTCATAGTGAGGGAGGAGATCCAAAAACTCATAGATGCAGGATTCATCTATGAGATAGAGCGTATAGACTGGGTGTCACCCATTGTAATAGTCCTAAAGAAGAATGGAAAGATTTGAGTTTGTGTAGACTTGAAAAAGGTCAATGCAAGTACAAGGCGTAACCACTATCCCTTGCCTTTCACAAAACATGTTCTAGAAGTAATGATATTTGGACTTACCAATGCACCTGCCACATTTCAATGGTTGATGATCACCATCTTCAGGGACTACCTAAGGGACTTCGTAGAAGTCATATTGGATGACATGTGCGTGAACTCGACATGGATGATCACCTGAGATACTTGAAACTAGTCCTTGAGAGGTGCAAGTTGTACCGAATATCCCTGAATCCCCTCAAGTGTCAATTCTGGGTCGAACATTAGTGTCCAAGAATGGCATCTCCATAGATTACAACAAGAGGTCTACATAGTTAAGAAGTTCAAGCATTACTTTTTAGCCAACAAGCTCGTCTTTTTTGTTGATCATCAAGCATTATTGTATTTGTTTAACAAGCCTTACATGATGGGACACATCACAATGTGGATGCTAATCCTTCTGGAGTTTCACTTCCATAGTCGCAGCATAAAGGAAAGACTTACGTCCTAGCCAACCACCTCTCAAGGATTCCCAATGGGGAAGCTCCAACGGGAGTCAAGGATGACCTCCCAGATGCTCCCCTATTTCTCATTGACATAATTCTAGAATGGGTAGCCGAAATAGGCCACTACCTAGCAAACGGGTTGCCTTTGGACAAAGCCTAACCTTTGGGGTGGAAGTAGTTATGCCAATGGAATATGTAGTGCCTAGCCTTTGCATCACGGTCGAGGAAAGGCTCACCAAAAATGCCTTGGTGGAGCGCTTAATTGATCTCGAATGACTAGATGAAATGAGATTGCATGCAGCCTATTGCCTTCGAGTGGAGAAGGCACGACGTAAAAAATGGTTCGACCACAACCTCAAAAACAAGGACCTCGAGGAAGAGATCTCGTACTTCTCTATAGCATTTGCAACACCAAACATAAACTTAAAGACAGGGGCATGGGTCCCTACCACCTAGTGGAGATTACTCCGTAAGGCACATGTCGAATAGCTACCCTAGATGGAGTGGAGATGGATGGCTACCTTAATGGTAGCAAATCAAAAAGATAATACGGCCCCCTCACCCTACGAACCCTCCAGGTCATCCATAGGGAAAAGAGCTCAAGGCCAAGATGGCTTGGATCAAAGGCCAAGCCATTGAAGAAGCCAAGGCATGTAATGCCAAAATCAATCATCAACGAAAGCAATTGGCATTGTTTAAGGCAACACTCAAACATCCAGGTTTGACTAATGAACTAACGGTAGATCCAACTAGGTCGAATGTCCAATTGCAGGGCATAAGCTTACACATCTAGACACTCGTGGATCTGGGAGCGAGCCATAACTTCATCTCCCATGAAGTATGGGAAGCGCTGTAGGTACCCCTAACCCTTACTATGGCTTCATTTTGGGCAATCAACGGTCAACTCTTATGTACGTTGGGGTATGTGGACTTAAAACTAATGGTTGTTCGTTAGGAGGTAGAGATTCGTTTTTATGTTCTCCCCACAAAGGCGATCGACGAACATATGATATTGGGAAGGACCTAGTGCTATGCCATGAAAGAACTTCCAAATTGATTGGAGGGCCAGAACAGCAACTCTCACGAGCAGGGGAGAACTGTAGTATTTCTACTTTGTGAAGTTCATTCCACCTCCCCCACTATACCACCACCCGCAAAAGGCAAGGAAATTTTAAATGAAGGCAATTCCAAGGCCCCAATGCCCTTGGCTCCGACCCTCAAAAGGAAGTCAAGGCAAAGATAGCACAAAGTTCTAATCTCAGTGATAGCAAGGCCATGCTGCAAGCTACTCTTCCACCCCTACCTCCCAAACCCAATGCCAAGTGTCCCACCTAGAAATGCCACGAACAACACGTGCATGAAGTGATTCTCTCTGCACAATGCCACTTCAATAGAAGTCAACGACCCTGGAAGACGAAAACAGGGGGAAGGGTCTCCAATCCCTTCTTGGCATGCACCAACACGGGCAATCCCATCCAAGAGTAGAGGTTGATGCCGCCAATTGTCTCGACTGCAAGGGCCAATTTCAACACTCCACGCAAAGTGGCCTCATAAGTGTTGGATTGCGACAAAGCTCTTCGAAGCCCAAGGCTACTACCAAGGCAAACGAGACATTTGGGTCCAAAAACTTCCGACGACACTGAATACAACTCGGCATTGGGTTGAGAAAGTAGTAACACACAAGAACCCTTGTCAACTCTGGATGCAGTCCCACATGAACGTACCCTCAAGCCCAATACGGTGAACAAGTCCCCCAAGCCCAAGGAGTGTCATGATTCCACGAATAGTGCAACTCAATGAGAAGGTCACTCAAGTCATGGAGGAAGCAACACAAAAACTGACCTCTCTAACAGTAGGGTAGTTACACAAGAACGTTCCTCTTGGCCTATATGCACACAATCAGAATTTACATCGCTTAGCATAGCAACACCTGTAGTGCCACCGGGATCAACCTTGCCTACCAAATCAAAGGTCACGGTACCACAAGAACACCTAGGCCTTATGCTAAGGGAGGTCCATCAACGTGAACACCACAGCATCGGTACACACCTAACAACCAAGATGACGCACAAACTCAACACATGCTCCACTTGGTTCATGAAGAAGTATGCCACTGTTCAGCATTCACCTCCATTGCATTCCACATAATTGACCCCCCAAGGTGTGCAATCGTCAAGGTCTAGGTGTAGGTGAGCCAGTACGATAGGCATATCACCCACATGCACTAACTGCTCACAAGTCCTAAGTATTCCAATGCACACACACACTTACATCCACGGTCAGCCTTAGGTGAATACGGCCAATAGATTTCTTGTGTATTTTCTTCATGTTTGCATCCTTGCACACTGACCTCAAGGGTCTATGCATCACCTAGTCTATTCACCCCATTTTTCCCTTTGTGCAACACCCTCAACCTCAACCAGCTCCTCTTTTTCCTTTTTTCCTTCTTTCCCTTTTGCCTTTTTTTCTCCCCCCCCCTCTCTCTCACAGATTTTGACAACTGCTAGCCCGATGGCTCGTTGCCTTATCTCCTATCCCAATGGCTATCGCCTTACTGCTATCCCACCGACTTGTCACCTTATGCCATCCCCACAACCATTGCCATAGCTCCTATCTCGCCAACCCATCATGTTATTGCTATCTTGCCGACATGTCACCTTACACCATTCCCCCAGCCGTCACCATAGCTCCTATCCCATGGCCGTTGCCATAACTCCTATCCCACCAACCCATCGCCATAGCTCCTATCCCCATGGCCTATCGCCTTATGCCATCCCCACAGCCTTAGGGATGCCAGAAACTATAAAAGGCCACCCTATCCCTCTAGATCATCGCCTTAGCAAAAAAACCAAAACGCCAGAAACTATAAAAGGCCACCCTATCCCTCTAGATCGTCACCTTAGCAAAAAAACCAAAACTCTGTCAAAATTCTGGGAGATCTTCCTCAACCCCCTGTCTCTTCCTAGACTGCATTCGTACGACCCTTGAATGTCCTCAGCCTCATCCTCATCCACCGACTCTCTTCTCATGCAACTACCTTCCTTTTTCCCCATGGATCTCGACAATGAGTTCTTTGAATTCGAAACGAAACTCGGCATCCACCCCACAAATCCATTGCCCACTTGCCCCTCTGAATCCCAAAGCACAGCCTCAAGGACAATCTGAATGCCCTCAGACGTCCCGGTAGAGGAACTACAAATAGAGGAGGAAATCTCAATGCAACAGGCCTCCCAAGAATGGTCAACAATGGCTATGACCACCCCCTCAAAGGCATCCAAAAAGCGTACCCCAACTCCAACACAGGGGGAGTACAAGATTGTGAGGTCCCTGGGGCACTCACCACTCGAAGAAGCCTGGCTTGAATAACTTAATGGCTGTGCAATCCACTCTAGATATGTCTAGGAGGGGCATGATTATACCCTCTACTACCACAACGTAGCCCCATACCAATCTCTCAAGGAGTTAGAGGTACAAGCCTTCCTAGCTATAACATGCCTCAAGCCTATTGTAGACCGTCTGCCATGTCACCTTGACATGAAGGTGCTCGAGGAATTCCTCAACGCCTATAACTCGATTTCCAACGTTGGCATTCTCCGCGATGCAACACTCACCCCCCTATTCTACCACCTCAATATGGACGTGGTGCACTCTCTGCCTTCGGCCTCCCCGTCATTGTAGACAAGTACTCCCACAAGAAATCCCTGCACAAGGCCCTTGGCAAGACCTACGATTATGATAGGAAGAAGAGCAAGGGCTGCATTCACTTCTCCAAAATAACAAAGCCTGAGATGGAAAAAATGGCACGAGTGCTCTAGTGGCTGACCCAAGTCAAACACATGGACCACCATCAGTCGATCGTGCCAAACATCCTCGCAAGGTTGGCAACGCCATAGGTCATCAACTGGGCTGATTACTTCTGTATGAAGATGAGGGAAGACCTCAAGATGCACAGTGAGGTCCTGGGCAATCTGATGATGTATATGCCCATGCTTTACCACAGGCTGGGGCAACAGCTGCTTATTGGATATGGACTAAATGATAAAGCAGCCACAGGATCCATTCTAGTAGAAGAAGAGGAGATGGTGGCTGACCCCAAATGACCAAGAACATTTCCAAGCCCCACCCCCTCCAATCGTCCCGCTTAGCAACCACTTGACAGCCAACTGCGTGCACAATATGAAGACCATCAAGTGTGGGAATTCCTACAAAGGCAACAATGTCTCAAGCACTCCGCTTCCCACTATAAGGGCAAGGCTGCTAGCCAGGATCCCATCAATGTCGAAGACTTCCCTGGGGATAATACTGTACAGATTGTGGCCTCCACCTTGGAGCCCAAGGCAATCCAACCACCCCCTCTGCTCCCCAAGTCACGGCCACAACTTCCGCCCAACCCCAGGAGATCGCCTCCTTCAACATCGGATCTTCGTCCTCATGGGCCGGGCTCACAAAAGCCCTACAATTTTGCAACGCACCGTAGTACCAAACACTGTGCACCATGTTAGCTGAGCAATTCTCACAAGCCGATCATATGGAGCTCCAACCAGAGGATGCAATGGCCCAGCTCCCACAGGTAGTGCGAATAATTTTGTAGAGGAGGCAAGAATATGCCTCCCAGTTGTCCTCCTCTCTCCTACAAGCACAACTCAGCGTGCATGCGGCAACCACACTCTTATGGTCACCGCACAAGCTACCAAGTAAACCACCCTCGATAGAGGAGAGGAATATTAGGCCAAGGCCAAAGAGATGGAAGTTTCCCTCACCAAGCTCAAGGATGAGCTCTCTACCCAGTGAATCCATGGTGCAAACCCTCATGGACTAGCTAGATAAGGCAGAATCTAGCCTTCGTGCCACGGAAGAACGAAGGGTGCACATAGAGTAGCTGGATGCTAGGCTCAAGGAGGGTTCCAATAGACAGATCCAAACCCTCCAGGATCTCCTAGCACATGAGCGCACCCTTAAAATCAACATGCAAGAAGAGAACGAGAGCCTGCACACCTCTAGCCACCTAGAGGAATCGACATTGGAAGACAAAGAGCAGTAAGAGTTCTCAATGTATTGGGAGGTCTCCACACAGCTTGCCACTTCCACTCTTGCCCCACGCGCCATCCCCTAAACACTACAAATGCACTTCGATGCACTTCGTGCACAGAATCTTATCTTCCACATAGATCTCACCGCCCCTCTTTCGCCCAACACGCTCCAGACCATCCTCCGCCGCAATCTCGACCATTGTCACCCCATCCTTACCATGTCTTATTTCTCCCTCGACCTTCAGCTCGCCCGTCTATCCCTCCTCCGTCCTTCCGATCTTCAAATCCTCACTGCCCACCCCATCCTGCTAAACTTCCAGGTGTGGTGCCGGGTAATCACGAAGTCCACAAACAATCCTCACGATGATGAACTGATGCAACTAGCTAAGCCCAATGAACATGGGTCTGCACTCCCAACAGCCTCCAAGCCGACATAAACTGGATGCAGATCTATGGCCAGGCCTCCGCTATCCAAACTCTAGTTGCATATTGCACCACAGCTTACCATCCCCTCAAAATCATAAATTTGCATGATCGGGTGCTATTAGCTCTCCAAGACTCCCTTAGCCATCTTCAACTCTACCGTCCCCCCGGCCAAATTTCGCAGCCACCCCATATAGATCCTGCCCAACCCCCCCCGCAACCCACCAATCCCGTCCCGCCCCCTCTCCCCCATAAACACCTCTCGGAATACTCGTTTAATGCCTCCAACACTAGCACCGCATAGCATGGGACCTCCCAGTCCATTTCCTCCAATGCTCTTGTCGACCTTTTGGATGAGGTGCTCAACATGCTCCTGAAGCCACTGGCACAATTTGTACCTACACCCATTGATCCACGCCCATAGGGACTATTGAGGAGGAACATATGCCACATGACGACGATGATGTCCTTCCAGCACCCCCCTCATCCCTACCTGAAGATATCCAATGGTGGCCCTATCTGCAATCCTTCAAAGACTTAGCTGACAACGTCCTCGTGCATCACTAGAAGGCTCAACTGGAAGGCTCTGAGATTATGGAAGTTCGCCCCCTCACTCAATTCATTACCCAGTCCTTCAATGATTGGCGGTGGCGAAACCATCCAAAGCGCGCACATGGCGGTTACCACTTAGCCCCCGACGGGGCTCGCCCCCTTACCCACTCGGGCGCCAGCCTTCAACCCCGTTGGCGCATCCCCTTTTTGAAGAAGGGTAATTTTTGGCACTACTATCGCAACGCACCCCTTGAGTGATGGGATCCATCCCCTCTACATTCCCATGGAACGACGATGGACCTGGGCTCACTTTTGAGAGCTCCAACAAAAGGATCTGAATATTATTTACAACTTCTCGAAGTACAATTTTCCCAAAGAAATGACTCAGGAGGGATTTTGCTTCCACTTCCAGTCATTCAAGGACACCTAAGGCTCTATTCTAGACCCCACGGCGATCACATTTGCATGTTTGAGGACCTGCATGCCACCCATTTTTGGAAGTACCAGGCCTATTTCATGCGAATCACCCCCCAACAATTGGACTGCTACGCAATCCTCTAGACAGTCCTCTCCACCCACCTACCCCAACACAGCTTGGCTCAGTAATAGGAAGGTGGGCATGTTAACAGCCACAACCATGGAGCATGGTGAGACGGAACCTATATAAATAATGGTCTCCTCTTTTACCTAGCTCCAAGATGCAATTTTAGAGGCTTATTAGAGGGGAGACATCGTGATTAGAAGGGAACAAGTAATTGCCAAGGCTTGTGATCTTCACATAAATATTGGGCTATAGATTTTGTAATTATAATAATATAAGTTGTTCTCAATTTATTAGCACTGGCTCTCCTAGAGATAGTGCTTTAGGATTGAGTTGAGTGAGAGTTTTGTGATTATTCGTAGTTTTTAATGAATTTTTTTTAGGAATTTCTAAAATTCTTAACCTCTACTTTTAGATGGCTGTTGGCTTTTCAGCTTTTAGCTTGCATGTGGGTGTTGGCTTTTCAGCATGTTTGCATGTGGCTCTTGGCTTTTCAGCTTTTAGCTTGTGTGTGGCTCTTGGCTTTTCAGCTTTTAGCTTGTGTGTGGCTCTTGGCTTTTCAGCTTTTAGCTTGTGTGCGCTTTTTACCCCCTCTAACATGGCTATAAATGAATTCAGGGGCTCCACTCTCCCTCCATGCTTGAGCTCTCCCTACAACGATTCCCTTGGCTTCCTCTAGCTACAAGTCTTCAAGTCACTTCAAACTTTTCGGTCGCTCATCTAGGTCTTGCGTGTTTGTTTGTGAGCAAGGATCTAAAGCCGATTCGCTTGTTAACTCCTGCTGAAGCCATTACTTGGAAAAAAAAATTGCTATCCAGAAAGCCATTTGCCAGAAAAGTAGGTTTGCCTGTAAAAAAAATCAGTTTTCCTGTTGAAAGGGCTTCATGCTTGCAGGTGAAGAGATTGTCCTCCGCTGGATCTGTTTACAAAAATAAAGCCCAAAAAAACCCCCAAAAGTTGACATCAAAACTTTGCAGGTATCATTCGTAAAACCTTCAAGGAAAAATAACACCGATTTAACTTTCCATTTTAAATTATAGTTTTTTTTTTTTAAAGGCAGTGGCTTTGCAGTCAGTGTGAGAGCATGCAAATAACTATAGAACCTTGGCAAAGCCTAATGGATCTTGCAAGTCCTCAAAGCGTTTATTTTTTATTATTAGCACTGGCTCGCCTAGAGCTTAAGGATCGAGTTGAGACCAAGTTTTGTGATTATTCCGGGAATTTTTAAATTTTCATAAGCTCTATTTTTAGGCATGTGTCATGCCACATGTCATGGGTGCATACGTGCTATTTGTGCAAGCCCGTCCAAAAGAAACTATCACTTCAAAAAAGCCTTGAGATGCTTCGATTTGTCTTCCACTTTTTCATAAGAAGTTGTATCCCAAGGTTGTCTGCTGCACACCCACCTTCTTGTCATCTTGCTGCGTTTGAACTATTGGAATCGTCCTTGTCTTCCTCATGGGGGGCGAATCCAGTGGCTTCCGTGGGGAAACTAGCATGAGAACGTTGCCTTCTCCTCTTGCCATGGTTGTCGCTATGTGATATGCAATGGCCCGTGGGCAAGGATTCTCCGGTGATGAGAGTAGGGGATATTGGATTCACTTTTGCATTTCCTGGTCTCATATATGGGTTTTGGCGAACCAAATTGCTGCAATGGATGTATAGAGACTGGAAGCTTTCCTGCAAGGATGTGCTATATACGAAGTACACTTGGAGATTAATCGTGGTATCTCTGATCGTCATGTTCTCTTTCTCATTCGATACATCGTGCTTCTTGAATCTGTGTGGGTTGTGTATTCTTTTTCTATGATGCCATCATGATCCACCCTGCCCTCCAATTTATCAGCGACATCCTCATGGACGAGCAGATGGAAGACCACAATTGTGCATGGAGACTGAGTGCATCGCTCACGAGGCCATCGTCAATGGCTTCTATGAGATTTTAGGCAATGCCTCTTCCTCCCATTCTTCCATTCTTTTCCAGAATGAAGCTCCAAACCCGGAGGAGGCGAGAGCGCGGACAATTACAACTGGATTGATGACATCCTGGTTGCCGACCCAGAGTAGAGGCTCCGGCACCGGATCTAGCATCGCGTTGGCCACCTGCAGATTCTTCCAGTGCTAGTAGCTTCGAGCAAGATTTAAAGCCTTTTTACTCATTAGGCCGCTCTTCCGACTCCCCCGATTACTGGTATATCCTCCAAGCATGCACAGCACAGCAATGGATCATACAATACTTTCATGTCAGCTCAAAGTTTTTCGGCCACCCCTCTCACGAATGGTTTAGCCAAGTCAGCAATTTTGCATGATTTCGTAGTTCCTACCTTATGAAATTCCGCATATCCCCCGTTGATGAGCAACCTAATACCATATTTTGTGGAGTCGCTCAACCCTTATGCGCTTCATAAGGCAATGCCTTCTTACCTTAAGTAGATCTCAGGATACTGCTGTTGAGGCGAGTTGCGACTTTCTTTAGCTATGAAGTTTGAGACTACAAGCTCAACGTCCAGCCCCCAGTAATGCATGGAGAAAACCACTAGAGCCACTTGAATAGTCACTAGGCATAATACTTTCATTTTGTTCCATGAATAGTTGATCACACCCATAGGAAACTCTTCATAAAGTGTTAGTTTTGTCATTCGCCTTCTTGAAACAATCACTTGTAAAGAGTTTGGTGTGGGCAACCATTTCGTGGACTATCCATCTCTTGTTGCACTAATATATTGGAGACTTTGAGATCATAGCATAGTGTTGGCATCGGTCCTAAGCCACAGACTGGACTACACTAACTAGGTTATATACTGGTTTGCTTTGTTGCTCATACTATGGGAGAGAATGATGGCCATTAAGTGATATTTCTTTCTCGAATCCGCAGGGAAGAAATTGTCATATGAGATTGTATTTGCCAAAATTTTTGTGTTGGAGCCGTTGAAGCCACGGTCTCTTAATCTTGTTGTCTTCTCATGTCGACATAGATAGCTCCACTGATTGAGTATTTGGCATCTTTTTGTTGGTGCTAGTGAAGAGTGACAATGAGTGTCATTAGTGATCTTAGTCATATCTTTAACTTGAAATTTTGATGTGGCATATTACGAGGCAAGCAGTGGGAGAGGTTCGAGCTATGGTTGACATACACTAATGCAATGCAGAGATGTGTCGATAGGAGGAAGCCTTCATTGCTCTGTCAGGTGACCTGGATTAACCTTGATTTTTGGCTTTCTTTCCATCTTTATTTCCATATTTCTGCCATCTCTTTAAGTAGTTCCTGGCTGGTTGATTGTCCTGTAACGCTTTTCTTTATCTTGTTGTGTGGTAAAAACCATTCAAGGAATTGAAATCCATGCTTTGTAGATGGATACGGTGCTTTTGGAAGAGCTCATGGCAGTTATCACTTGGTCTCAACTGGGCATACACGACAAGGTCGATAAATTATTGTTTCTTCGGTGTTTCGTGGGGTTGGTTTAATGATCGTATAAGAGTTGTATCTTGAAATCGAGTGTCATCGATGTGTGTTTGTGTGTTGTCGTACCTTGCAATCGAGTATAGTCTATGCATGCTTGCGTGTGCCTTCCTTGGCTTGATTTGTAATCGAGGCTAGTCAATACTTGTTTGTGTGTTGTCTTTGGTAGAAAGGCTTGGGCTCGAATGACAATCTCCATGATGGGGCAATTTGACATTAACTTTGTTAATATTTGGGAAGTGACTTTAGATTCCTTAATTTTGGTTTAACATTCTGCTAAAGCACTAGATCTTTCCTTGTTTTGGTCAACATCGTCCTTCCGACACATCTTTCTCTAACATCGAATCCTGTAAACAGTTTTCTTTGAATTTATTCATGTGCAATGTTGTTATGCAAGTGGGGATTCTAAATGGAAGCTTAATACAACTCCTTACTTGCTTAGTTCTACCAATTGCCAAAAATGCTATTCTACCAATTGCCAAAAATGTTGTTCTACCAAAAAAGCTATTTTGCAAAACTATATACTACCAAAAAAGCTATTTCATCAAAAAAGATTTTGGCCTATTGAAGGGGCTTTTTGCCTACCAAACAGGCTTTATGCCTACCAAACAGGCTTTATGCCTGCAAACGGGTTTTATGACTACCTAACAGGCTTTATGCCTGCGGGTGAAGAGATTGTTATCTGATGGATATTAAAAAAAAAGAAAAAGAAATGAAAGATGTTCTTAAAAAAAAAAAGGTTGTTCTATCAAACAAGATGTTATGTCAAAAAAACTATTCTGCCAAAAAAGCCATTTTGCAAAACTATATACTGCCAAAAAAGCTATTGCCTAAAAGAATCTGTTGCCTCAAAACTAGAAAAGCTATCTTGTAAACTTACAAATAGTGGATTTTGGCCTTTGATTTTTTCATGCATATAAAAAATCCAAGAAACCTATGTGGCTGGTACGTGCAAGATATTGACTAGCCTAATGTGTCGTTGCAACTACAAAGCTCAAGGAATTTTTTAAGTATTTCTTTGAAAGGGATTATTGATGTCTAGAGCCTCATAAGCCGAAACTAGTGCTTTTGTGCATACATGCACTCTTGTTCTTTAACTAGATCATTTGGATGCAAAATGGTGATACATATCATTCAAATTGCACCAAGG
The DNA here is from genome assembly GCF_047967505.1 of Dipteris shenzhenensis. Taxonomy (NCBI): domain Eukaryota; kingdom Viridiplantae; phylum Streptophyta; class Polypodiopsida; order Gleicheniales; family Dipteridaceae; genus Dipteris; species Dipteris shenzhenensis. The sequence continues at coordinate 20,432,479 of NC_141608.1, read as the reverse complement.
AAGTGACATGTTTTTGAAGACGAGGATGTCAAGGAAGAGATACAAAAGGTCATAGTAGATGACATGGAAGCAAGAACTTCCAAACTGTCCTCCTGTCATAGAGTATGCAACGGAATGCAAGAACATATGTTGGAAAAACTATGCTCTTTACTGCTAAGAAAACAATGGTCTATAGATTTTTTAATAACAACATGAGTTGTTCTCAATTTATTTTTTAACTAGATCACTTGGATGCAATATAGTGATACATATGATTCAAGTTGCACCAAGGAAGTGACATGCCTTTGAAGATGAGGATCTCAAGGAAGAGATATGAAAGGTCATAGTAGGTGACATGGAAGCAAGCACTTCCAAACAATCCTCCTTTCATAGAGTATGTAATGGATTGCAAGAACATATGCTAGAAAAACTATGCTCTTTATTGCTAAGAAAACCACCACTTGAAGATACTATCCAAGGCAAGATCTATCCCCTAGAATACTCCCAACAAGGCTGCACCTATGCTAGACTCCAAACAGATTCTAAACTTCACCTCATAATTCGTTGGAATACAAGGGCAAATAGGTCCTATTTATAGGAGAGGGTAGATTGTAGACTAGCTGACTTAACTTGATCTGGTTTGGATTAGCTAGTCAGCTACGGAGACCTCGTCTGGTTGGCTAAACAAACCTTGGTCCAGTGGGAAGAGTATGCAACAAAATGTGTGTGTGTGTGTGCAAGATCGTCTTCTAGAAAAACTATGCTCTTTATTGTTGAGAAAAAGGGGACGAGCATTTTCTGAGCGAAATCTTCCGAGCGTCCGAGCGAAGGAAAAAAAAAGCTTCGAACTAAGCAAAATTATGGCAAAAATGGATCGGAAGAAAACATAGTTTCACTTAGAAATATGCAAAGTATTATAGCAATGCCTATTTTATACACAAATCTTTACGTGAATCTTTGGGAATGGTGAGAACATAATGGGATATCTTTTGAAGAAACCCACATGTAGAGTAGACTTCTCTATCAAAATTCCCTTATGATCCTTCTTATAACTTTTACTTAATGGGGGGTGACATTGAAAAACCCTCTCAACCTATCTTCATGAAATTGTTTCTCCAGAGAAAAAGCATAGAAGCAACCCATCAAGGTAGTTTCGCTAGTGAAACCCCTTTGAAGTAGGTCTTCTAAGGTAGTTTTGCTGGCGAAACTACCTTGGACAATACTTTTAAAAGTGACATAACTTTCAGATCCAATATCCAAATATGACTTAACCACTTAAATTGATCGGAAAACCCCATTTAAGCACATTTATGAGGTTATATTTTGGAAAATCTTGCATATATAGTATTAAATATTATGTGTATTTTATGAGAGTGATATATAAGCCCAAGTTAATACTTATTTATAGTAATTTAAACTTCTTTAGAAACATGTCCATAAATATCTTGTTATTTATGCTATAAAAACACTAGAAAGATATTGCCATATGATATAAATGTGTTTAATAAGTAATTATATATGCATAATATTATTACATTGAGAGTGATTATGAGGGATTTTTCTTAAATGAATTATTTTTCAACACTTTTTTAAGGTAACAACAGGGGTACAAGGGGATGTCTACAAATAAGAAAATTTATGTTATGTAAAAATGAATGAGTGACTAGTCTGTATATTTTTATCATAAAGGGATCTAGTTCTAGTGAAAATAAAAGTGTAAAAACCATGTTTCCTAAAGAAATACAAATTTTTATATCTCTTGAAAAACACGCTCGGATAAACCTGCTCATAGGTTTCCGCTCGTAAAATTGACGCATCCTTGAGAAAACCATGACTTAAAGATGCAATCCAAGGCAGGAACTACACCTCCACAATACTCACCAATAAGGCCAAGTTGCACCTATGTTAGACTCCATAGAAAGATTAAAATGCACTCAGAATTGGTTAGAATACAAGGGCAAATAGGCCTTATTTATAGGATGGGATTGGTTGCAGACTTTTTGACATAATCGGACCTAGTCTGGGTTGGTTTGTCGGCTATCTTGACTTGGTTTGGTTAGCTAACCTGACCCTAGTCAGATCAGTTGATATGACCCTCTAGTTTGGCTATTGGCAGCCTAACTAGCTCCAACCTATTGGCAATAGCAAGCCCTAGATAGGTCTTAACTAAATCCTTATTAGTCCCTAGCTAGGCCCTATTTCCAGCGTCTAACCATGCCTACATACCTTGGCTAAATGCCCTAGCACAGCCCCTACGTGACCCTGACTACGTTGGGCACACTCTTAAGTCAGCCCTCACCCCCTGTAGAAAGGAGATGCCCAAGACTCTATTACCCCCTCTCAGTCCTTGATGTCGAGCAAAACTGAAGGTGTTGGAACGTTGACGAAGCATTTGAAGTCCTTTGTCATACTTGCCTCCTCGCCAAGTAGCATTTGTTGCTACACCTCGTACGTAGCTCCACAAGCAAACTAGTACTCAGCCTCAATTGATGACAAGGCTACACTTGGAATCCTGCTTTGATCACGAAACTTTCCTGCTCCGCCTCGCCATGCCCATGCCGTTCCAGCTCACAACATCCAGCTTGAGATCGATAGACAGTCGTTTTTCAGCTCGCCTTATTTTGAAAGTTGAAGACCCTCATCGTATTTCAGCTTAAGTATGGCTTCTTTTTCAAAATTTTGATGACACACCTGTTGAAATGCAACATCCTCGTCCATGTTTGCGTTCTTAAGCGATAGCTCATTAGCCTTAAAAGGTTTCATAATTCCGTTGGGAATCCATGCACCATCATCATTTCATTGACACGTTCATTTGAGCCTAAGTAACGAAGGGCAAGCTGAACGCCCTTAAGGTAATGGTTCGTGTCACCAGTTACATCTCTCAACTCGTTGTAGACGTCTAGTAGCTTCATGCTATCTTCCATATATTGTTGAAACATCTTGTGCTCCTTCTTGTCCAAAGGCATGCGTACCATCGCCGATAACCATCACCACAGATGGAGAGCGACGCGTTACAGCTGTATGGTGGGGGGTGCGTAATCTAGCGTTTTACTTGTTTTCTGTAGAATCACGAGGAAAGAGAGGGAAAAGTTATGGAATCAAGTATTGCCAGACATAATATAAAGGCTTTAGAGGGAAAAGTTATCGAATAAAGTAATGCCAGACATAATGTTAAGGCTTTGGACGAGAAGGGGTTGGATTTAGCATTACACAAACATAAAGGGCCGAACGCACTCACGTGCAGAGGAGCGAAATCAATGAGCACTCTCGCAAGCTTTAAAAAGCAGGAAAGGTTACTAGATTTAAAGCGGGCAAGGTAAACTTGGTCATTGAACTGTAAAAATAGCATGACACGTGGCTCCATGAGGGCTTGAATTTCCTCTCGATCCCACCATGCTGCCTGCCTTACCAGTGGAAGGCATGTGCTGGGACGGAAGAAGCATTGTCAATTGTAGCCAAAACTATAAAGGTAGACCTTGCCACTTGGCATATGTTAACTCACCAAGGTACACCTAAGTTTACACCATAGTTGATGGTTAGCATGTGAAAACAAGAGAGGAAATAATTTTCTGGCCCTCGTACTGGCCAAATAGAGTCACTAAATAGTAAAAGGATTACATGGGAGATGGCAGTTGGAGTGGTAGTACCAGTGGAGGAGCTGGAACATTAAAATTCTCATGCATGTTGGTTATTTCCTGGGTTGTCTCTTTGCACGAGTGCTATAGGCTATAGCGCACGGGGAGGTGCAGGTAAAGCAACTGTGGTTCATTTTACCTCATTTTTCTTCTCTTTCGTTTTCTCTTTTATTTTCTTTGTAGAATTTTGGACTTTGGAACGACAAAAATCTGAATATTGAATAGTCTCCAAGGCCATAGGTTGACTGGTAAAAGGTGAATAACAACGGAGATATATGTGAAAGGTAAGTAACCTCTATTTGGACTAATTTCAACTTTCAAGCATTAATACCTCAAATATGCAGGGTTGTCGGCACTTCAGCTCTCCCCAATGTCAGTTATCAAGAGGAAGAGGGATTCTACATAGACTTGGATAGTACAGAATCTTGGAAGGAGAGCACTTAATGTCCTGCTGCTAATCTCTTCTCTTGTCCTAGCTCTACTGAAACACACCCCCTCTGGTGACTTCGCCAAGAATATGACATCTCATGGCTGATCACTTAATGGAGTGATACGCTTATGTCATGACTATATTATTCTATTAAGCCATCAGCAATGAAATGTCAAATGCTCGGCGGAGCCTCCTCTTTTTAAATGCTGTGTCCTCATCGCGCTCCATCTTCATCAATCCTAAAGAGCACCGGTCTGCATCAGCTGAAAAATGCCAATGGGAACCATTTATGTTGGTAGTATTTGCCTCCTTTACAGGAGCTTTTATCTCTGTCGCCTTCGATTTATCCGCTTCTCCTCGAAGACCAAGTATCTGTTGGAATGGTCACCTCCCCATCTGTAAGCCTCCATATGAGGAGAGCATGGGGGAGGGAGACCTAGGGCAGAAGATGCCCAGAGAAGAGAGAGGGAGGGGGCTGCCACATGGGCAGCACCTCACAGCCAATAGAGGAGGATCCCTGAAGGAACAGTACGGGACAGCAGCGTCTCTAAGTACGGATGATGACATGTGGCTGTACGGGACTGTGCAGATCCTTGGAGGCGCGATGACATAAGCAGGGTGCGCGGACCTGTATGGCTGCAGTACGGCTGCATGGCGGGGTCTGTGAAGCCTGCAAGAGGGTCTCCAGCAGCAACAAAAGGGCAGCCTAGCAGCAGCCCAAAAGGGCCTGGCTAGGGCCCTTATATAGGGTCTGAAGAAAAGCCCCAACCAGGTTGGTTTTACAGACTTCGGGGGTGGGGGGGGTGGGGGCAGACTGGTCGGCCCAAACAGACCAGCCAGTCGGCCCATTTAGGGCTGGCTGGTCGGTTGGTTCAAGGGGGCCTTGAGCCCTATAAAAGGAGAGGCCCTGGGCCTCATTTCACATCCAACTATCCAGCAGGAAAGGAGCAGACGAGCAGCCAGAAGCCACTCCCTTGGGCCTCACACTGGGGGTGAAGGAGAGTGGAAGGTGTGCTGCAGACTGAGTTCCCTAGAGGCTGGACCTTGGCTGTCTTCTAGGGCAGCAAGGTGTTGTGATCATCATCATCACTTGGAGCAGCCCTCAGGACAGCAGACAGGAGCAGCAAAGGGGGAGCCTTAGGCCTACATTCAGGAGGACAAGGTGACCTAGAAGAAGCTGCAGACTGAGCTGGAGTGGCTGCCCACCTAGGCTGGCTTTCGGACAATAAGATGGAGGGGATCTAGACAGAGAGTCTACATATGCTCGAGGTGGAGCACGCGGGCTCAGAGATCTAGAATTGTCAGGCTTGTAGTAGAAGGACCTTTTGGTATTGTATCCTATCCTACTTTGTGGACGGACGGAAATATAAAGAGTTGCTTCTATATTTGTCTATTTAATGGCTTGCACATCTATGCACATAAGTTAAGAAGTTTGTGTTCCACCCCACACGCACACTGTGTGAGCTCCTGGGCAATATTGTCAGTCTTCCGCTGTGCGTACCCAGCAGCGAGCCAAAGTTTCAAATTGACAATGGCCAAAGTTATCTCATTTGCGAATATGAGAAAGAGGTATTCTAATTCAGATATTGTTAATGTTCCTGACTGAATGATCAAACAAAAGCAAGTGCCATTTTTTACACGATATCTTGCATCGGCTCGATCGTTTGCTAGTTTAAAACGCTCTCGAGGTAATGAAGAAACAAAATGCTTAATTGAGTTCATGAATCTATGAGAGCAGAGTGAATTGAGTCCACATGAAATGCTCTAATTTGCTGGATTATTAGGTTCTTTCATTTGATAAGCTAAGCTTTTTGCAATGGAAAATTTTTCACTTGGTGCCTTTTTAGGCATTGGAAAATCTCTTAAATTATCATTTAAAGTCTAGAGGATCTCTCTCTATACCAAACGAGCCTTAAGCACAAGACCAATTCTACCATATTTACAGCAAGCACTCAGAAGATTCTGCGTGAACATGTCTGGTTGCCAACAACCGTGCCATGCTACTCACCTTGAACTTTGTAGGTGACAGTCATCTTGGAAATTCTTCTGTGTGCAATGAAGAATAGAAGCATACACGCTGTTGTCTACAAAAATCCAACCTGATTTCACCAAAAGTTGAGGATCATTAGAGAAGTGTTGAACTATTCCACCCGACAAACTCTAGTGAATATTGAACAAGAAGGTTGTGAGGAGACGACCAAAAAGAGGGAGAATGCTCAGAGTGGTTGTCAGTATGAGAGACAAAACAAAGGAGAATGCTAAGAGTACTTACAAAGAGTGAAAAGGACTGAAATCTGAAGCTCAGCAAAGCTTAGAAGAACATAACTACAATAATTGCTACTAATAGTATAATTCTGTTAGACATGCATTGACTGATACGAGCTCATGTTCTAAAAAATGACCTTAAATCATTACATGGGTGGTTGGCTAATGCTGCTGATACTGCAGGTTTTCAATTGCTCTATATTGGAGCGGACTATAAAGAATAACTTGAACAAACAGGACTTGAGATGAGTGAAGGGTGCATTGGAATAAGGCATCTCCCCCATGCTAGCCAGGAGCAAAAGCTAGAATATCACCGTAAACATCAGGAAATACATACTAGATCATAATTTCGTGTCTCATCTTTCAAGGGGATTGTCAAAAGTGCCGTCATATTATTCTGAAAAGATGTGGCTCCTTTTGTTAAGCAATTGCTAGAAAAAGACAGATACGCAGTTGCCAGGATAGAAATCTTTCCACGTACAAATTCTTCGTCTGCACCATCTTGATTACTGATTTGTGATACATTACACAGCTCCATTGAAGGGCTTGTGGTGTCCATGCCCTGTTGTCTTCTGAAGATCATTCAATGCTAGTAAAACACTTTAGAAGGGCTTTAGGAGCAAATATCCTCATTTGATCCATGGCCATCATGAATATGCAACTTGGATACTGATGGTGCAAATGTTTGTGTAGTAGACATTGTTTCCAGATAACTCTACTTCTGAGTATAAAAACAACCTTGATACACAGTTTTTGAAATTTTCAAGGGTCATGGCCTGATCAGGGCCAGTGAGAAAGAGAGAGAAAGAAATAAAGAAAGAAAGAAAGAAAGAAAGATGTATTAACGTTTTCAGGAGGCTTTGTGGGCCTATGAGACAAGGTACAATAAAAAAAGTAACTCATACAAGCCACTATGGGCTGAGGCAAGGGCTCGTTAGGGTCCTTGCAAGGGCTATCCTAAGACTAAAAAGTCAAAACTAGTACTCAAAACATTAAAACTCAGAAATCTTGAGATGGCAGGAGTTGTGATCTGCCATCTATGATGCTGGTGCCATGGCAGCTCTTTGGTGGAATGCGTAGATATCACGTATCTCCCTTGTCGGGTTGTCTTTCACTATGGTGGAGGGTGTAGTCTCTGTGATCTCTTTTTTCGGTGAGCCATATTGAGAGTGAGAAGTTTATTAAAGTTTTCAAAAGACCGAAATGGGTTTATGAGACTGAAAAAACCAGATGCATTGAGCTGAATGGGTGGAGCTACTAAGCAGGCATCTGCACCCAAGACATACAAACAAAAATGCTAAATATCTGAACTCATGGGGAGAAGGAAAGACCAAGTATGATATCATTGTGGTTGTCCTTTGTATGCTGTCTAAGGAACCATGCGGTGCCTGAGGATGGATAAAAGGGTCTCGGCATGAAATCCTTGATAGAGATGACGTTGGTCAGTCTGTGTGTCCACTGTGGTCTCATGGCAATAGCTCTCCATTGGACAAGTGCCATTTTCACCCGCGATTAAAAAAACTTAGTGATCACTCTCTGAGTGGAGTTTGGCTGAGCCATCTAATCTCGTCTCAACGTCTAGAGCAGCTAGTCTCTGTGTCGTAGAACCTCATGAATGAGGATTGCTAAACATCTTTGATCCGGATGAACCAAGCGGCTGGAGAGGGGTTCGAATCCATCTCTAAAAAGACAATGGTGATAGCCTTGGATCTCATAGTACACGGGACATGGGAAGGTGAAGTGTTCCTTGACTTAATCTCCTGCAGATCACATAGGGTGTAGATGTGTCCCTTATTGGGTATTTGCCCGATCAAAATCCTCAAAGATTGGTGGAAGTAGATCTGTCTGTAGCCTGGCAGGTCGATGAAGCCCTCCTCTGATATCTGTAGGCAGTGATGTCTGTAGAAGCTGAGCTTCAAAGGAAGCTTACTAGGGGCTAACTAGGTTTTATATGTGTGTAGCTTCGAGATGTCTGGTTAGCCTTGTGATAAGTGAGCCGAACAGAGGGGGCCTCAAGGCTATACTGAAAAGGAGGCAATCTGTCCATGTGGAGTATAAGGCGCTCTAACCATATGCATGTGCGGGCATACCAACACCTCTGATCACCCCCAGCTACTAATGTCATGGTATCCTATGCTGGCTTGCGGTCGAGGAACCAAAATCTCTGACTTGGTGGAGGTTTGTGATCGCTTGGAATGCTGTATCAAGCTGTTGGAGTGGGGGGACCTTGAACTTCGTCAAAATGATCTAGTGTGATTGACGGCTCACTGTGGATCATTTATGCCGATAAGAGAGAGCAAGAGCATGCGGGGGACAGAGAGAGCGAGGTAGGGAGGGGCTTGGGGGGCAATTAAAAGGAGCCTAGAGTTTGACCAAAGGATGTTTTGGCCTAGTACTTTGCTGGCTTTGAACTCCTTTCTCGCGTGCATGTATTCAATCCAGTGTGGGCTGTATCATCAGTTTATCCACATCTCCCATGATGGAGATGTCGATCTTGCACCCTGCCTGATTAGTGCCCATCTGCAAGTCGCCAAACACAACTAAAAAATTGCCATGGCTTGCCTTAGAGTGAGCTCGGCAATTTGAGTGGAGAATGATGCAAACCCAACTCACAATGTAGGGCTTGATACATTTCTACTCTACCAAGGGTGACTGAAGGAGTGACTAGCCTTGCCTTTTCTACCAATCTCTCTCTACCAAGGGTGACTGCAGGGTGCTTGGCAGGTACATTGTGGTCGTTATGATGCCTAACGAGTCACATCTTTTGACAATGTCTGAGGCTGGTCCTTACGCATAAGCAAGGCACACCGGGGCTGAATGTAAAGCCACCTTTACTAATGGTGGCCATGAAGTGATGAATCGAGTTTTTATGGTTCAATCGAATGCCCTTATTTTTTTAAATCCATGAGAACAATTCAATTCATCAAACAAAGCAAATAGAACAAAAAAGTATGAAATAAAAATGGCAACATGGTCTCCTACAATGGGCATGATAGTAACTTTAGTTCTTTGCAGTGGACTCACGCTCTATGGTGGCCTTCTAGTGCCAAACACAGCCATGAATCAGCCCTAGTATTTAGCTTCCCTCATCATATGTGATCTTATATGTATTTCATCTCTCCTCTTATTGACTAGGCTGGTCTTCCTTGGTTCTACCCCATTTGATCGGGAGTCAACCATTGTAACAGGCATGCCATTGAAAGTCCTGTTGTTTTTCTAGAGTGAAGCAAGGCTGTGTGTATGTACTAACCATGCATAATGAGACATCACCAGTGCTAAGGCCATGGTTAAGAATGGCAATTCAATGCTCTCCACTTTCTATTAATGGACAAAACATCTGTCACATGCTAGTTGCCTTTCTCCTCCAGCATCAACCTTCCACACTAGGCCTACTGATCCTCTTGATAATAATTAATCGGCAAGACAAACCTAAGCGAATCATCTTTGGTGCTAGTAGATCTTTCACATCCATTGCTCTTCTTGCACTTTACACTAGGATTGCCAATTCACTTGTGATTTAATCAGTAGTCAATCCTAATTGGCTTGAAAATGTAGGCTTGTGTCACATTGTAGCTACTTGGGCATCATATATTTAATATCAAGGATTTGTTGCAGTATATCCTTTTTATTTTGGGATATTTCTCTATGCATATAGGAACAATGGTTTTTTTGGGACAATTATTTATGCGAGAGGTAACAAAGCTTCCAATTTTCATTGTTTGTTTGGTCATCAACGTATAGTGATTCTGACTTACATATATGCCACAGGCATCCACAACTTGCTCGGCAAAAGGGAGAAAGAAAGAAAGAAAGAAATTTTATTAGAGTCTTCGGAAGACCGATGGGTCTATGAGATTGAAAGAAAACCTGATACAAATCACAGTAAGGGTGGAGCTACTGAAACGAGCATCATCACCTGTGCTGAATCCTAAGTCTGATCATACATAATCAAATACATTTGGATGTAACAATGAAAAGAAAAGGATTGGAGCGGAGCGGAATCCTCCGTATGTCATGTCGCCTTGGCTAGTGCATAGTCGGTGATGGGACGTTGGCGCCCGTCAAGGGGTGCCATGTGTCTTGGTCTCTTGGATGAGACTCGACGCAAGACCAGAGCCACCGTGACTCCCGTGGGATGTATCTGGGGTCTAAACAATGACGGGAGGTCCCCCAGAGTGATTTGTGTGTCCCCCCGATGTCTCGAGAGAGAGGAAGGGGGAGAAGGAGTGAGAAGTGAGGAAAAGGGGTAGAGCGAGAGGAAGAGAGAGAGAGAAGGGCGAGGGGAAGAGAGAGATAGAGAGATTGGGAGAGAGAGTGTAGGCAGCACGTAGGAGGAAGGAGGAGGTAGAGTAGATAGGATTAGATGTCACATCAAAAGTACAAAATGAGGGGTGGATGGAGACTCATATAGTCCCTCCCCAATTCCCACCCAAAGGACCAATAACATAGCTCTTTTCCTCCCTTCATTACAGCCATCCCTTCCTATAGAATTTCGCCCTCAAAATTACATGTATTGGCTGCTATGCAAGGGTGTTGGGACATCCAAGTGATGCTAATCAGCCTGGTAAAAGATAGGGGTAGTCCTGGACAATACACTCTGGCTGCAAATGTTGCCACATGGCACAAGGAGTGCCAAGTATGGGGGGTCCCACTCCCCTGCCTCTTAGCCACACAAGCCTCCCCCCTACCAAAAAGAGCCGGCTGGGATTATGGGGAGGGTCTCAAATGCTTCTTTATATCCGAAGATTCCTTTAATTATCCCATGCTTATGGGATATTTCCACGTGTCATCATGGCATCACCCCCCCATCAATCAGCACCCACGAGGGGGTTTGGACCACATTTCCAACACATCCTCTTGAAGTGCTTTATATCTTATGAGGTACTCAATGTATCGATCTGTGAAACCCACAAGCACTCGGAAACATAGAGGATATGATTCTGCTCATCCATAAGTGGCAACTCAGGTAGGACATGCACATGCTGTCCCACATGTGGTTTCAGCAAGGAGACATGGAAAACGTCATGGATTGGAGGTACTGGGGAGCTCCAATTGATACGCTACCTCTCCAACCTTGCGGATGATTTTGTAAGGACCGTAATACTTATGAGCAAGCTTTGTACTGGTATTTCCTTTTAGTGAGGCTTAACGGTTCTTATGGAGACGCAAGTGCACATAATCCCCCCTCTTTGAAAGACAGATATCTCCTATGTTCATCGCTTGTCTTGGACATCCTGCATATTCCTTTTAGCCATATGCAAAAGGGCATCCATTCTTTCTAAATCATTTCGTGCTTGCTGTTTTTTCACGACCATGTCTTCAAGTGAAGAGGGCATTCCAACCTTGCATCCTCATGCCAATAGAAAGATGCTTGGTACTGTTGTAGCAAAATTCAACAAGTGCCAACCATCTATCCCAAGACTTCTGAGAATCATGACAAAAGTGCCTTAAGTATTCCTCCACCCAATGATCCATAAATTTTGCATCCGTGTCACTGACAATTTCTTGAGGAAAGCCATGATGCTTAAAGACATGCTATGATGATGAATAACGTGTCTTCGTGGGTATGAAGTGGGCCTGTTTTGTCGTTCTATCCACCACAACACAGACGCTGTCCCATCCTCTCAGTAAAAGGCAATATTGTGATGAAATCCATTGCTATGTGCATTTATTTGCCCTCTCGAATGGGCAATGGCTGCAACAGACCTGTGGGTAATTTGCTGTCCACTTTATTATGTTGGCAAGGCAAGCATTCAGCCATGTACTTAACCACATCCCACCACATGCCTTCCTAGATGAAGCTCTGTTTGATTCTCTCATATGTCTTAGTGACACCCGCATGTCCAGCCATGGGAGAGGAGTGCATTTCTTGCAAAATCAGCTGTCTATATGGTAAGTCTGGCACTAAATAAATCTTGTCCTTGCACCACATTAGCACACAATGCAATTTGAATTTCCGGGTTGCACTTGTTCTCTTAAGAAAGAAGAAAGATTCTTCTTGGAGAATGTGTATAGATTATAAACGATTAAATAAAGTGACAATTAAGAATCGATACCCTCTCCCTCGTTCCGATGATTTGATAGACCGTTTGGCCGGAGCGAAGTATTTCACTAAAATTGATTTGCGTACGGGTTATCACCAAATCCGTATCTATGCTAAACACATAGATAGGACCGCATTCCGAACTAGGTATGGTCATTACAAATTTCTTGTATTACCTTTTGGTTTGACCAATGCTCCTGCTACTTTTCAGCAGATGATGAACGATTTGTTCAGGGATTTTCTGGGCAAATTTGTTGTAGTGTTCTTAGATGACATCTTGGTATATAGTCGAACGCTTGAGGATCACATAGGACACCTCCGGGTTGTCTTAGTTGTTCTAAGACAGCATAAACTCTATGCCAAGATGAGTAAATGTGACTTCTTTATGAAGGAGATCATTTACTTAGGACACAAGATTTCTTCTGAAGGTATTAGCATTGATCTGGATCGTATCCAGAAGGTTTTAGAATGGCCTATCCCTCAGACTGTGAAACAACTTCGTTCTTTCCTAGGATTTACGGTATTTCTTCGGAAGTCTGTGCGTGATTATTCACATATCACGGCACCCTTGACAAACATATTGAAAGGTCGTGGACGCAGGTCTACCCAGCGGATCTCTTGGAATGATGCAATGAACAAGGCTTTTGAAACCTTGAAGTTTTCTATCAAGGAAGCACTCGTTCTTGCATTACCCGATCCTACCCGGCCTTATGTTTTAGAGGCCGATGCGAGTGATTATGCGATTGGGGCAACTCTATTCCAAGAGGGCAGACCTGTAGCTTTCGAGAGTAAGAAGCTAGACGACACTCAATATCGTTGGCCCACACTCGAGAAGGAACTTTATGTTGTAGTGTATGCTCTTAAGGTTTGGAGACACTACTTGTATGGTTCAAAGTTCCTTGTATTGACTGATCATCAGTCAATTAAGTATGTGTGTGATGGATCAGAATTAAGGGGAAGGAAAGCTAGATGGGCAGAATTAATGCAGGATTTTGATTTTGAAATCCGTTATCGTAAGGGTTCGTTGAATAGTGTGGCGGATGCCTTAAGTCGAGTTAAGTTTGTAAATGCTCTGTCATTTACGGAAATATCCTCAGATCTATTTCAATCCTTGAGAGGGCTATACGCAACTGATAGTCATTTTAGTTCTTATTGGCAGAGAGTCCAGGATGGGAGCTCCATGGTTGACCAGGACTCAGGGATTGTGCCACCTACGGTACAGGCGGCAGGAGGTCAGTGGATGATTAGGAACGGCTTGCCGTTCCGGAATGAAAAGATTTGTGTGCTAGATGTTTTGGACCTTAAATCCAAGATTCTCTGGGAGTGTCATGATGCTCCTAGTGCTGGACATCCGGGTATACATAGGACTCTGTCTCTTGTGAAGCATACCTTTTATTGGCCTAAGATGCGTGCATTCATTGACAACTATGTAGTAGGTTGCCGAGCTTGTCAGGTTACTAAGGCAGAACGCCTTAGAAGCGCGGGTTTATTACACCCATTACAGATTCCAGGTAATAAATGGGAAAGTATTTCCATGGATTTTATTACTGGTTTGCCTCGAACACGCAAGGGTCATGACTCCATTTGGGTCATAATAGACCGTTTGACAAAAATGGCTAGATTCTTACCTACTAGAACAACTATTTCAGCTGTTCAGCTGGCTCACGAGTTTGTGGACCACTTGTTTAAGCTGTATGGTTTGCCATCTGACATAGTCAGTGACAGGGACTCAAAGTTTACAAGTAACTTTTGGACACTTGTATTTGAGAAGTTAGAAACTACTCTAAGTATGAGTTCCTCGGATCATGCACAATCCGATGGCAGTACAGAGAAGGTCAACCAGTTGGTTGAAGACATGCTTCGGGCATATGTATCTAAGAGACAGTCTTCATGGGAAGATTATCTACCTATGATTGAATTTGCTTACAACAGTGCAAAGCATTCTAGTACTGGTTACAGTCCTTTTATGCTTATGTACGGGTTTCAACCTAAGTCACCAGTTATGGTTGGATTAAAAGGGATTCAAAATGATGCTGCTAAGAACTTCTTGCTAGACATGCAGGAAATGTTGCAGTTTGCCAAGGAGTCTATTAGAAGTGCCCAAGATCGGGACAGATTTTATGCTAATAGACATCGTTCGCCTAGAGAGTTCTCTGAAGGAACGATGGTATATTTGCGAATTCCGAAGGAATCCAAGAGCCTAAGTACTGGTTTGGTTCCGAAATTATCCCCCAGATATTGTGGCCCGTTCAAGGTCATTAAAAGAATTGGACCAGTTGCATATCACGCACATAAAGTGTCGATGTCAAAGATCAAAAGGAAACTTGATAAAGAGGCTTTGAAATGAGCCCAAACAGGGCTGTGGAAGGCTTTGAAAAGAGGTTGGAAAAAGCCTCTTTTCCTTCTTTCCTCTTTTTTTTCCCCTTTTTTAAGGAGGGGGTATCCTAAGTCACCTAGGATAGTACTAACCTAAAGGCAGCCAGGGCAGTGGATTAGTCTAACCCAACCTAACCACACCTTAACCTAACTCTAATTAACTTGACCTAGTTTAACCCAAACTTAACCCAACGTAAATTAGATGTGCTAACCTAACCCAATCTACTAACTAAACTTGACCCAACGAACTAAACCTACACCAACTAACACATGTGAGTCTAACCTAGGAAGGCTAAGGTTTGCAAGGTGGGGCAAAGGTGGCGTAGCGCCAGTGGTGGCAAAATCGAATCATGACGGCGGGGATTGATGGTGTGGTGGTTTGGCATTCACGGGAAGAATTGGGCGGCACGACGCTACATGACAACAAAAATCTAGGCGCTAGCGAGCTCTTCCCGTTGTTGGATTGCTTGGCGAGGTTGGGCGTTGGCGTTGGCGTTGGCGTTGGCGTTCAATTGGCTAGTCGTCAAAGAACCTCACAAGGCAGGTTTGCAGCTAGCAGCAGCACGCGTCAATGGGAGGTGTCGATGGCCTGCCCACTTCCTCAAACATAGTTGTTGCTCTTTCCATACTCTCAAGTTTGTACACACATTGCGCAATCCATGAGACTTGGTCGGGAGGTTTCCTTCTTCATTAGCATTGTCAGTTCCACAAAGAAGGTCTGCATATACCTATGCGTGCGTTATCTCCATCGGTGTGTGCTATTGCCGTGCACAGAAAGACAGATTCTATTGGAGTAGAGATTGCTTGTGCATCAAAGATGAGCAAGTCACAGGGGAAGCGGCACTGGCGATGAACTCAAGCAACAAATTGTGGTTCGGTCTGCTAGAAGTTGGAGTGGCAGAATCTCAGGTCGTGAGCAGAATTTTGGAAGTTAAAGAATAGAGTACTTGGCCCAGAAAAGCGCTCTGATACCAATGCAACGAAGGAGGCAGGGGTGGATTGGTGGAAGGGGATAGAATTAGCAGAAGGGAGAGAGAGGAAGGGGGAGAATGAGTGAGAAGTGAGGAGAGGGGGTACACAGAGAGAAAGAGAGATAAGGTGAGGGGAACAGAGATATAGGGAGAGATTGGGAGAGAGAGTGTAGGCAGCACGTAGGAGGGAGGAGGAGGTAGAGTGGATAGGATTAGATGTCACTTCAAAAGTACAAAATGAGGGGTGGATGAGTCCCTCCCCAATTCCCAAGTAAAGGACCAGCTTTTTTCTCCCCTTCATTACACAACACGTGGCATAATAGGTTGCCACGACAGCAACTGCATACAGCAGCCACATTACCAGTTGCATCAGCAACCATATCAGCACAGTTTGTGGCCCCATAGGCACCACGTAAGCAGTACGCAGGCACCATGTCAGCACCAAAGCAGGTACCACATCAGCACTAGGTCAACAGCCATGTGGTGGCTTGCCACGCAGCCGTCGATGATGTCAGCAACCCGACTAGTCTGGTCAGCTCAGATCCAGGCTTGGTCGGCCCCATGGGCAGGCCTGTTGAGTCAATTTCAGGCCTTTGAGGGCCTATAAAAGGCAGCCCCCTGGGCCTTATTGATCATCCACCTTCGAGGCTGTTCTGGAGTAGATTCAGCTCCAGCCAGCAGCAGTCTACAGGCAAGGCCAAGCTAGGGACAGGCAGCAGCAGACCAGGAGCCTCCCTGTAGATGATCTACAGGGTTCCTACACTCCCGGTTCAGTCCAGTTAGCAGCAGCAGCAAGGTCTACATCAAAGCAGACCTCTTCTCCAGCAGATCACAGTTCTACAGCAAGGGTTTACTCCCATCCCTACAGTACTTTTCCCTTCCATACAATATTTATTCTTTCATTGGTATTCAGCCCTACTGAGCAGACATTTATTCAGTTATTCATTTCCCTCTTTGCAGGCCCCTTATATTCCTCCTCAGATTCTCACACTCAAGCGCATTATTCTCTCAGTTCAGTTAGCAGTTAGTAGTGAAGTGAGTGAGTGAGTCTTTCTCCCTGCTACATTGGTATCAGAGCTTCAGATTTTCTTTCCTCAGCAGATATGGAGGTTTAGTTAGGGACTGCCACTTTTTTATTTTTTTTCAAGAAAATTACTTCATTAAGTATGAATGAAAATCCGCGAGAGCAATCTCAAATGCGGGAGTACATCATGCAATGCATGAGGAAAAAAACAGCTCAAAATGAGCTAATAAAAAACCAAGGTGGAGGCTGAAAATGCCATCTCAACCCTGAGGGAGACTCAGAGAAGAAAGGAGATCCTCTCCAAACTCTGAAAAAAGTAACTCTCCTGGCAATGGCTGCTCTAGAGATCCCTGCATGCTCGCCCATATGGCCATCAGAGTGTGTACTGTGTCGGTCCAAATACTGGCCATAGCCTGGGAAGGGTGAACCTGGATACACTCCATCGCCTTTGTACACCTGGCTCTCCAAATATGCCAAGCTTCAATGCTAGCCAGGATTCTCCCAAGACGTGTCTATTGAAGCATGAGCAGCTCCGAAAGGAGTGAAGGGAACATCCTGGAGGGAACAAGACTCCACTGAGTGTCGCCGCACGATGAGAGCTGGATCTGGATCATGTCCCTCGAAAAACACCTGAGGGCCAGTAAGAGATAACCAAGCCACTAAACCCCAGGTCATATAAAAAGGTGCTGTATGAAAGATACTAAAAATCCTAGCAACACCTTTCTAGATCGTCCTCGCCTATCTGCACTCCCAAGGCAATGTTGTACTCACTCAACTGCAATGTGACAACGAGGACAAGCAGGGTCAGCCCCAAACCTGGATCTCCACAGGTTCACTACAATCCCTCCATGAATAGAAAGCCAAAAGAAAGGAGTGATCTTTCTATTCCTGAGGGATTTTCAAAGCCTACGCTAGAAGTTTTTCCGCACAACTGCAAAAATCTGAAAACTATCCCAATGAGGCGCTCTAGAGGGCCTCCAATCTCTACTGCTGAGCTGACACCTCCGGGCATTTCTAACTATATAGCGAAAGAAGAAAAGCTCTTCTCTCGGTACCCCTCATCAATCCATTCCCACTCCCCTGGGTCCCAAGAACCTAATAGGGGAATTACCATATAACCAGAGTCTCAAAGACCCCAACACCAAGAGAATAGGATCGAGGTCAAGATTAGGTCACGAGTTCGATGAATGTTTCCTCCTGATACTCTCCAACACGGGAGCAAACTGCTGTGCCAGAGAGATGCCCACCCCAACCTGGCATCCTAGATATTTGACGTAGACTCCCCTCTGAATCCAAGTGAACCCTATGTCATTCCCCCAGTCTAGAGTGTCCTCATGGCTGATCCAAAAGCCATTGGATTTGTTCCAATAAATGCATGCACCTGCCGCAATGCAAAACAAATCCAATGCCATACTCAATGAAGTCAATGTCTGTGGAGTGGCATCCCAAAAAACAGCCGTATCATCTGCCAACTCACTATCTAAGAGCTCATCCTCCTGCCTCAAAGGAAGCCTGAGTCCTACAATACCAGCTTGAGCTCTAATGTAATAGCTCATAGCTTCAGCCACAAATAGGAACAGAAAGGGGGCTAAGGGGCATTCCTGACGGACTGATTTGGTGACCTCAAACCTCTCCCCCCTGACTCCACCAATAAGAACTTGGCTGTAGGCTGATCTATAGAGGGCTAACACCCCTCTGATCCATGCATCTGAGAAACCAAAATGAGTAAGTGTGTTCTCCAGAAAGCCCTAGTCTACCCTATCATAAGCTTTCTCAAAGTCCAAGAGTAGAATGGCCAGCCTGTGGCCATTATACATGGCCTAATCTGAAGCCTCTCAAGATGAGAAAATGTTGTCAAAGATGCTCCTGCCATATACCTAGATGAATCCAGGAACAATCCCAAACTCATCCTCTAAAAACACAACATAGTGCAGTTTCAATCTCATGATAGTCACTCACAAGGTTGAAAACCATAAACTCCATCATGCATAGCAGGGACTAGCTACTATGACATCCCCACTGACGTCATCAGCGCCCAACAGTGGGTGTAGACCATAGTATAAAAATATGCTCTCACACATACAAATCCACACACCCACACATACTTGAGCATCCATTTATACAAAGTCTTCGTACTGAGTTTCTGTCGGCACTCCGGAGGTGAAGGGCAGACTCAGCCATGATGAAGGCTAGCACTAAAGGAGAAGGCTAATCAAAAGGTAGTCCAAAATCTCTTCATTCAAGCTACAACTGCTTGTGAAGTCTAAACATTTTCATTTTAGTCTCTCCCCAACGAGCATCTAAATCTAAATATAGCTGATAGGGCAACGCACCATTTAAGATGGAAAGAATTATCACAATACCAGCAGGCCGCAAAACCCGTCTGCGTATCATGGGGAGAAAGGGCTGCAGACGAAGGCTGATAGTTTTAGCTAGGATTTTATACAGGGTACCCAGCAAGGTAATCGGTCTCCACTGAGACATTAAATTCCTACACCCCCCTTTCGGAATCAAATAAATGAGGCCTCCATAAGTGAGCTTGGCATCTCACCTGAGTCCCATACACCCTACGGGGTTGAAGTAATGTGATCCCCAATCTGATCCCAAAAAGTAATAAAAAATAAGGGGATAAGTCCATCTGAACCAGGACAATTGCCCTTATGAAGGGCAGAGACAGCAATCCTGAATTCTACGTTGGTGCAGTGTGCATCAAGTGAGACAGTCATATCTCCTGTCACCAACACATGTAAGTGTTGCCAAATAACCACTCTAACATCATCTGTGGCCTGAGTATCAAGATCTGATGTAAGAAGGGAGGCATAGAAATCGGTGGCAACCTGCAAGATGGCATCTGGATGTGTTTGAAGAAATCCGCCTGAGTCAACAAGCTGTGAGACACTCTCCCTACTATGTCTCGGGCCAAAGTAGAGAAAAGCTGCTTGTTGACCCTACCTCACGTCTGAGTCCAAAATGACTCTCTGGCATGAAAGGCATACTCTGCTCTCTAATCTAAAAGTGATTGCTGCTGGGCCCTTGTTGCACCAAGGCGCTCCTCAATCCAAGCATCCGTAGGTCTCTTCTGCTCCTCCCTCTGGAGGACAGCCAACTACTGGCGGATACCTATCTCACGCCTGAGGATCTCACCCCTCTTGATACGAGCAACTAAAAGATAAAAGTCGCTAATATCAGAGAGGGCTGCGGCTAAGTCTGACGAAGCTACCCATCCTGGCAAAGTGGCCCCTCACATGAGGATCTGAAACCATCAAAATCACTGGAAAATGATCCAAAGTGGAAACCCCAGCTGCAATGCTAACAATACCACCTCGCCCAATCATCCACATAAAATCTGTCAATCCGTGCATGGATAGGCGTCTGCAATCTCCTATTCGACCAAGAAAACAGGAGATAATATGGCTAAGTGTGAAAAGCATCATCGTGCCAAGCATCCCTGCCATTGTACTGAAAAAGAAAGGTATCCCAGGCTGCTCTCTCTAGGGAGTGAATACCACCTTCCCTACCACCCCTTTTGTCTGAGGACATTTCAACCATGTTGAAATCGCCCCCTATAATCCCAGCATCTGCAATATGTGACCAAGAGAGCAGTTCCTTCCAAAAAGAACATGATCCCCTCTAGAATTGGGTGCATAAAGGTTTAAAAGACCAACCTTATGCTCACCAATCAAAAGTATAATCCATTGAGCTCTGGAAGGGACTATGATCCCGTGTCCAATCACCAAGGGGAGTATAGAAGAAGAAACAGAGATGCTATGGTACAAACAAGATCCGAAAAGGACACCACGAATGCCAGTGGCATGTCCAACGCCATTGTGGAGGAAGAAAGTGCTTCTCACGGCTCTCCACCACTAATAGTATCTTCGATGGTCGCAAAGGCTCCAATGATAGTTTCCGCCATGGTAGCCAGATGCAAACCATGACACAGTTGTAACAATGTCAGTCAAAGAGTCTCTTTGCATGCATGCTTCAACTTGAGGAAATGCGGGATGATCGTGAGCAGGCCACCAAGGAGCATGCAAGAGCAAATTAGGAGACAAAAGAAGGGCGCGATTGCGAGGCTCAAGAAGCCAGGGAGCTCAAAGAGCGCACAGCTTTGGAGGCGAAGGAAGAACGGGATTGGCAGCTTCTCATTTCAAGATGAGAAAGGGAGAGAGTTCCGCAGCCCTCCAAGTCGTCATTCCCCAAGAAGCTCAATTTTCTTCAATACAATGGTAAGACCGAACCCTTAATGTTGATTTCTTAGCTCAACCAATTCAAGAGCTATTTCTCGATTTGTGCCTACAAAAGGCAACGAGAGGTGTATTCTTGCATTGACGCACCTCACAAGTGAGGCGGTCACCTAGTGGCATAAGTGGCAAAAGGACCACTATGATGCAAATTTGGACTCTGGAGACACCTCATCATGGATGGACGGAGTTCGTGAAGGACATCAAGCCACGGTTCCTATCACGATAATACGTGGACTATTGCAGAGTTGGTTCTTCGAGATGCATTAGGGGGACACCAAGACATCGAACCATTATGCCAACAGGTTTTAACAGGTGCCCGTAATGTTGCAACAGGAGGAACGTGAAAAGCTGGGTAAGTTTCTCCATGGTTTGCATATAGATATCCAATTGTATTTCTGAACTTCTAGGCCACGGGATTATGAGAGTGCATACGAGCTTGCCTAGAACTTGAGCTCATACACGAGGGTCAAGGATCCAAGTCAGCCCACAGCAAGAAGTCCGAGGACTCCACCACACGAGGAGATAGTGGGAATGAGTAGCAAAAGTAGAATTGGACGACAATCGAGCCATTCTCTCTAGATGATGTTCCTACCTCACCCTTTAGAGTTGTGCATGCCTCTGTGGACTCTTATTGGGAGATACTGGCAAGTATTGCAGCGTAGCATATTTGGAGAGCCAGATGCGCAAAGGCATTGGATGGATCCCTAGGTCCACCCTTCTCACACTTTGGCCAGTATATGGACAGAGACTATATAGATCCTCTCGGGCAAGTTTGCTAGGAGGGCTACATTCTTTAGAGAATGGAGGGGCTCCCCCTTCTTCTCTTAGACTACTAGATGTTGAGATGGATCTTTCAGCCTCAATCTTGGTTATCTTCTACCTCTTTCTGAGGAGTGATTTTTCTCATGCACTGCATAGTGTATTTCCGCTTTGAGCTTGCTCTCGCGGGTTTTGTTTACACGTAATAGAAGTCTTTTTATGAAAGAAAAAAACCCATTTATATAGCACGGATTCTTTCAGTTGTATTCAGCTCTATGGGTCATACATTTATTCAGTTATTCATTTCCCTCTTCGGAGGCCCCTTATAATCCTCCTCAGATTCTCACACTCATCTCATAGTGTTCGAGTGTATTATTCTCTTAGTTGAGTCAGCAATTAGTAGGAGAAAGAGTGAGTTAGTCTTTCTCCCTACTACAATATATGAGCCCTTTGACCTAAAGATGAACTTGGACATAAGGACCTTAGGATTGAGACTAAAAACATTCATCTCAGCATTGAGATATACAACTCACATTCGTATGTTCTACCAATATTCCAGGTCTCCAAGGTAAGGCAAATAACCACAGCTGCGAAAAGGGAAAGAGGCAGAAGAGGAAAATAAAAAAGGAAAGAGCAACCACCACCTCTGATTGACCGAATTTCCAGCCAAAGTACGTGCCAATCACCAAAAGCTGAGTCGAACTTCTCCTTGTTGAGCTGAGAAAAGGAGGCGCCGGGCTGCACAAGCTGCTGGGGCAGCTTTACACAGCAGCAAGCAGCCCCCTTTGCTGTCCAAGGTGGAGATGAGGTGCCATTATGCTGTTGTGCAGCCCCCTCACAAGGGGCGGGCACTGAGAGGGCCCCACGCATGACCCTTGGTCTCCTGCTACCAATGCGGGCTGGCGGGGGTGCCCTAGGCGCAGCGTATGGGTGCCCGTCACACCTAGATGCTGCCATCTGCGGGGCAGCAGGCTGCTGGCGCAGCTAGTCGCAGGCTGCAAGGAGGGGTTGGGAGCACTGAAGGCGGCAAGGCGAAGCAAGGAGAAGGGGCACGGAAGGATAGTGAGGGAGGAAGGAGAGGTGCAAAGGGGAGGAGGCGGCAAAAAGAAGAGGGGAAGGCAGCGATAGAGGAGCTCGATCAGCTCACGGCTCAACTAGTCCATATTACCGCCTCTAATGCTTAAGAGGCGCGCATATCATACCGCATGTCCTATGTACGATTGGTATAATCATGGCTCGTGCTTGACTAAGTGCCTCTTTTTCTCCATCGCTGTCTCACACCATGAAGTTTCACTGCGGTGACCCTTGTCTGGCCAGAGGGGCTCTCATGGCAGCACCATCGAATCCCATTGCCGTGTAGGTCCTTCCCTCCCCGAAAGATAAGCGACAAGTGCAACATGCAGCTCAATCATTGCAGAACAAAGTAATGATAGCGAGGATCATGGGCCTCATGCCTCCGAAGCAACATGTGCATGATTGGATCCAGGCAAGCTTGGCATTATAGGGTGATCACATTCAGGAGGTCACCATCTATGGAAGGAGCGTCTTTCTCCTTCAGCTGTGCTCTCCGGATATCACCCTGATCCTCATGGAGTAGAGCACGATCTTCCTCGGCCCACACTTGGTGTATCTTTGGGTACCATGGATTCACCGTAGAGGATATGGACACGACACGTCGCGTCCCCCACTTTCCGGTAACACTCCGCTTTTCAGGGCTCCCGAGAGAGTATCTTCCCATCCATTAGTCGAGCTTTTGGTACGGTGCTGGAGTCCCCATAG
This sequence comes from Dipteris shenzhenensis, assembly GCF_047967505.1. NCBI lineage: Eukaryota > Viridiplantae > Streptophyta > Polypodiopsida > Gleicheniales > Dipteridaceae > Dipteris > Dipteris shenzhenensis. The sequence continues at coordinate 20,408,974 of NC_141608.1, read as the reverse complement.
GATACAGCAGCCTCAGTTGCAGTGGATGACAAGGTCCCCAGAATCTGGCTTGTGGTGGAGAGCCCGGAGTCCCTTCCGAAGGAGATCTACCTCGAGACCTTAGATGGAGGGCTGCTGCACTGTCACCTTTTTCAGAGAGGCTCGCGACTTGTTGACGCATTTAATTCATCTCACAGACAATTGGGGGCTAGCCATCAATGCACTCAATAAGATGGATGTGAACACATACAAGACCAAGGTAATAAGATATAGAGATGTATCGAAAGAAGTACTAGCAATAGTTAGGCTAATGCAATGGAAGTTTAGTTACCACGGAACGGGAACATTCTGAAAACTTGGGTGCTGGAACAGGAACATTCAGGGAAAGGGGGAACGTGGAACGGGAATGTTCCAGGAAGGGGGAACATGGGACAAGAATCGGAACGCCACATCATATGACACATCATCAATTCATATGAAAATATACCAAATTATGAAAATAAAACTTTTTTGCAGCTCTAGACTTTCCATTTCAGCTTTAGGAATGCCAAGGTTAGGTTCGGAGTGCCATATTTAGGTCTAGAACGCCAGATTTAGGAAGGGACCGCCAGATTTACGTCTAGATTAGGTCTGTTTTATGTCTGGAACGCCAGATTTCGGTCCAAAACGTGGCCCGAAACACGTTCTGGGACACAGGAATGCCGTTCCCTGGTAACAACCTGTCTGGGGATGTTCTAGAGTCCCCTGTCAAACGGTGTTCCAGACGTTCCAAATGTTGGAACGTCATTCCCTAGTAACTATGAATAGAACATGATGGATAGATTATGGCCAGCACCAAAAGAGGTACCTTCTTTAGAAAGGAGTTTAACCCCATGATTGTTTATGAAAAAAAAAACTACCTCCGAGATGGAATCGTGATGTGTAAAAGATAGATGATATCTAGGGTAAAAGTCAATTTGACTTTTACAATATTTGGAGCCAATGGAGGAATACTAGGAGAGCAAAGAGGATTTGCTACTTATGACCTATGCACAAGAACATTGGTAGAGCATGAAGATCACACAACTTTATTGCAAAGAATGAAGAATGAAGGTTGACATCCATAACTTGCAGCCTTGTGTTCTCGATGATCTTTTTTTTCAATTGTCAATCAAATTGGGAGCTGCATTGTGAGGATCTAGAAAGCATAGGAAGGACACCTTTGGAGTTTGAAAACAAATGTCTCACTCTTTCCACAATCTATGATAAGTGACACAGCACCTTAGGGAGGGGGGGGGGGTCCATAGCTTGGGGAGTCATCTCTTAGGAAAATCATCCATAGCCATCATCCAGAGATCTGGCACAGATACTCCATGCCACTTTATGATGCCTTAGGTCAGACGTGCCCACAAATGTCCTCCTTGCCCATGGTCACTATGTCCACCCCATTTACCAATTTGGAATGTGCGAGCCGCATTTTGTAGGCTTCATCATGCAAGAGACCAAGACCATGAGGGTCTACGATGTAGCGCTTCGTTCATTGGGAGGAGGCCCTCCCCTCGATCTAGATCAGATGTTTAATGAAGCAGTAAGCCATGGATTTCCTCTAGCTTGGAGAACCTCCACCATTGTACTAGCTAGGGATCCTATGGATATAGATTGGATTGGTACACATGCTCTTATGTCCTCTTACGTTTATAAAGACACATGGATTTATGTCTTGACTCTTGCAAAAAGAAAATAACGCTGCCAAATGCATCTGTAGCCCCTTTGCTATGTCCAAGGTCAGTACTAACTTATCAAGAAATAGCAAGATATGTATGACAAACTGTGCCAAAGCCGATCCTCAACCTCCTAATGTGTTAACAACAAAGGCATACTCATCCAAAGAGGGTGGGGAGAGGAATGCCTGCTTTGCCCCAATGGATTATGCTCACACCTGGTGGCAGTATATGAGAGATTCACCTCAAACACCAACCACATGAAAGAGATTCAAAGAACTCATGGTCACTACCTCCGTATCCTCGCTCATATTAGAGTTCTATGCATTATCACATACCCGAATGGTCCAAGAGTATCAGCAATATTTTTTTGTTACAGCGGCACCATTCCCCAGATTTCCTACTATATCGGGCGGCAAGGGACCGTATGCCAAGCCCTAGAAATATCATGATGCCAAGCCGAGAGGCAAGACAAATGCTAGGAATGAAAATTCAGAGATCAAAGAGCATATCGGGCGGCAAGGCACCGTATGCCAAGCCCTAGAAATATCCTATTATATCGGGTCTTGCTAGATTTCCTACTATATCGGGCGGCAAGGTACCGTATGCCAAGCCCTAGAAATATCCTGATGCCAAGCCAAGAGGCAAGACAAATGCTAGGAATGAAAAATCAGAGATCAAAGAGCATAGAAGGGCAATATGGACAGCAGGAAGAAGGAAAATTTATGCTTAAAGTGTAGTGAGAAGTGGACCCCTGAGCATCGAGATGTTTGCAAGAAGTGCAACACCGGTGCAGCCAAACTCAGCATGATCATCGAGCTACCTGACAATGAGGCATTGGTAGATGCCACAGACTCCCTAGATGCCTCTCGAGATGAGATGGAGGGAGCATATGTGCCAGAAGAAGCCCCAGAGGGGCCAGGAAGAGTGCTAAGTTTCCATTTGATCCTGGTGGTGCCACTAAGTCTAACATGCATGCTAGTGACACATTTGACATTCAGCCCACCCATGGTGGATGACACCATATGCCTCGAGTCTCTTTTGTGGAGCATCATGTTGCCATGCCATTCCATGCACGGGATGATGCGGATGGGAATGCTCATGTGGGCTGAGGAGGAGATACTTGGGATGCTCAACCAGCACTATATGCTATCTCCCCTCATGCATAGATGGGTGCTAGGAATGTTAAGACTATCAGATTAAAGGGTGAGATCAAGGGCCGGAATGCTCACATGCTTGTGGACAGCCGGAGCACTCATAGCTTCATCAACGCCAAGACCTTGCAGAAGGTGGGGCTGATTGCTACAGAGATAGACCACGGTCTGAGAGTGAAATTGGCCAATGGATAGTAAATTGTGTTGCCAAAGGAGCGAGGATTTGGCAGGAGATCTTTTTGTACTAGACATGGGTCCGATTGATGTTGTCTTGGGCTGCGACTGGATGAAATCTCTGGGAGAATTCAGCATGGATTTGAATGCCTTGACACTCCGCTTTGCACACGGGTAAGCAAGTGGTATTACACAACACGACAGCCCTGAAAATGCAGTTCATTTCGGCAAGACAGTTGACAGAGAGCTCAAGAACAGGAATCCCAGCTATGCCTGAATGTCTATAACTCAAAAGGGAAGTATTCCCCATGTGGATGACTTGGATATGCAGAAATTGCTCTTTGAATTTGCTGATGTATTTGCTGATTGCCATCCCAAGAGGGATTTAGATCATGCCATTGTTCTGGAGCCTGGCAGTAAGCCCATAAACAAAGCCACATACCGTCTTTCTGAAGTTGAGTGGGAGGAAGTGGCAGTACAAAAGCGGCCCGCGGGAATCGCTTGAGAAGAACTTCATCTCTCATAGCACTTCTCCTTTTGTCTCCCCAGTACTTCTGGTGAAGAAGAAAGATGGATCGTACCACATGCGCATTGATTACAGGGATCTTAACAAGGCCACTATCAAGAACAGGTTTCCACTTTGCCGGATTGATGACATGTTGATAAACTCAAGGGTGCTCAGTTTTTCACGAAGATAGAATTGAGGGCTGGCTACCATCAAATCAGGGTGAAAGGAGATGAGCACAAGACGGTCTTATGCACAGGACAAGGCTTGTAAGAATTCAAGGTGAGGCCTTTTGAATTGACTAATGCACCAGCCACCTTCTAGGCGCTCATGAACAAGATATTGCAGCCACTTCTTTTCAGATTCGTGCTGGTTTTCTTTGATGATATCCTCATTTACAGCAGCAAGGATAGGTAGAAGCACAGTAAGCATGTGAAGCAGGTGCTAGAAATTCTTAGGATGCATTAGCTTTATACGAAGGTCAGCAAATGCACTTTTTATGGCATAGGAGGTTCAATACCTCGGGCATATTGTGAGTAGACATGAGGTGGATCCCGCAAAGGTGAAATGCATTAAAGATTGGCCACAGCCACAAAACCCCACCCAGTTGAAAGGATTTTTAGGTCTTGCTTCCTTCTACAAGCGCTTTATTCGCAAAGTTGCCAAAAAGGGCAGCTCCTCTTACTAACCTCTTGAAGAAGGATGCTTTTATGTGGTCAAAGGAACAACAACGCGGTTTTGACGATCTGAAATTTTGGGTGTATCTTGACATTTTTATGCACTATATTGTATTGTATTAGATCATACTACATCTTCCATGGGGATGATGATGTCAAGGATGTATATGACTAACGTGACATGTATGATGATATCATTGACTATGTCTACACAGCTCCTCTAGCATGGGTTAGGATGCTCACTTAGTAGCTCAACCCTTTTGCTCATTGTATCAGGTTTTCTATCAGCCTCAGAGACCCATCGGTCTTCAGCAAACTTTAATAAACTTTCTTTCTTTCATGCACACCTCTTGGTGTGCCCTGATTTTTCACGTCCTTTCATTGTGGAGGCAGATGCTAGTGGCAAAGGATTGGGGGCTGTTATGAGGCACGAACACGGGGTAATAGCCTTTGAAATCAGGAAGTTTGACGCCAAGGAACTCAATTGCATGTTTATGATCAAGAGATGTTGGCTGCATGCTTTCAAGAAATGGCACCATCTGTACGCGAGCAAGGTGAAAACAAATCATAGGACACTCACATTCTTCCTCACTCAGCCAAACTGTCATATAAGCAAAAGAGGTTGTTGGCTGCAGTTCAATCCTATGATTTTGACATTGAGTACAGAAAAGGGAAGGACAATGTGGTTGCAGATGCCTTGTCCAGAATGTCAGCTTGCAATTTGTCTGCTATCTCTACCATATATCAGGGGTGGATTCATGGCATTCAGGAAGAGTGTACGCAGAATTCTAACGCAGCTCCCATATTTTTAGATTTGCAGAAGCCTTCTAGCTAGGGTCACCCGTGTCATGTGCACGGATTGGTATCTGACGTGTACTAGGTACACAGGACTAGCTCAGGTTAGCCTGGGGAGGCTTAGAGCTAGGCAGGCTTGATTCTCGGGTTGAGTGGCAAGGGTACGAACTATTTATAGGTCTTCGCTATTTTTGGCGCTCCGGGCCCGAGTCTATAAAAGGGGCCCAGGGGGTTCAGTTCTCGGTGTGCAGTTGGGAGCAAGTTTCGTTCCCAGGTGCCAGGTCTGTTCCTGGATTGAGTCGCGGACGCGTGCCTGCATCTTAGCATAGCCCAAGGCCCAGTGGCACATCCAGGGCTTCACAGCGCCACCTGGTGGTATGGGACACCAGGCTGGTTTGGATCTGACTGGGAGTTCGTGCCAGTAGCTCAGCTCGTGGCTCGGAGGGGACATCTCCTGATTCGGGATCACATCCCGTAGATGTCATGGTTGGGTGGTGAGCAGCCTGCTCAGTTCTCACGTGGTGTGTGTTTGTTTTGCAGATCAGGGGTTTCAGGAGTGCGGGGATGTGTCAGTTGGTATCAGAGCCAGCTCCTGAGGTAGGAACTTCTGATGCGAGAATTTTTTACGAATTTTTCCTCCAGGTATGCCCTAAAATTCGAAATTTGTTGCTGCAAATTCTGCGTGGTTCCTGGGTTATCAGGGGTGGACAGTTGGTAGGGAAAAGGTAGAAGAAAGGAGGGAGAGTTTCGAAATTCCTGAAGGGGGCTGAGAGAGAAGGATGTAGGAAGCAAGAGAGAGAGCAGAGAAGAAGGAAAGAGAGGCGAAGGACCTGACAAGGGCTGCGGGGGAGGCGGAGTTTGGGACGCCAGGGCTAGTACGGAAATTCGACCAGGGCAGGGAGAGGTGCAGGGCGCAGGAACAGGGTGCGGCCAGCCTGCGAAGAGGGTTGCTTTTTCGAAAAAAGCACCACCCTCCAAAGCTGGAGGGTGGGCCTTTTTTGGAAGCAGGGCTTCCTAATTAGGCTGCCCTGCTCCCTATATAGATGGGCAGGGCTCCAACCATCAGCCATAGTCTGTAAGGAGCCTTCACTGCGCCATCGAGCTTGCGCCAGCCCTGTGTCAGCCATCCGTACAGTGCCTGCGCCAGCCATCCGTACAGTGCCTGCGCCAGCCATCCGTACAACGCCTGCGCCAGCCATCCGTACCTGCGTCATCAGTCGCCGTACAGCCTACGTCAGCCGCTGTACGGCCTGCGTCAGCAGTCGTACGGCTTACGTCAGCCGCCGTACGGACTGCGTCAGTAGCCGTAAAGCCACGTCAGCAGACCATACAGCCACGTCAGCAGTCCGTACGCTGCAGGATTCCGTATGCTGCATCCGACAGCGGGTTCAGCCAGATTTCGGGATTCGTGTGCTTCCGGTTCGCCAGTTTCCAGCATCTCCTTCCGTCAGCATCTCTTGGGACGGTTTTCCTCTACTCCATTCTCCTTTTCGCTTCGGTTCAGTCAGTTATTTCTCTCAGTTTATATTCAAATCAGATTTCAGTTATGTCTGATTCTGCAAATCCCGAGTTCACCATGGGAGAGCAGGATTTGGATTACACTCCTGTGGGAGAGGAGGATCAGGGTCTTTATGATGACCTGATTACGAAAAAGGCCTTCAGTGAATTTACCACTGCTCTGGATGGAAAATTCAAGCAGGTTAATGCAAATCAAACGGGGTTGCCACAGCAACTCCAAGGGATTCAGGCGACTCTCACTCTTCTAGCTAGCACTGTGCAGGCACTCATGCATGTGGATGCCATGGCCTCAGTGCTAGGCCCGAATATAACTCCCAACCCTTTTCCGGGAGATCAAAAGTCTCGAACGAAGGAGGCAGTTGACACTTGGTTACACAAGTGGCAGGTACACTTTCAGTTCCACCCATACCCAGATGAGAAGAAGATCAAGCTTGCAGCCGGTTTCATGTCAGGTAAAGCGTTGCTATGGTGGAAGGAACTCCAGCCTAAGCCCGATTCATGGACTGATTTCGAAGGGGTCTTCAGGAAGGAGTTCCTGAAGAAGGAGGATGATTATGATATCGTTGGCAAGCTTAAAGCCCTCGATATGTCAAAGTTAAACTTGTCCTTTGAAGTTTATCTGCAAACCAGGGCCACAAAGATGGATCCAGTGACCTTGTTAGGTTTCTTTGTGGATGGTTTGCCAGATTCATACAAGTTGCAAATAAAGAACAACAAATGCACAACATTGCAAGAGGCCATGAATTATGCGCGCATTTATGATGATACCATGGCCGGTGCCAAAGCAACCACAGTTTCCGACACGAGTGCAAAGAACAAACGCAAGTTCTTTCAGCCTACGACTGGTACCGAGGAGACAAAGTCTACGGACAACGCCTCCAAGAAACACTTGACTCAAGCTAAGAATGGTAAAGCCCGTTTCCTTCGTACTTTGAGGCTCAAGAAAGAAGGACGTTGCTTCTATTGCAAGGAGCGGGGCCACACCAAGAATGAGTGTCCAAAGCGCAAGAACCAAAAGTTGGTGCTTGGACCGAAGCTCCAGGCGGGTACAGGTACCAAAGCCAAGGGAGCGAACCAAGTCTCGATGACACGTATTTCTGTAAATGTCATTACCTGCCCACTTTCTTGTAATTGCACTTTCAATACTTCGTTGTTTGGTTCCCATGATCTTTTCCGAGTTTATGGAGAAGTTATGGACCAACAGGTTCACATTCTTTTTGATCCGGGCAGCTCTCACAATTTTGTTAATTACAAATTTGTGCAGAAGATGGGGCTGTCCACAGTACCTAGTGACCACACTATGAGGTGCAGCTTCCAGCTAGAAAGCAGTTTTGGGATCGCAAGGTTGAAGCGCTTCCTATCCGGATTCAAGCCTACACAGGGGCTCTTACATGTTATGTTATGCATTTGGAGCATGTAGACTTGTTGATCGGAATAGAGTGGTTTAAAACCCACAATATTCAGATTGGATGGATGGAGCATACACTTTCTTTTGTAGATAAGGACACCCAATTTTGTATTCAGTGTGATAAAATTCCCTCTTCTCAGGGACCTATTGTATCTGCGATGCAGCTCCGGAATATATTAAACACTTCTCATTATGATGTCTATCAGTGTGTTTTGATTCCGCTTTCTTCATTTGTTGTCTCTGTAATTAACAAGAATGAATTAAGTGTGTTTGAACACCGTGAATTGAGAATGTTGTTAGATAGTTTTATGGATGTATTCCTTGCTCAACTGCCGAAAGGTTTACCTCCAGAACAGGCAGTAGATCATCGCATAGACTTAGTCCCAGGGGCTCAACCTATCAGTGTACCACCTCACAGGATGAGCCAGGTAGAGGAGGATGAGTTAGCTTCACAGCTTCAGGATTACCTGAATATGGGCTATATACGCCCAAGTAAATCACCTTGGGGTGCACCTGTTCTCCTAAGAAAGAAGAAAGATTCTTCCTGGAGAATGTGTATAGATTATAAACAATTAAATAAAGTGACAATTAAGAATCGATACCCTCTCCCTCGTTCCGATGATTTGATAGACCGTTTGGCCGGAGCGAAGTATTTCACTAAAATTGATTTGCGTACGGGTTATCACCAAATCCGTATCTATGCTAAACACATAGATAGGACCGCATTCCGAACTAGGTATGGTCATTACGAATTTCTTGTATTACCTTTTGGTTTGACCAATGCTCCTGCTACTTTTCAGCAGATGATGAACGATTTGTTCAGGGATTTTCTGGGCAAATTTGTTGTAGTGTTCTTAGATGACATCTTGGTATATAGTCGAACGCTTGAGGATCACATAGGACACCTCCGGGTTGTCTTAGTTGTTCTAAGACAGCATAAACTCTATGCCAAGATGAGTAAATGTGACTTCTTTATGAAGGAGATCATTTACTTAGGACACAAGATTTCTTCTGAAGGTATTAGCATTGATCTGGATCGTATCCAGAAGGTTTTAGAATGGCCTATCCCTCAGACTGTGAAACAACTTCGTTCTTTCCTAGGATTTACGGTATTTCTTCGGAAGTCTGTGCGTGATTATTCACATATCACGGCACCCTTGACAAACATATTGAAAGGTCGTGGACGCAGGTCTACCCAGCCGATCTCTTGGAATGATGCAATGAACAAGGCTTTTGAAACCTTGAAGTTTTCTATCAAGGAAGCACCGTTCTTGCATTACCCGATCCTACCCGGCCTTATGTTATATAGGCCGATGCGAGTGATTATGCGATTGGGGCAACTCTATTCCAAGAGGGCAGACCTGTAGCTTTCGAGAGTAAGAAGCTAGACGACACTCAATATCGTTGGCCCACACTCGAGAAGGAACTTTATGCTGTAGTGTATGCTCTTAAGGTTTGGAGACACTACTTGTATGGTTCAAAGTTCCTTGTATTGACTGATCATCAGTCAATTAAGTATGTGTGTGATGGATCAGAATTAAGGGGAAGGAAAGCTAGATGGGCAGAATTAATGCAGGATTTTGATTTTGAAATCCGTTATCGTAAGGGTTCGTTGAATAGTGCGGCGGATGCCTTAAGTCGAGTTAAGTTTGTAAATGCTCTGTCATTTACGGAAATATCCTCAGATCTATTTCAATCCTTGAGAGGGCTATACGCAACTGATAGTCATTTCAGTTCTTATTGGCAGAGAGTCCAGGATGGGAGCTCCATGGTTGACTAAAGTTGATCATCCGCACCCAATACTTCTTTCAGTCTACTGACATGAAAGACGGGATGTACTTTAACATCAGGAGGCAATTCTAGCATCATGTGCTATTACAGCAGCATTTATTTCTGCCTATCTGCTTCCTTTCTTGCACTACGCTCGTGCTTAGTTGTGGGGGCAGCATTGTTTGCCAGAGTGGACTTTTTGAAGGAAGCTAGCTATATTCGAGCTCCTTCTCTTGTGACAGTCACCATGGCTCCCAAGCGTGCCACTCCTGTTGAGGGATCACCACATGACAGCGTTGAAGTTGCTCAGCATGAGCATGTGCCTACCATAGTGTGTGCATCCATTGGTGGTGCAGATGTCCCGACAACTCAACCCCTCTGTCCTGCATCGCGGGATGCTCAGGCACAGTTCCTAGAAGCAATATCCTCCAAGCTCCATGATAAATTCCTTCAGTTGGGAATGCAGATTGGTGAACAGATATCTCAGTGGATTGACCAGCAGCTCGGTGCATTATCTGACAAGAGCAAGCAGCTTATGCCCCAACATGGAAATCAGTCGGACAGCCAGAATGCATTCTCCTCATCACTTGGGGATTTTATGGCAGATGCCCAATGCTAAGCGGGATTTTGGCTCTTTAGCCAGCCTCCGTTTGAGTAGCTTGCTCTCGAGTATGGGGATTATCGAGGCATTGAGGACACATTCTCTACAGTACTGACCCTGTTATCAGATTTGAGGCCATCCTATAGTTTACAGCTCTATGCACCTATGTAGATGGAGCAATCTATTTTGGGCCGACCTACTGGTGTGCATTCGATTAGTGCTCCTATGAGCATAGTTAGCCCTTTCACCACACCAGCCACTAGCATGCGTGGATTTGTTTTGGGTTCAACTGAAAATCCACATCAGTGGAAGAGAGGTCAATCCCAGCCTTTTGGTATGCAATCCTTGCAGCAGCAAGATGCATTTGGCGGGTATACATAGCCAGGGATTCATGCTCCCCTTCCACCACGGATGAGTACTTACAGACGTACACAACCCATTCATTAGAGTTTTGGCTCTACATCTCATTAGAGTGTTGACTATGGACAGCAGCCCGAGATTGATGATATGTTGTCCGAGGCATTGTGCTCTTACTGTGCTTTACCTGTGTCCATCCGTGAGAAGATGCCATGTTACATCATTACGTGAACCTTAAGCTTAATGAGGTAAGCTCATTGTGCACAAGTTCAAGGGTGACACATGCCCTCCAAATGAGTTGGAAGAGTGGCTCATGAAGCTGTACTTCTACCCCAAGTCTAACAAGGATCGCATCATTTTTCCTGGCATGCATATGCAACACAACAATTGTGGCTTTGTATGAGAGGGTTACAGGCACATAGCACATCACACAGGGGACACAAAAGGAGGTGAGCAACACGGCTATATCTCAGGCTATGAGTTATTCGAAGAGACAACTTGTGGTACAAAGTCGAAGCCCTCCTGGAAGTCTACAAAGCAGCAATATACTCTCCGTTTCCGATGTCATGCCTCCATCAAAAGGATTCTGAAAGTGAAGGTGTGGTCCATCTCGTCTTCTGAAATCTGTCTGCCGAGCAACCTGCATGCCTGTGCTTTCAGCCTGCTCACTGATGTGTATCTGAAGAGTTCAAAGGTTACTAGTCAGGTCTCTCTCATTGCAAAGGGTGAACCATCAACTTGGGAAAAACCAAGGTTATGATCTCCAACACTTATGACGCTCAGATTCGGTGAGAGGCTTTCACACTTCAGTTGCAATGTTTAGATTTTATGTATTTGGGATGCATTTTTGTAGGTCCCAAGTTTACCATGAAACCGGCCGCACATGCATGCTTGAGCATTTTTAGCACGACTCATTCACTCTTTGACTCTTGGGTTTTACTAGTACCCTTGTATGCAGGTGCTTTTGGAAAATAGACCTCAAAGGAGATGAATGGACTGGTTTGAGAGGCTATAGGTCAGTATGAATCGAGGAAAGAGACGTACTCCATATGACATTATCCTAGCAAAGTTTGCAGTAAGACCTCTTTTCACAGAAACCTCACTCTAGGTCATTGTTTGTTTGGACCAAGTTAGATAGTTCGGTTGGACAGATGCAAGTCAATAGAGAGCAGCAGGAGGGTCCTCTCGTCATCTATGTAGCTTGTAGCTTAGGAAGAGGAGTGTTGGTATGCACGAGTATACAGTTGTAGGACATGTCTATCGATCATTTACCACCATAGCAGTAGTCACTAGATGCCCCTTTCTTGTGTCTAACACTCAAGAAACTCATCAAAATCATCGGGGACGATCTATTGCAAGTATACATCCGTCACCCAAATAGACACATGCGACCAAAGATGGCCTTCTACAAAGAACATTTCCTCCACTTGAGCTAAGCAGGTTTCATCTAGGCACCAAGATACCTACAGATCCACCTTCCCATATAATTATAGATCCACCTTAGGACTCGTCCCATTGGTTTTGGATCGAGGCAAGCCGTGTGATTGCAACCACATGGCCACATGGCATCATAGAGATCTGAGGCTTTGTACTCTTTTTGATACACATGAGGTGGAGACCAACAGGCATGTCTTGATGAGATGCATAGGTATTATGAGATTTGGAGGTACTATTGCCTTTCCACCCACCATGGATAAACATATATGAGCAAAGTCATCGGTTATCTATGCACTCTTCATACATGAGGTTACCCAATTGAGGTCTAGACTCTTGAGACTCACCAAGGCCCTAGAGAACAAGAGGTCACACACGCTAGGTAGAACACATAGGTCCCGTGAGCACCCATCCCATTCCAGACACTGTCATTGTGGCGTCTTGGCGTGAGGCCGCCTCACATTTTCCATGAGTACACCCTATAGAGGAGTTGAGAATGCCGGTGGTAGATCTTGGAACATGGATGGGACCCCAACCGTGCCCATGCGGAGCTGAGACTACTCATGACTGACAAAGGATAGGATAGGAATGACAGGATTTACTCTAGACGCTTGGAGTTCCTTCTCATTGATGTTGTTTCTTAGTCGTTCTATCAATATTTCCTTTGACACATGATAGATAACTCTAGTTTCCTCAGGGGGGTTGCACTGTAATGTTGATTTTCGTATAGACATTAATAAATCTTTCCGTCTTTCTTTCTCTATCTTGAACAGTCCTTTATCCTTTGCCAGCTACAAACAACATATGTTCCTTTACAAGATTATGATATATGCGATTCTACAGCATAGTAATAAAATATATTCCTTTACAAGAATAGAGTATATGCAATTCTGCAAATAGAAGCCCAAAAAATTATGCAAGGTACACGAGAGGAGAATAGAGAGAGAGAAATATGAATACATGAATGTGCCGGCACACTCAAACATGTGCATATGCGGGCTTACGGATTTCTAGACATTTTAGGACTTTTTGTAGACATGGTGGCAATTTTAGTCCGTTGACATGTTTCGTTGTTATTATGGACAATTCAAAGTTTATAATAGTAAAGGTGGAGGACCTCTTTACTGGTATTTACACAGTGATTTTTGATGTGAGCAGGTGTGCAGGCTGGTGGGATTTATTCTTTTGAATTCGGGAAGGAGGTTTCTACATCATGGCACACTATCAAGAAGAGTACGATGAGGACGATCTATTTGGAATTGGCAATGATGACTATACGCGCTGTCGAGCATTTAGCCCTCTTGCTCCTCCAGGTCAGTACAAATTCATTAAGAGACCGAGTTAAATGCCGACACATCATGAATTCGAATGGAGCCTACAGATGCCAACAGTATTTGCAGGGAAAAATATATGATTGGTTTTTGAACATGGAATCTTGATTTTTATATCTTACCCTTAATGAGGTGCTTTAAGATGCTTTTTAAGGATAAAATGTTAAGTACCTACACCATTGCACAGCAACCCATTGAGAGAGCACCTTTTGTGGCACAAAAGGTGAAGCTATATGCTAACCCTTATCGCATACTCAAGGGGACGAAGCAGTTCTGGAAGATGTTGCAGGCAGGGCGTGTTGTGTAAAAACGTTTTTGTTTTTTTTCGGGGCTGATGTTTCATCTATACTTTAGGTGTATCGGTGATAAAGACAATCTCAGATTATTGTAATGCTCTCCTGCATATCCTTCTTAAGATCAAAGTGGGTTGAAATAAGTTATATGCTATTGCTTGATACTGTGGCATTTGTGATGCAGTGCTTCCACCACCAATGTGGCCATCTGGGAATCAAGGCTTCAGGGGGAATTCTGGTCGACCTGTTTGGCATACAGGTAGGCAGGGAGGTCGACGAGGGGTAGATGAACGCCTTGTAGCTGAGATGAAGGTTGGCAACAATCAAGAAACATTATCTCATAAGTGTCCACCTTTTCAAGAGGTATTGAATAACTGATTCTATTTCTGTTAGGAGAAATCTCAAGATTGAAGTTTCACGAATTTCAGATGGTGTGATTTGATGTGGCTCACTAAATTTAGGATCTTCTTTTGGTTTCCGGTATAACTCGAAGGCAGCCATGTGAGATTGCTTCTTTTAGTCGCACTGCTGATGGCAACGTTTACTACGACGATAGATGTCTGGTATGTGTATTATGCCAAAGCTCAACTGAAAGGAGAAAAGGATCTTGTTGGATATTTCCACAAATTTTATATATTGTTTTTCAATCATGTCATTAATCTTCTGCTAAAGTCGACTTTCTAATCCATGTGATGATAAATTTCCAAGCCCTTGACTTTCTTCTCTCCTCTAACATGGGGATAATTTGCCAAGGGAGGAGCTGACCCAGAGGTCATAGAATGACTTACTCCACTTTCCACTTTCCATTTGAAGTCTCTAAAAGAGAACTCATGCATGGACGGGCTCCAGGTTTTTGGGACTTGTTTGCTACTTGGAAGCTTGTGGCTGATATTAATGAGAAGGTAAGTGTAGTGTTGGTTACAAAGTGGTTTTCTCTTCCTCTTCTTAGATGTCTTTCGAGTTGTCTTCTAAAGAGCTTGCAGAGAGCATTCAGGCTATCTTTGAGGAGGAAAGACAAAGACGTATAAGATTCTTAACTACAAATTCTTGGGAACAAAGGATGAAACTAGCCCTCTAGACACAGCGAGAAAGTTCATGTATGATTGAGCCTGTATCAACTGAAAAAGCCCTTTATTGCCAAGCTTAGAGATACAAGCACAAGGTAGATGGTATTGACAAACAGGATTTCCCTGCAAGGGAGTGTCTGTCAATCGGACATGCAGGTGGAACAAAGAAAGGGCTCAACAACATCATGGATGCACGAACAAAGGGTAAATGAGTAGTGGTTGAGACAGAGAGTCATCATCCAAGACCAGAGGCCCCCTCCTTTCACGAAATAGGGACACACGGCCCACGAGACCATCAAAGCTGTGATTATTGCTTCTTTGAATGGCGGCGGGACTCACCAGGCAATTCGATGAGACCTTTTCTAGGAAGGATCTTGCAGGCTACGTAGAGAAATCCAAATCAATGGCTTAGAGAGCATGTCAGAGAGTAGAGTCACTTGCTGCAGCCACCTCCTATGCAGCAGAATAGAGATAGGGGAGAGATCACACAAGGTCACCATCTCACTTCATGTGCATGTATAGAAAGAAACACATCTGATATGGAGAAAGTAAACACAGATGTACAGACAAAAACAATCTCATATATAGATGCCAAAACCATGTACAAAACCTGTGAAAACTTGTAAACCTGTACAAACCATGTACAAAACCTGTCAAATCTGTACCAACACCTGCAGTAAACATACACTGAGGTAAGGTACCAAACTCAGGCTGGGTTTGGTGGCCCTCCTGCTATAGGTTTCTCCTAGATTACCGAATGCCTCATACATGCTTCAGCATCTCCTCTAGGTGAGTCCTCTGCTCACCCTCCTTGCTCCACACTATGGCTCATCTACACTTGGGGAAGATCTGCCTCTGTGTGAGCTCCTGGAAGGTCCAAAGCTCCTGCAGTCTGAACTTTTGAATGCCCCCCCAAGGGAGTCTGGTTATAGGGCACTAGGCCCTCTGAGACTACTAGTCTGCTGACCCAGATCACCCGGGCCTAAATAGGCCGACTGAATGAGCCTCTTGCTGAACATCTTGTCCTCTGCCGACCTCATCTGGTCCTTTCTTCTGCCCCAACCTTCTTCTGCTGTATCCGATTACATACTGCATTCTGCTGCTACGGGTCGAGTCTGCCATGCAGCATACTTCCACTGGCCCGACACCCTGCGGCCGCGTACTGCAACTGTTCTGTTGCTGCTTCCAGATTGTATGGCTGTACTGCCGACTCTGCAGATTGTACCTGTGAAACTGAAACTAGACCTCGAAGTCCATCTTTACAATAATATTCCAGCAACTCAGGGAGCTATGGGCTGGCTGGACTGCAAAAGGCAGCAAGGGAACACCTTCCCAATCAAATCGCAATTGATCCTTGGCACTCTAGGAATGGTTTGTGGACACTTCCAGGCATAGCACCCAGCCAGCAACTTAGATCGCAGCAAGAAAGGTCTTCTGGCATGGAATTGAAGCACTTGGAGAGGCTATGGGACAGATCGCAGCAATTTGGGGTGCACACAGGAAGCCTAAGCTGCAATAGCCATATGACAGGGAAGCTCTAGAACTAATCGCAATAGTCTAGGGATGCAGAGTAGGCGCTGGAATTCACTGGCTGAGCTTGATGAGGCTATGGGAGCTCATGCATCTTCAAAGAAGAGTGCAAGGAGGTGAGGGAAAGAAACAATACACAGCACTAGGGCCAAGAAAAAGGGCTGGACCTATCCGAAGGTCTTTATTGCAATAGAATAGACTTTTGTACAACTGGAGCTCACAAGAGCTTGGGCTGAGTACAACTGTCCTCTTTTCTAGAGCTCAGGGGATCTCCTTTTATAGGCTTGGCCCCAACCCGAAAACAAAGCTTTCTAAACAGCTGGGGCTAGCTTTCCTAAGCCTAGATCAGGCTTTCTTCCTCAAAAAGCTGGAGCTTTTACACTTTTAGCTTTCTGGCGCTTCTAAAAGCTGTTTCACATGCTTTCTGAGCCAGTTCCTTGACTTTTAGGCTGTTTCGTTGGCTTCAGCCCTGTGGGGCCCTCCATATGTGGGCGCCACCTCCTCTGAGTGCTTTTTGCCTCGTAGGTCCCGCTTTTTGGCGCTTTCCCTTGACTTTAGGGCTCTTTTTGCACCCTTCTTGGACATACACATTACCACAATCAAAATCCAACACTTTAACCCGTTAAAGGTTAGTCTAATGCATGCATTCTAGTTCTTGGACTGTTTCTAGTCCCTTGTGGGCATCCCTACAGTTCTCTTTTACCAATGTAACACAAACGTAAAACAACAATACTTATTCTTAGTTAACCACTTCAACTTTCTTTTGCCAAAATCAAGAATTATTCCTTTATTTTCTTAGGAGAAGTCCCAAATGGTGACATCCCCTCGGCTTCTAAACAATTGTCCTCAATTGAAAAGCTTCTTGATACAACTGTAGAAGCTGAGGATATTTTGTAAAGAATTCCTCATCGACCCACTTGGCATAAAGTGCCGAATAATTTTTAAACTTGACAAGGTATTTACGGATAACCCTGCCTCTCGGTCCTTTCTTCTCTGTATGATACACTATCTGTTCAGGTTGGAGGATCTCCTCCATCTCTTCTACCTCTGGTGGCTCTTCTTGAACTGCTTCTATAGGTTGTGGTCCTTGATACTTCTTTAGAAGACTCACATGAAGAGCATTGTGAATCTTCCAAGTCTCAGGCAGCTCTAGTCGAAAAGCGACTTCATTTATGGCCTCACTAACTCTGAATGGTCCATAACACCTAGGAGACAACTTTGGGTATACTTTCTCTTTTCCTTTAATCTTTCTGAGTCGTGCTTTTTCAAACTCTAGTAAGACCCAGTCTCCTTGGAGATTCATCTCCCTCCGGTGCTTGTCTGTTGCCTTCTTTTGCTTTTGTTGAGATCTTTCAATCGTTGCCCGTACTTGAGAGAAAGCTGTATCTAAGTCTCGGAGATACTGGTCGGCTGCAAATATCTCGTCCTTGAATGGGGCTTTTCTTGCGGAGCTATGAATGGTATAATTGTTTGCAAACCCTACGAGTGGAAGAAACTTTTCCCATTTGACTTTCTGCTCGGATGCATAACACTTGAGAAGATCCAATACCGTGGATTTGGCGTTCTCACTTTTTCCGTCTGACTGAGGATGAAAAGAAGATGAAAAGTCCAGCTTCGTCCCCATATTATCAAATAATGCTCTCCAGAATAAACTAGTCATCCTGGGGTCTCGATCACTAACAATCGACTTAGGCATCCCATGGTGCTTGAAGATCTGTGCCAAACACATTCTGGCCATGTGGTCTGCCTTAATAGTTTTTTTTACTGGAATGAAATGGGCTTGCTTGCTGAACCTGTCAATGATGGTCCATATTCCATCATTCCCGTATCTGGATCTAGGAAGATTAAGGATGAAATCCATGGCGATGCTTTCCCATGGTCCCTACGGTATGGGCAGCGGCATGAGAAGTCCTGGGGTCTTGTGCCTATCATACTTTACCTTTTGGCACGTAAGACATTTAGTTACAAACTTGTGAATGTCTTTCCACATCCCTGGCCAAAAGAAATATGTCTCAATGGCATGTGTAGTAGACAAAATACCTTGATGCCCTGCATAAGGAGGAGCATGACATTCTTCCAAAACTTTGGCTCGCGTGTCTTGGGTCACACCCAAATGATCATCTTTCATGAGAAAACCATCCTTTAATGATTACTGACTGGATGATTCCCCTTGCAAGATGTTCTTCGAAATATGGATCATGTAAATATAGCTCTTTCATGACCTCCAGATCTTGATGATATGCTATGGTAACATTATTCACTTTGGGCGTTCTGGATAAGGCATCTGCTACCGTGTTCTGAGCTCCTAGAGTGTAGACAATCTGAAATTGAAACATGGACAAGAAATTTGCCCATTTCATCTTCTTTTCGGAGATCTTTGTCTGCGTCAAGAAATACCCGAGGCTTTGATGGTCTGTCTTGACTATAAAATCAGCTCCAATAAGATAATGCTTCCAAATCGCTAAGGCATGGATAACCCCTAGCATCTCTTTTTCATAAACTCCCAAATGTCTCTCTGCATCATGCAGCCTCTTGCTTTCATAAGCTATGACTCGCCCTTCTTGGTGGAGGACAGCTCCCACACACTCTCTACATGCATCGCAGTCCACATCAAACTGTTTGTGCAGATTTGGAACAATAAGAGTCAGCTTGGTCGCTAGCTTTTCTTTGAGAGTGTTGAAGGCTGTCCTTTGCCATTCTCCCCACCTGAAGACTACCGATTTCTTGGTCAAATCATGCAAGGGGGTTGCTATATCAGCTGCTTTCCTTCACATTGTACCTCTCTTTTACATGACATTTTGCATTGTGACACTTCGTTTGTCCATTCGAATGTGTATGTGTGTTGAGAGAGGGTGTGTTGTGGAGAGAGTAGGGTGGAGGGAGTGAGGAGAGGAGCCTAGTCCTTTGATACATTGTTGAGGTTGAAGAGCTGAGTGGTTTATATAGGGAATACCCACTAGGAAGAGGAGGGTTCTTAATAGAGGGAGTACTGACAAGGGAGAACTACAAGATAAGAGCTAGCACATGAATGGTATTAGGAGCAAAGAACAAGAAAGTTGCGTACTTCATGTACCGAGGTGAGTTTTGGCCATTCTTGAATAGCTTTTATCTTGGCTGGATCCATCCGAATCCCTTCCTTGGAAATTATTTCTCCAAGATAGTAAATCTCATCCAGAAAGAATTCATTCTTTTTAGCATTGATGTAGAGCTTATGATTTCTGAGTTTTTGGAACATGGTGGCCAAATGCTCTTTATGCTCCTCCTCCGTCTTTGAAAAGACTAAGATGTCATCAAAGAATGTACTTGTAAAGTGCCTGTAAGGTCTGAAGGCCTTGTCCATCATACGATTGAAAGTGGATGGGGCATTGGTTAACCCAAAGGGCATCACCAAAAACTCATAAAGCCCGAAAGTGGTCCGGAAAGCTGTCTTATGCACATCTTGAGGATGAATCCTTATCTAGTGGTACCCACTCTTCAAGTCAATACAACTGAAAATCGTAGCCTTTTTTAATTTGTCCAAGATATCATCTATGCGTGGAATTGGAAACCCGTTCTTAACCGTCATCTTGTTAATAGCTCTGTAATCCACACACATATGGTAGGAGCTGTCCTTCTTTTGGACTCAGAGCACGGGAGAACAAAAGAGTGAGGAGCTGGGCTTGATAAGCCCTTTAGAGAGCAAATCTTGTACCTGAGCCATGATTTCCTTGGTCTGGGCTGTGCTCACTCGATAAGGCGGGTGGTTCAGAGGCGTGCTGCCTGGAAGGAGCTCTATGATATGATCTTTTGGCCGCTCTGGAGGAAGCTCTTCTGGAAGAGAATTTGAAAGGCAATCTTTGAAAGTTTCTAGAAACTGAATTTTTTTTAAATCCACAAAACTTACTTCCACTTGAGGTTCATCCTCTCTCTCTTTGAGAAAAACCATGTATGCAGAAATTGCAGATTTTATTACTTTAGAAATGGAAATATTGGATACAATTGGAATTGTCTCGCCTCTTCCTTTGGCCAAAATCTTGTGCTCCTTATCCTGGTGCTTGAGGCTGAGAGTTCTTGCTTTGATATCAATGTGCACCTCTTTTTTGTGGAACCACGGCATACCCAATATAGCATCATAATGCTTGAGGGGTGAAACATAAAACTCCTCGTGGTCCACATAATCCTATACTTGAATTCTGAGCTTTCCAATCAAAGGAGTGACTTTGACTGGATCCCCTTTAAAAACATGCTCCGCATCTAGGGATAATCCCAATTCTTCGGTCTTGATTCCTAGCCTCAGAGCTAGATCTTTCGAGATAAAATTGTCTGTAACTCTTGGATAAAAAAGGATCAACACATTCTGGTCCTTTACTTTACCCCAAGTGAGGCAAAGCTCTCGATCTTCTGGTTCTGTTGTTCTCCCCAACATATCTGGGATTCCTCCGGCCGTGGGCTTTGGCGGTTCTTTTGGCGTTTTCTGCTCCCTAAAACCCAGAGGCTTTTTGGGGCACTGGGCAGCCATATGTCCTTCTTTTCCACAGTGGAAACACTTACCCTCCTTTCGAAAGGTATCGATCTGCTCTGGAGTAAACTTTGACTTCCCTTTATAGGGCTTGAAGAAACCCCTCGGCTTCTGAAATAGGGGCTGTTTCTGCCCTGGAATTGTCGGGGCTGTATTTCTTTTGGTGGTGTCTCCATCCTTGCCTTCAGAGGCAGCCAAGAACTGCAACAAATCCGCCTTCATTGCTTCAACTATGATGGCTTAATGCATTAGGTCTCGTAACTTTGTCTTGCGCTCAATGCTCACTTGAGTCCGAATATGGGGCTGCAAACCAGCTTGGTACTTGCGAAGCTTAGACTTTTTTGAAATGTCTTTGAAAGGCCTGATTTGGAGATAGGCGAAAAAGAACTTCTGATTGTAGGACTGAACAATATCTGTGGCTGTCATGGTCACACTCTCCCAAGCGTTGTGCACATCATCATAGAAATTCT
Source organism: Dipteris shenzhenensis (assembly GCF_047967505.1). Taxonomy (NCBI): domain Eukaryota; kingdom Viridiplantae; phylum Streptophyta; class Polypodiopsida; order Gleicheniales; family Dipteridaceae; genus Dipteris; species Dipteris shenzhenensis. The sequence goes on along the minus strand of NC_141608.1, from coordinate 20,387,713 downwards.
TTGGCAGGAATTGCTCAAAAAACTCCTTTTTGAAGCTTTTCCATGTCTTGGGGGCATCATCTGTCAATAGAAGTGCTCCCCACCATGCAAGTGCATTGTTTGTGAGATGCAAGCTCACAATATTTAACTTTGACCTTTCACGGTGATACGACAAAACCTGTATCAAGTTTTTGAGCACTGTATATAGCTGTGGGTAGGCACATAGTTGTACACATCTAGGGTAGGTGTGGGCTTTTGGCATTTGTGGATTTTTCTTTCACAAGCATGATGGACTGATGTATAGTTTTTTAAGACAATAAAGTATGTTTTGCAGGGACTTCATGGGAAATGATGAAATGCAATGTGGTTGTACCAGACTTCCAGAGCAAGGGTGTCCAGTGTGTGGTCAAGTGAAATGTTTTTGGGGTCATGTAAAGCTAAGTCATGAAGGGTTTTTTAATATTTTCCCGAGTCAATGTGCACTTGCATGTTACAGGAATTTGATATGTTCTAGTGTCCATGTCAAGGGGCTTTTCATGTGTGTGTACAGGGGTGCATGTAAGCTTTAATGTGCATGCTAATGTGTGTGGGAATTGTGTGACTAAAGGTCCAAAATGTGCATTTAATGTGCCTTGGGGGGATATTTGCATTTTTTTAATGGGAGAGTGGTAAAAAAAAGGCAAAGGTGACGTGGCCTATATCAAAGAAGCATGCATGTACGTGGCTACATGAGGATGACGGAGAAGCTTCTAAAGGCGAGGTGGCAGCTAGGAGTTGGGAAACGTGGTGGTTATTCGAAGAAAAAAACATGATGGTGGCTTCTGGGAGGAGGAGGGGAGGCGACTCGATTGCAGGCGTGGGGGAACTCTTTTGTGTAGGAGAGAAACGTTGTTACTACTGCGCTCTGGATGATAGAGAAGGAGAGGCCTTTGGCTGGGGGTACGCGACAGTGTGGTAATTCTCAAAGGAGCTTGGTGAAGGCGGCCGCAACAGTGAGCTCGTAGGAAAGACGTGAGCTCGGGATGGTGGGGGCGGCTGCGTGGAGAGAGATGGCATGAAGCTCACGGACTGGGAGCTTCAGGACCTGGCTGGGGGATCTCTACAAGGAAGTTGGAGAGTCGTGGAGGAGGCTGCTGGTCAGAGGTACTGCTGATGGTGTGAAGGATTCATGACGAGGTGAAGCTATGAAGTGCCCGGCGATGCCGAGGAGACCTTGGCGCTGAAGATCTCCAAAGATAGCGATCTGTTCGTAGTTGGCTGAGCAAGGCTACCTTACAGGCAGGACCATCGTCGTTTGCACGTGAGCTGATACGAGGAATGTATGGGCTGGTTTAAATCATCTGAAGGATTGTTGGCGACGTGAAGTATGAGCGTGGAGTACTCTGTGGGCAGGAGAAGAATACATACGCTGGAAGTGGATTTGTAATGCAGAGATGGTTGATGCGATCTGGTTTGCCAGTCCCTTTCACTCTTGGGTCGTTGACTGCAGCTTTGGGGAGAGTTACGTGCTGTTGTCCTTGATGGAAGCTTAGGAGTGTGGGCTGTGGGTTCATAGTATTTTGAGGATGACTGTTCTTTGAGTTTTGGGGGGAAGTTCAGTTTTAAGTTTATCTGTTTCGGGCTGTGTAGTCTTTTGGCTCTCTTTGAGTCTGTGTGATCCATGTTTTGTCAGTTTTTGTGGGGGTTTGTCTCGGTGCCTAATACAAAGACACATGCTCTGGATCCTGGTTCATAAGCTCATCATCTATGAGCCCACATTGCAGCTGATCCCTATGAAGTCTCAGCTATTTGACGTGGTGAAGTACATAATTCCTGGTCGTCTTTCCTTTTTTTTCCTTATCAATAGTAATGCCTTGTTTGAAAAGCAATGTCAAATTGACGAATAAAATTCAGGGTCTTGTCGCTTACCCCAAATTTACCATCAAAAGTGGTAAATTTAACAGACTTGCCTCCTTCTTTGAAATCTCTTCTTCTTGATCTGGATCTTCGGCTCTTACGCTCAGATGAAGAGCGCTCTTGGGATGGGGAAGAAGAGGAAGAACTGGATGAGGAGTAAGAAGATGAGGAAGAAGAACTGCAAGAGGAGGGGCTAGAACTGGGAGATCTTCGTCGATGCTTCTTTTTCTGCTTTTTGAGGGGCTTGGGACTTCTCTCTCTCCGAACTGTAGGGGAACATCTGGATCGTTTCCCGAGGCAAAGCTTAGTCTGGTAGATCCTCTCGAAGCAGGGGAGATGTTTTGAGCAACTTCTTGTTCTTCTTGAGGAGGAACATCCTTTTCTCTTTCTTCTTCAGACAAGTGTCGAAAACGTGGAATCTGCTTCAAAGACTGGAGCTCCTTGATTCTTCCCAACACGAACGGCTCATCAAGATCTTCATCTGGTTCAATAGGACGCCTCATACCGGTTCGCCTTGTGGCTGAACTACCTCTTTCTGAAGCCTTGTCAAATCCTTGGGACTCTTTCTGGGGATGGCTTCTTGTTCTGGGACCGTTGCCACTAAGGAAAGTGGCAACCTAGCTCCTTGAGTTGCTATTCCTATATCATAGGAAGCCTGGGCTGCAATCGCCATATGACATGGAAGCTCTAGAACTAGTCGCAATAGTCTAGGGATGCAGAGTAGGTGCTGGAATTCACTGGCTGAGCTTGGTGAGGCTATGGGAGCTCATGTGCCTTCAAGAAAGAGTGCAAGGAGGTGAGGGAAAGAAACAATATATAGCACTAGGGCCCAGAAAAAGGGCTGGACCCCCCCGAAGGTCTTTATTGCAATAGAATAGACTTTTGTACAACTGGAGCTCACAAGAGCTTGGGCTGAGTACAACTCTCCTCTTTTCTGGAGCTCAGGGGCTCTTCGTTTATAGGCTTGACCAAGTAGAGCTTTCTAAAGAGCTGAGGCTAGCTTTCCTAAGCCTAGATCAGGCTTTCTTTCTCAAAAAGTTGGAGTTTTTACACTTTTAGCTTTCTGGAGCTTCTAAAAGCCGATTTGTATGCATTCTGAGTTAGATCCTTGGCTTTTAGGCTGTTTTGCTAGCTTTTAGCCCTGTGGGGTGGGCGCCACGTCCTCCGAGTGCTTTTTGCCTCGTAGGTCCTGCTTTTGGCGCTTTCCCTTGACTTTAGGGCTATTTTTGCACCCTTCTTGGACCTACACATTACCACAATCAAAATCCAATACTTCAACCCGTTAAAGGTTAGTCTAATGCTACTTGGGGTGTGTAATGCAAGGTTAAGGGAAATGCAGGCAAACATCCTAGACTTTTAGAAAGGTGCCATCTTGCTTGCACCAGATACACATACTAGGGCCACAATTTTGTGGGAGTGTGGTAGATTGTATCATTGGGGTTCTCCTTTGCCCTCATAGGTTTTTGACTTCATAGTTCTTCTCCTCATGTCAAGAGTTGATCACTCACATCTATTCGTTCACCTTACCTTGCTCCAACTCGTTAGTCTCACTCCCACACTTGCCTTCTTCACATATTATCACTATGACTTTGACTACTTGTCTGCCAGCCTACGCTAGATAACTCCTTGCGTCATCCACTTCGTTGCACCACACTTATAATCAAGTCCATAGGAAAACAACTTGAAGGGTCTATTTCCCACGTGTGATGATGAGTGCTAAGTGATTGGGCAATGTTGGTACTTTGAGACCAAACAAGGACATACACACAAGGACATTCTTGGAAAGAGTACTGGTGCATAGTGCAGTTCAAGAAATGACCGCTCCTTGTAAGACACGAGTAAGATGTCTTGAGCATCTTTTATAAAAGTAACTGCAAAAGTTTTGGATGAAACTCTTGCTCCATGCGGGATCCTAGTCTTTGGAAAGCCTTGGCTTATGCTCTATAACATCACTAACTAGCCTATGTTTGATGTAGGTGACATTCCTTGCCCTACTATCTCCACATTCTTCACGACATTGTGCTTGGAAGGGCCATGGAAAAACTACATATTGGTAGAGCCAAGGTTTAAGTAGGCCTTCAAGTAGAACTCTTGACTCAGGGCTTGGAAATACTTGTTGTGAGCTCTTTAAATGAGGCTTTTTGCAAAGGCTCCGTATTCTGGAGCAACAACACCATTATCCCGATTCACAAAGAACTATTAGACTATCATTGTAGGGCACTTGATGGCAAAGCTGTATGAACCTGCACTAAGATGGTATATTTAAAATTTCCACGTTCTTCAAGCTCTTCCAACATGGTGGACTCCCAATAGACCTTTGATCACAAGGACCTTTGGTCTTGTGAAGATGCATCCCAAGTAGACAAAAGATTTGACAATCCTAGCTAGCTCTCTACAAGAGTAAATAGACTTATAGCCAAGTTGAACTCTCATTATGGTGAAGATCATAACCTTGAATTTTGCTAAGGTTGATCTTCATGTCCCAACTCTTAAAAGCTTTTGCAATGGGGCTAGATACCTCTACAGGACTATTCAGTGTCTGAAATCAGTATTACATCATCTCCCTAAAGCGAGATGGGGACAAGAGTCTATGCCAATGGCAATCCTTGTCCTCCATTAGTACACGTTAAAAAGCCCAACTCGTTGGTGTAGAGCCCAAAGAGGATAGGGGATAAGAGGTATTACTACTTCACCTCACCTTCTTGGACATGCTTGTGTATAAGACCATAAACATCCAAATGATGTCATATGCAATGTCAAAATTTCATAGTCATGAGATGAGGCAAGCCCATGGCGCTGAATCAAAAGCCTTTCACAAGTCTACCAAGCTACAAGATACTCTGTATTTCAAGGGGTTGGCCTCCTCAACAAGAACAATGCAAGTGAAGATGTGACTCAGAGTAAAATCAGCCCGTCCAAAGCTTGTGTAGCTAATTGTACACATACCTACTCGCTCAGCATACTCACTGATTTGTAAGACTAGAATATATCCAATCTTTGTTCTGAAGTCCAAAATTCTACAAAGAAAATAAAAGAGAAAACGAAAGAGAAGAAAAATGAGGTAACAAAACTTTTTGAAAAACAAAAGGGAGACATACAAAGCAACACTTTAGTGCCCAAGCATAAGCAGCTATGTCATGACGAGAAATGACTAATCCGTGATTAGTAGACATTAAAACATTATTATATGTTATATGCCAATGGTGTAACATGTATTTGTATTTATGATGGACACCGACCGATTTGTTATGGTGGTGGATCATCTCAGTAGATAGGACTAGTTGAGTTGGAGCCACCGCTTCGAACGGCATCGAATTTGTACATGTGACACTTATTCTATTAATAAAAATGTGCATTAAGGTATGGTAGATGTATGGGTCATAGGCTAAGGGTAGGTGTAAATGGGAAGATGGAACTTGAGTGATCTTAGGGACATTAATGAAAGGGTATCACCCTTTCATTGTGAATCTCATGTAGCATTCTCTCTACCACATTGCATTCATCTGCCCTCTCTCTCCCACCTTGCATGTAGGTCGAAAAATAGAAACAAGTACTCTCACGAGGGCACTCTTCCCCATTGGAGGGCCAATTGGCATTCAAATTCTGCATGCATTGCACACATTTGCATTCTCGAAAAGACTGGTTCTTCACATTTGGTATCAGAGTTTTGACGATCCACTACCGGGACGACAAGAGAAGGAGAAGAAGCAAGAACGAGGGAGGGCACAAGCGTACATGACAACAGCTAAATAGAACACATGGGAAGCAGTCGTACGTGAAGGTGGGGAGCGCAAGGAAACCCGCGCTGGAGGGACGTGTGCGAGCAGGGCAACAGTGTCGTGACACAATACCGAGCGAAGGAGGGCACGGCGGGTGGTAGGTTTGTGCGCGAAACAGTCCTTTGGCTAGACCTTGTATGAAGGCTGAGGCTGACATAACATTCCGATAGGAATATGAGGTTGCAAGAAAGGTTTGTATGATTTTGTAGCAAGCACTGAGTCTTGGAGACAGAACTGGCTAGAATTTGGAACCCTCCAGGTAAGAGCTTTCTCTGATTTTTTGGGTCTTTGGACGGGGAACGGGGTGTCCTAACGGGGTGACTTCCCCCCCCCCCCCCCCCCCCCCCCCCCCGATGCGAATAGACCCTTAAAACCCTTAAACGGTGAGGAAAAGACCCCCGCCCTCCCCCTCCCCTTCTCCCCAATGGAAAGTCAGATTGGAACAAGATTTTAAGGGGGATCAAGTATCCCCTATAACGGTATCTAGAGCTCCAATCCACTCAAAACAAGTATCCCAAATGGAGCGCACCAGTTTACAGTAGAAATATAAGAAGAAAAGCCTAAAAGAGAAGGAAGAAGAGGTCATTTGAAGTGGTTTTTTGACTCAAGCAAAGTGGGAGTCGGATACTACAACACTTGACTTTTGCTGTAAAACAAACCCCTTTTCTGAAATTACAGCAAGTCATTTTCTCTCTTGTATTACTAAAAGGAAAGAATGGAAGGAGAAGGGATATTTAATAATGAACTTGTCCTTTTTCCTCCAGTACCAGAAGGAGATAGGGAGAGAACACCTTCACTTCCTCCTGAAGAGGATAATGTAGATGAGATTTACACACATATTGAGTATGATAACCCACGATAGAATTACCTTCATGTCTCCTTCAAGAATCTCTTGATAGGGAGTTTTCCTTCAGAAATGAAGGGAGGAACGAGTCCATCCAAGAGCAAGGCGTTGAGTTTACGCCTTTAACTAAAAATCCTGTACACATGGATTATAATCCAAGTGCAAGAGGGAGAGAGGAGCCCCTCATTGATAAGCTGGTTTCTTAGCTTAGTCATATGATTGAACAGTCCATTATGACAAAATTAGGGACCAAGAGAGTGTTGAAATTTGGGGATGCCGATTTAAGTGCCCCCTCAAAGAGAGCTACATTCCAACCCCGAGAGAGAATAGAGTTCCCAAAGTATGATGGAGCAAGAGAGGCGGATAAAATCCGCAATTGGATTCAAGATTTTGAGTTATATTTTGCCCATCAAGATAAGACCGACCACGAGAAGCTTGCTTTTGCCACATTGCATCCACAGAAGGATGCTTTGATGTGGTGGTCCTTATTACAAACGGGAAAAGAGCCTATTCTTCAATGGTCCAAATTTGTAGAGCAGCTTAAGGCCACTTTTATGCCTCCGAGGCATGAAGAAGAATTGACCTTCCGTTGGGAAAGGTTGAGGCAATTCGATAACGAAAGTGCTGAATTTACAGCTAGGTTTTGGAAACTTTCTTTAGAGTTACTTGAGAAGAGCGGGGATGATAGAAGGAAGAAGTATTTAGCAGCCCTAACCCCGAAAGTGAGGTATGAGGTTGAAATGCTCAACCCAACCACCTTGAAAGACCTTACTAAATTGGTTGAGAGAAAATTGAATCCTCGGAAGCCTTCCAACAAAGGAAAAGAGAAAGCTATTGTACAAAATGTTAACAGCCAATCACGTCCTGGATGGATACCATTTCCTTCCATGACTGACGATGAGAAGAAAATGCTAATTAAGGAGGGTAAATGTTTCGGATGTAGGAAACATAAGCCAGGGGCATCCATGGCATAAATGTCCTACTCTATTAGCCAAAATTGCCAAAATGAATTCTGTAAAAGGGAAAGGCAAAGCATCTAAGCAAGAGGGTGAGGCTTCTACCTCCTCATGCAGAAATAAAAGAGAAGTGTATGCAAAAGAAAGAGACAAGAGAGGATCCAGAAGAGGACTTTTGTCCATTCAAGCAGGAGGGAGTGTCATGACAAGAGAAATCACTAATCCGTGATTAGTAGACATTAAAACATCATTATATATTATACGCCAATGGTGTAACATGTATTTGTATTTATGATGGACACCGACCGATTTGTTATGGTGGTGGATCATCTCAGTAGATAGGACTAGTCGAGCTGGAGCCACTACTTCAGACGGCATCGAATTTGGACATGTGACACTTATTCTATTAGTAAAAATGTGCACACGCGTGTCTAGGTCCTAGGGGCAATAAGAAGGGAAGGGTGCATTAAGGTGTATTGAATGGTAGATGCATGGGTCATAGGCTAAGGGTAGGTGTAAATGGGAAGATGGAAATTGAGTGATCTCAAGGGACATTAATGAAAGGGTATCACCTTTTCATTGTGAATCTCATGTAGCATTCTCTCTACCACATTGCATTCATCCACTCTCTCTCTCCCACCTTGCATGTAGGTCGAAAAATAGAAACAAGTACTCTCACAAGGGCGCTTTTCCCCATTGGAAGGCCAATTGGCATTCAAATTCTGCATGCATTGCACACATTTGCATTCTCGAAAAGACTGGTTCTTCACAAGATTGTCATCTTGTATGTGGATGATATCCTGCTCACAGGCACAAGTGGAGAATTTCAAGAATGATCTGGACGGTTCATTTGAGATGTCTAGTTACACTACTATTTGGGCATTCAGTTTATGCAATCAAATGAAGGCATTGTGCTCAAATAGTGAAAATATATTTAGGGACTGTTACAGAGGTTCAATTTTTAGGCCCATGGAGCCAAGGCTGAGGCTTTCCATGCATGATGTAGATGAACGCTTTGATACTGTTATATACAGTCAGGCTGTTGGATACCTCATCATCTCTGCAGTACTGGTCCAGGTATGCAGTTCTATGTATCCAGTTGAGTATGTAGATGCACAGCCCCAAAGACACAACATTGGAGTGCTGTAAAGCGTTTCTTCAAGTATTTCATGGTACTCGAGTCTCTTGGTTTGTTCAAGGGTGACTTTGAATTGCATGCTTTCAGTGATTTAGATGAGTTGGGGATTATGATACCAAACATCCACCAATGGAAATTGTTTCTTCATTGGCAAATCCTACATTTCTTGGTTGAGCAAGAAACAATCCATTGTGGCCACATCATCATGTGAAGATGAGACATGGAAGCTGTCACAACTACAGGAATGTGTGTGGCTTAGGAGATTGATGGTAGATCTTCGTGATGGTTCACAGCCCTCTACTCGCATACTTACGTACAGTGAGAGTGCAATTGGAGTGGCATGGAATTGTGTGTTTCATGCATGCATAAAATGACCCAAGCCCAAGAGTTAACATCATCATTCACTTGAACTGCATCTGTAGAAACAAACTGAAGCCAAGATTTCAGTGGGATCAGCATGGTGTGGGCAGCTCGTGAAATAGAGCATAAACTCCAGTATCCAAAGCATGTATCCTTGTTATAAGAACTCCAAACTAATTTCCACAAACTGATTGAGAGAAGACATAGAAATACACAAGATCCAAGATTTTAAATGCACAACACATTGACAATTTCAAATCTGCATGACTGCCATTGACTCCTCTATGAATCCCATGCTAATATCTCCCATGTCAAGATCAATCATGACCAGCCCCAGACCTCTTTGTCATCATGTGAACCAAATGCCTCATATGCTCAAAGCCACCACCCTTATCTCTTTAATTGAGCAAAGGCTGCTTTAAAGTTTAGCGTCAAGAATCCCGCTACTCTCGTGTGCCACAACCCTCTGAAGTGAGGCTCTTGAAAACGAACTCAGCACCTCTTGTGTTCATGGCCTACACTATGAGGAGCCTAGAACATCGACATGGCCAAAGACCAGCTCCCGGCACTCGTGTGATCACCACGATCCGTTGATACAAGCAGAAAAACTGCTACTTCAAATCTGCCGCACTCCTTCACTTTTGGGGCACCTACCATCAACTGAAGCAATCAAGAACCTCCACAAACTCTTTAGTTCAAATCGGCCAACCTTCTTCCTCTTTGGTGTACCCTCTACCTCATGGCTACTCTCTACAATCACCCGGCTGCCTTCTTGTTGATGCACAACACTTCTGGCCAACAGAGGGCAATCCACACAACCTCCCACAACCTCTGGGAGTCAACAATTCTGTGTGAGAACTAGCCCACTCCGTAGAACTGATGGCGCACCTACGAATACACCATAGATGGCGCAACCAATTATGGATCTGTGCCTGAGTCGTATATAGCAAGAATTGCAACAACTGCCCACGCTTTCCATGCCAGTCTGCTACATCCCGTCGCTTTCAAGCCCACACACTGCCATAGCTCCATTCTAGCCAATTGCTTGGACTGCCTCGCGGCTTCTCCTTCTCACGGAGCACTCGCCTCCTGTCGCCGAAGGTCCTCCAGGCCTGCATAGTAGAGACGCCACCCCCACCCAAATCAAGAAGCTCCCGACCAGTGCAACAGCCCACCCCGATCAGGATCCTCGCCTCGTACTTTAGCTGTCAACCCATGTCTCATGCCAACTCGCCATCCAGAAGCTTGCCCCTCTCCATCATGTGGCCACTTTGCATGTATGCTCTTCTAGATTCAAGCCACGCCATCATATGCATTTTACCACTCTCTCATAACTTAGACCAAGGCTATTAATCCCCAAATCCCAACCTTAAACACTCTTTTCCACTCACATCTTCACATAGGGCAATTAATCCATAAATGCCCACACTTGACTACACAATCACATGACATCGGATGCTCACATGACTTACAAATCAGAAACCACTCATGACTAGATAAAAACACAACTTAGGACAACAATGAAAGACATATGTCATCCCACAACAAAAACACCGTCACACTGGATGCTAAATGCTCTGAAGTGCTTGATGCACCCACACCTAGGGCTCATCATTTCCCATTGAAACCCTGCAAAAATCCATTTATAAGCTCAAAGAGTTTTTTACATCAGAGTAGATCCTTTTGATAAAAGGGTGCTCACAGATCCCAAGATCAGAACTATTTCACTATGTGCAAGGCTAAGTGCCTATCCGCAAGCATGCAACAAGTGAAAAAACTATTTACATTTTTATTCACACAACGGTGTGTGGCTTCTCTGAGTTCTTGAGAAAGTTTGAGCTTTTTCGAGTCTTTCCCATAACCTCTTAGGCGGCATTGTTGTTAGAATTATTGATATATCTAGGCAGTGACCAATGTAATGCCAATAAGTGGGTTAGGGGCACTTTTTCCTCATTTAGAGGTTTTCCCCCCTAACCACAGTTAGTTCACGAACTACGGTTAGTGAGTAGGATAAGATTTTGTCACTTAGACAAAACCTTCTCTCTCTTGTACTTTGTTACACTCTTCTATTTGCATACTTACGTTCAGCTCACTCTCTTGCTCCCATTTTGTCGTCTGCTTATCTCCTTCATTTGGTAACAGAGCGGTGCTCCTTCCCGGACCTGCTCCCAGCTCCTTGCCCAAGCTCCTCCTGCAAGTCGAGCTGCCCAAGCTTTTGCTGTTGCATTGTCCCTACAGCCCGACGTTCTGCTCTTCAGCCGTACAAAAAACGATGTAATCATCCGTACACCTGCAGGTTCCCTTTCGTATGCAGCTCGTACAACGTACGGCTATCTGTCCGTACGATGCTCCAGCCGCACAAATAGCTCCCATGCTTGCAATCCGTACAGTCGTACGCTGGCAGCACATTCCGTACACCTGCACGTTAAGTGCATGCACTATGTCCGTACAAGTGTACGGCGCCATACAGCCTGCAGCACAGATCCCTGTTGTCCATTCGTACAAACTTCCAACAGCGCCAGCCAACAGGTTGTTCGTATAGATATTGTTCCGTAGCTGTCGTACACAGCAACTCGTACACAGGAGGGTACCCGTCCGTACAGCAAGGTTGTACATTCCGTACAGTTTCATACTTTTGTACAAAGTGTGTCGCCAGCCTTCGTGTGCATTCAAGGTCTTCCTGCAGGTACATTTTGCAAGGAGCTATTGGTTGGTAAATCAAATTCGAGGCAGATTTTTGCTTTGCAGGCCATTTTGTGGGCAGATTTGGACACATTTTGTGTATTGGGAATTTTGTTAAATTCGGGGCTTTTCGTAGATTTGCACAAATTTTTGCTCAATTTGCAGGCAGAGTGCAAAGTTTGCAACATTTGGGGCTTTTAGTCTATTTGCCCTCTTTTGTATGCAATTTCACCCCAAAAATTGGGGCTTTTGCAATTGGGTTGCAATTTTGCAGTGAAAAGGCAATTTGGGAGTTTTGCAGGCAATTTGGACTCATTTTGAGTGACATTGCAGACATTGGCAAGCTTTGCAGTGTTATCGTGGTAGTTTTGGGCATTTGCAAGATTTTTGGGTGCATTTAGAGCCTTTGCTAGGCTAAGACAGCAAGCTGTCTTTTGTTTTTCGACACCCAATCTCCTATATTTAGGGCTTTTGGACACTTTGCAGGTATTTTGCAAGAACACCTTGCAGAGATACCAGTGGGTTTATGCTTCTATCTTGTTGCATTCAGAGCCATTGATTGGCTGTGTTTTTTTTTTGGGAGTCAACAACTTGCATTGATATCCTAGCAGGGATTTTAGTGTGCGCCTTCGTTCCCAGAGAGGGAATTCTGTTTTGTGCATTTGATGCAATTTTTTGGCAGACATGGCCCAAAACAATCAGAATGACTATGTCTTTGGTGTTCTCTCGCAAGAGGACAAGTTGGATGGTACCAACTACTTGTGGAGTTTTATGGTACGCAACATCTTGGTTAGCAAACATCTTCGAGACTATGTCAATGGAGATGAAGCAAGGCCAGATTCTGTGGCTACACCTGTCACTCCTACAGCTGGAGGCAGGGGTAGAGGTCAAAATGTAGCACAAGTAATTGGAGCAGCTGCTGCTCCAGTGGCTTCCACATCAGAGCAGAAAAGATGGGATTCTAGAGATGCACAAGCTCTATTAGTGATTTCTCTTTCTATCAAGAGGTTCATTATTCCTCACATTTGGTCATGCAAGACCTCAAAGGCAGCTTGGGAGATATTATAGAATATGTTTGCAGCAAGAAATGATGCCAGAGTTTCCTTCTTGAAGAGAGAGCTATCTCATACGCACATGGATGAGGGAGACTCCATGAATACTCACCTCACAAAGCTTCAGGATTTGAGGGAGCAGTTGTTGAATATTAATGAAGTTATTCTGGATTCAGAGATGATTACAACCAATTCTCTTTGTCCTTGAGGGGGGCAGCAATCCTCTCTCTTTTTACGAGTTGGTAGGACTTCTCTTGCAGGAAGAGCAGACACGAAGAAATATGGCAACATGGGCTGGCGAGCATGCCATGCTTTCTAAGTTTAAGCCCAAGGGAAAAGGGCAGCAAAAGCAACATGCCTATCAGCCCACACATCAGCATAAAGCTGATTCAGGACATCCCTCTTATAAGGCTAAGGGTGATGCAAATAAGCCTAAAAAAAGGGCATTTGTCACCACTACAAGAAGCCAGGTCATTATATTAGTGAATGCAAGAAGTGCATAGCTAAAGAACAGAAAAGGGATTCAGGTATCGCTGTGTCAGATGCATCAGCTCCTCATGCACATGATGGGGGAGATGTTACAACCAACTTTGTGGAAGAGCACTATGCCTTTTTGTCTTGCATTTCAGATTTTTCAGTGGGTAGTTCTGATACTACAGCCACTATTGAGGATGATCCTTATGCTTTTTTGACTTGCAGTTATGATCCTTCAAAGGATGCATGCTCTCTCAGTGTTATGATTCTTCAAAGGATGCATGAGACACTGAATACTTGGTATTTTGATAGTGGTGCTTCCAAACACATCACTTCTAAGAAGAGCCTTTTTGCATCTCTGCATCCTCCATCTACTAAAAAGAAGGTGACTTGTGCAAATAATTCTTCTTATTTAGTATGTGGACTGGGGGACATCAGTCTTAAATCCACTGATGGCACAGATTTCAGAATTTCAGATGTTCTCTATGTGCCAGGTATAAAGAAGAATTTGCTTTCAGTATCCTCTCTCAATAGAGGAGGATTTCATGTTATATTCGATGATGGTACATGTGCAGTCAGAGACAAAAAGAATGACTATGCTTTAATGTTGTCTGGCACTTTGTATTGGGGTCTTGCCCAGCTTGATATATAAAAGATCCGATCTTGCACTTTCAGTGAGCATTCCCACTGTTGTGATATAGAATGCAGAGTTATGGCATGCCATGTATGGGCACATGAGCTATGGCAGCTTAATTACACTTCAGAAGCATGCTATGGTTGATGCATTGCCTCCTTTGGAAGCACCTCCTCCTCATGTATGTGAGGGTTGCATCCTTGGCATAGATTTCCTTTTAAGAAGGATGGTGCAGTGAGAGCTACACGTAAATTACAGCTCATTCACAGTGATGTCTACGGTCCCATGAGGACACCTACTGTTGGTGGTTATCTCTATTATGTTACATTCATAGATGACTCCACCAATTTTACTTGGGTCTATGGTCTTAAGGCAAAATCAGAAGTGTTTATGCATTTCAAACACTTTGTGGCTATGGTTGAGAATGAGACAGGACTCAAGGTGCAGACACTTCGCACAGATAGAGGGGGGGAGTATATGTCTCATGAGTTCGAGGCATTTTTGAAGGAGAAAGGCATCACGCATCAGCTTACAGTGAGGCTGACATCTCAACAAAATGGTAAAGTTGAGCGCAAGAATCGCACTCTTATGGAGATGGATAGATGCATGCTTACCAGTAAAAAGTTGCCTCACAAGTTTTGGCTCGAAGGGCTCATGTGTGCAAACTATGTTTTGAATCGGGCTTCCACAAAGACTTTGAAGACAATCACTCCCTATGAGGCATGGCATGGGAGAAAGCCTTCAGTGGATTACTTCAGAGTTTTTGGTTGTGTTGCATATGCCCACGTGCCTGTGGAATTTCGACATAAGTTGTCAGATAAGGCACTTAAATGCATTTTTGTTGGGTACAATGCACAAAGCAAAGGCTATCGTCTCTACAATCCTGCGTCTCGCAAGATTTTTGTGAGTAGAGATGTTATATTTTCAGAAAATTCAACACATACACATGCTGAATTTACAATTCCTGCTTCTTCAAATGATGTTTTTGAGGGGATGCTTCCTATAGCATTGGGTTCCCCATCTGAGGCTCATGCTGAAAATCAGAATTTACAGCAACCTCCTCCTCATCCACATGCCCCGATTAAGCCACAGGTTGATGTTGTACCTCCGCAGGGTGTAGATGAAGTTGTTAGGCAAGAGATTCAAGAGATACACGCAGCCAAAACAGTCCCGAATTGGTTGCTACAGACTCTCAGGGAGAGTAGGCTTGAGGTCCCATTGCATGGCAAGACTTGTAGTGCAGTAAGGAACGCAGGGGGGGCACTTTCAGTTGAGACAGCTTATGCAGGTACTCTTCTTGATGAAGAAGAACCTGACTCTTTTGAAGAAGCAACATGTACATGGTATGCCAAGATTCATGCCTTTCTGACCAGCAAGGGGCTGCAAAACAGTCCAATGGAAAGCACTCTCTACATCAAGAAGGATGGGGGGGATATATTAGTCATCATTCTTTATGTAGATGGCTTATTGCTCACAGGCTCAAATGAAGATCAAATTGCAGATTTCAAAGCTGAATTGAAGGCCACATTTGACACGACAGATTTGGGCATGTTACATTTCTACTTGGGGATCCAGTTCACACAAGAGAGACGTGGCATAGTTATGTCTCAATCCAAGTATGTGCAAAAGCTCTTGGATAGATTCAACATGCATGATTGCAAGCCTATAGCCACTCCTATGGAGCTAGGGTTGAAGGTTACTCAGTATGATACAGGTGAATTAGTGGATACCACACTCCACAGTCAGGCTGTTGGATGCCTCATTTATTTGTGTAATACACGGCCAGATATTCAGTTTGCAGTATCTTAGGCGAGCAGGTACATACACAGCCCAAAGAAAACACATTGGCAGGTTGTAAAACACATCTTTCGTTACTTGCAAGGCACATAGTCTTTTGGCTTGATATTTCCCGGGGGGGTGACTTGCAAATGCATGCTTACAGTGACTTAGATTGGGATGGAGACTATGACACCAGACAGTCCACAAGTGGCAATTGTTTCTTTTTGGGCAAAGCTTGCATTTCTTGGCTAAGCAAGAAACAATCTACTATGGCTACTTTCTCATGTGAAGCTGAGTTTAGGGCAGCTTTCATAGCGACAGTTGAATGTGTTTGGCTGCGTGGTTTGTTTGCTGATCTTTATCTCTCATTGGAGGGTCCTTCTCCTATTCTCACTGATAGTGAGAGTGCTATTGTAGTGGCAAAGAATCCTATGTTTCATGCTTGCACGAAGCACTATCGCTATGTCAGAGAGAAGTTACATGCAGGGGAGATCAATATGATCTATGTGTCAACACATGACAATGTTGTAGACATCTTCACCAAATCACTTCCACGTGAGAAGTTTGAGGCATTTCGCTATGCCTTGAACTTATCTCCTTTTGGCGATTGATCTTTTCCTTGTACATGACATTGGCACTGTAGGGGGGTGTTAGAATTATTGATATGTTCTACATTGACCAATGTAATGCCAATAAGTGGGTTAGAGGCACTTTTCCCTCATTTAGAGGTTTTTCCCCCTAACCACAGTTAGTTCACTAACTACGGTTAGTCAATAGGATAAGGTTTTGTCACTTAGACAAAACCTTCTCTCTCTTGTACTTTGTTACACTCTTCTATTTGCACACTTACGTTCAAGCTCACTCTCTTGCTCCCATTCTATCGTCTGCTTATCTCCTTCAACTGTAACGAAGGCTGTCCTAAAATCTATGAAACAATAGTAGATAGCCTCTTCCTTTACATTGAATTCTTCAGTTGTTGCTGACCAACCGGATGATCAATTATTGAGTGCTTGGGTCGGAGCCTTGCTTGGGATGGCACCCTCACTCCTTGTATCTCCGCCCATTTGCTAATTTTCTGCTCAAGGATAGTTTCATATAACTTTTCCATTAGGCTGCTTACCATGATTGTCCTATAGTTCTTTGCCATCTTGGTATCTCCTCCCTTATGAATTGGTACAATCTTGCTTATTTGCCAATCTAATGGAATCCTTTCCTCTAGAGAGAAAGACGGAAAGAAAGACAGTTTATTAAAGACTTCAGAAGACAGATGGGTCAATGAGATTGATAGAAAACTGATGCAACAAGCATAAACTGTGGAGCTACTAAACGAGCATCATCACCCATGCTGAATGGTGAGTGCTAAGTAGTACATAGTCATATCATCAGTAATGGCATCATTGTCAGTAAGTGCTAAGTAGTACATAGTCGTATCACCAGCAATGACGTTATTGTCCTCATCATCATCACCATCATCCTCATCATCATCATCATCGAGTCAATCACCATCAATCACCATCAGGGTTGGTTGGCTCTGGTCAATGCAATGCGCCCCCACAAGGGTATATGTGTGTCAGAGAGGTATTGATGTGTAGCCAGTGATGGAGCGCTGGCGACTGTCTGTAGGTGCTGCCCGTCTCAGCCTCCTGGCAATGACTCTGCTCCTGACTAGGGCTATCGTAACCCCTATGGGTTGTGTCCTAGCTGTTACAAAAGTTCTCCTGATTCGCTCTGTGGCTCCTGCGCTAATACTAGACCTGCGCTCTGCTCTTGTATCTCACGGGCGATGGCAATTTTTCTTTCCTCCCAGCCAACTCTCAAGGACTCAATGCGTGATTCCACACTTCTCAACGTTATTTCCTTCATGCTTATCCCTGAGACCCACAACTCCCTAGATAGTTCCTGGCCACATGTCTACATTTTAGGCCCTTACTTAGATGCATCCTTTTTCACCCCTCTCTTGGAGTTCCTTTAAAAACAATTGCCCCTTGGCAATTTGCACATTTAGATGCACCTAGGCCCTAGCCCTATTAGAACTATCTAGTCAATGCCATACGCCCTCACCTAGGACCTTGGCAGTTACTTCTCTTGACCATTTAATTACGCACATTAATTATTACAAAAGTTGGTCATCTAAGAGAAAATGCCCCACCGATCTATCCGAGGTCATGCTATCTCGGCTAGAGCATAACATTCCTTCCCTCTTCAAGCATCAGCGTCCTCGATGATGAAATCTGGGAATGCTCTCCGTAACTGGTATACGGATTCCCAGGTAGCTTCCGATAGAGGCTGACCATGCCATGCAACCAACACCGTGGGTATCTTCCGATTTCGTATCTGCATAGTTCCTCGGTCCAGGATTCTTGTTGGTTTGTGCCTTGCAATATCCTCTATCTCCTGAAACAAAACCACACCTTCGATTAGTGAGTCACCTGTATGTAAAAATTTCTTTAAGCGCGAAACATGAAAAACCGGGTGCACCTTACACCCCTGTGGTAATTTTAATTTATAGGCTACACTGCCTATTCTCTTTAGAATTAACCACGGCCCACAGTATCGAGGTGATAACTTAGCACACTCTCCTGAAGTCAACGACTTCGAGTGCGAAGGAATTCTGAGAAAAACTTTTTCTCCTTCTTCAAATACTCTTATAGACCGATTTTCATCCGCATACACCTTGGCTCTATCCATAGCCTGGCGGATATTAGCTCTCGCAAGTGCTAGCATCTCCCGCATCTGAACTACAAAGTTCGTGGCACTAGGCACTTTCTGAGGTACTCCAACTATAGTTGGATTGGCTGGTCTATAACCATAGTTCAGCTCAAACGGACTGAACCCAGTAGATGAATGTTTCCTATCATTGTAGGCAAACTCCAACAATGGCAACCACTTGTCCCATGTATGTTGCCTCAATGACACATATGCCCTCAGCATATCCTCTAAAGTCTGGTTGACTCTCTCCGTCTGACCATCCGTCTCAGGATGATCCCCACTACTCATTCCCAACTCAGTCCTTAGTGTCTCAAATACCGCTGTCCAAAAGTGACCGGTAAATCTGACATCTCTGTTTGACACTATGGATCTAGGCAATCCATGCAGACGAAATATATGTCTAATAAACAAATCCGCCACTTGCGGGGCACTAACAGACTCTCTAGTCGGAATGAAGTGAGCCATCTTGGTTAGACGATCAACCACCACAAGGATAGAATTATACCCTCCTTGTGTTGCAGGTAGTCCTACAATAAAATCCATGGAAATACTCTCCCACTTACTTAGTGGTATTTCCAAGGGCTGTAAAAGTCCGGGTGGCTTCACCCGCTCGGCCTTACTTACCTGACACGAGAAACATCGTATCACATATTCATGAATATGCTTTTTCATCTTTGGCCAAAAGAAATCTCGCTTCACGAGATCATAGGTCTTCTCGACACCTGGATGTCCCGCACATGGGCTATCATGGCATTGTCGAATGACTCTCTGCCTGAGATCATTCTGACCAGGTACTACAACCTTGCCATTTCTAACTAGCATACCATCCCTTATGGTATATCTTGCATAAGTTTGGCCTTTTCTGGATGCCAGGTCATCCTTTTCTTTTCCCCGGGTTTTAACACATGAGCTTTAGGCCATAAGCTCTGGACAAACTCGTCCACCTTCTGAGTTTCTCTGATCTCGGTCATTAGAGCACTCTCTAATACCGTGAAACTCAGGTTGTGCATAATGCGAGACAACGCATCAGCTATCTTATTGTCTTTTCCTCTTCGGTACCGAATCGTTAGATTAAACTCCTGCATGAGCTCTGCCCACCTAGCTTGGCGGCCCCTCAAGTCAGGCTGTTTACAGAAATGTTTCAGAGTATCATGATCCACATCCACATAAAACTCTGAACCATACAGATAATGCCTCCATGTTTTCAAAGCATGGATAACAGCATACAACTCCAATTCATGAGTTGGCCAATTCCTTTGGGAGGGAGAAAGCTTCTTGCTTTCAAAGGCTACTGGCCTTCCCTCTTCAAGGAGGACAACTACTACCGCAATGCCACTTGCATCGGTTTCTAGGAACAACGGTTTCTGGGGATCAACTATTTTTAACACCGGTCCTGAGACCACAGCTTGTTTTATGGTGTTAAAACTTTCTTGTTGATTCTGTCCCCAAATAAAAGGTACTTTATCTGAGGTCAGATCAGTCAATGGCGATACTATTTCGGAATATCCTTTGATATGCCTTCTATAAAACTGGACAAATCCCAAGAATGATCGCAACGCGGTCAGACTCTGAGGGATTGGCCATGTTAGTATCGCAGCCACTTTCTTCGGATCCATTTCTATCCCCTGTGGAGTAATTATGAACCCTAAGTACTCAAGCCTAACCATACACAATATAGTTTTCTTTTTATTCACGTAAAGACTGGCTTTCCTCAAAGTACTGAACACTATCCTTAAGTGTTCATGATGCTCAGTAACACTTTTACTGAATATTAGGATATCGTCAATAAAATGTACTACGAACTTTCCGATATACGGACGTAGTAAATCGTTCATAAGCATGACGAAGGTCGCTAGAGCATTGGTAAGTCCGAAGGGCATTACCAAAAACTCATAATGACCAAACCTGCTTCTAAAAGCGGTTTTATGCACATCCTCGGCTCTAATCCGGATCTGATGATAGCCGCACTTAAGATCTATCTTGCTGAAAATCACGGCTCCATGTAATGCATCTAGCAAATCATCAATCCGAGCCATCGGATACCTGTGCTTAACAGTGATATTATTCAATGCTCTGTAATCTATACAGAGGCGAAACGTATCATCCTTTTTCCTCTTTAATATCACTGGTGAAGCAAAAGGTGAGAAACTTGGTTGAATCTGCCCCAACTTGAGGTATTCTTCCA
The DNA here is from genome assembly GCF_047967505.1 of Dipteris shenzhenensis. NCBI lineage: Eukaryota > Viridiplantae > Streptophyta > Polypodiopsida > Gleicheniales > Dipteridaceae > Dipteris > Dipteris shenzhenensis. The sequence goes on along the minus strand of NC_141608.1, from coordinate 20,367,246 downwards.
GTTGTCTACGCACCTCCGCTTCTTCAGCAAAACTCATTCTATAGGGAGGTCTATTTACAGGTTCTGCCCCCGGGATCAGTTCAATCTTATGCTGAACTTTCCGCTCTGGAGGTAACCCATAAGGTAGTTCATCCCTAAAACATTCAGAGAACTCCTCTATTATAAGATTAGCCAGCTTGGCCATCTCACCACTTTGCGTAACATCAGTGCTAGTCGAAGAATCATCCACCGACTCTACCGATGCTGTGCAAAGATACAAAAACTCTACTTGAGCCTTTCTGATTTCCATCACGGAAACTAACGGTCCTTGAGGTATATCTTTTTCACCTCGCAAGACATAAAGCACATCATTCATCTTGAATTGATATACGTGCTTTTTCCAATCAATGGCTGGATTCTTCCTAGAATGCCACGCCATTCCGAGGGCTATATCTGCATGAGCAAGCTTGGTCATTTCAAAATCAAGCTTCTCAGCATAGTCCTGAATTCGAAGCTCCAACTGGGTAACCCTTTGGTCCCATACTTCAGTTGAACTTCCATCTGCCACCCTGACTGTATACGCATAGTCAGATGGACTTGTCTTTAATTTCAGCCTCTTCACGAGCTTGGAGTTAATCACATTGTGAGTTGACGCCGAGTCAAACAACACAATGACATCATGACTGGCCACTTGCCCTTTCATTTTGATCAACTCCGTATCATTGAAGGCTGTATACCCCGTTGCTGCGGGCTTAGATAGGATGTTATCAGGTGCACTCGTCACTAACTTAGCAACAGATACACATAACAAACAAGGTACTAACCTCTGAGAAGGTCCCGCTAGTTGCATCTGCATATGTTTCACACTGGGACTCTCCTGCATTTCTACGTCGCATTCAGATATTATCATAAAAAAATAAAAAAATATAAATTGGTTTTTTTTTTTTTAAATATATGATGAATCTCCCCCTTCTTGTTATAGACAAAAAATAAACAACAGTCCCTGCTGTAAAAACGAACTAATTGGTACTTAGAAATTTCTTTTGAAAGACACAAATGCTCCCTGGATCCAAGTCCGCCACCACGCGATTGAAGACGACGCCACCAAGCTCGTGATCGTCTCTCTGCGTTATATTCCCCTGCTTGTCGTCATCTCCCTACGCAGATGACGATGCGCACCCAAAGCTCGCGGTGGCTAGTTGACTGACGGCAATAGTGGCTGGTGCCTGTGCGAGACCTGGTCAGCAGACCTGAGGTAAAGCGCCTTTCGAAGATTCCAGCATCGATATCCACGTTTTCGAGCCAGAATTTGCAGGCCTACGCCCCGTTTCTAAGAGGAGTCATTAATTGAATCAGGCGTCACTCATTCGATGCGCGTACGTCTCATTCGTCCCACTATCCCGATTTTGAACGCAAAATCCCGTCGCTAACGCTGCGTTACAACTAACGCTATCATGACGCCGTCCGTCATCAATCGTCTACTGCTGTCCGTCGACTCTCCCTTGCTGCGCTCTGATACCAAGTGTTACAAAAGTTCTCCTAATTCGCTCTGCGGCTCCTGCGCTAATACTAGACCTGCGCTCTGCTCTTGTATCTCACGGGCGATGGCAATTTTTCTTTCCTCCCAGCCAACTCTCAAGGACTCAATGCGTGATTCCACACTTCTCAACGTTATTTCCTTCATGCTTATCCCTGAGACCCACAACTCCCTAGATAGTTCCTGGCCACATGTCTACATTTTAGGCCCTTACTTAGATGCATCCTTTTTCACCCCTCTCTTGGAGTTCCTTTAAAAACAATTGCCCCTTGGCAATTTGCACATTTAGATGCACCTAGGCCCTAGCCCTATTAGAACTATCTAGTCAATGCCATACGCCCTCACCTAGGACCTTGGCAGTTACTTCTCTTGACCATTTAATTACGCACATTAATTATTACAAAAGTTGGTCATCTAAGAGAAAATGCCCACCGATCTATCCGAGGTCATGCTATCTCGGCTAGAGCATAACACTAGCCCTGAACATGGATGGGAGATCGCTCAATGTGGTCTGCATGTTCGTCCGCTGACGAGTGCGGCGTGTCTCAGGATTTGGATCTTTGTTGCACCTGCTATCAGTGGCCGGGAGGCTCATGTGATCTGACTGGAAGAACTCCGTGATCTTGCTCTGAGAAGGGTTGGGCCATGTGCCTGAAGACTGCTGTCCCTGCGTCTTGAGTAAGTGCTTCCTGTGGCGGACCGCCCCATGGATGAAGGCAGCAAGGCATCCCTGGTCTGGGTATGAGAGAAGTCTGGATAGTGGTCCAAAACTGGCCTTAAAAAGGCAATGGTATCGATCGCGGATCTTGTAGTACATAGGGCATCTGAATGCGAAGTGCTCCTCTGACTCCACCTCCTGTCGATCACATAATGTACATAGGCGTCTCTCCGTGGGTATCCCCTTAGCTTGTCTGCTCTCGATGTGGTGTGATGAGACTTAAAACTGTGTGATAGAGATCCTCAGTGAGTGTGGCAAGTGGATCCGAGTGTACACTGGTGGGACAATGAAGCCCTCCTTAGAGATGTGTAGGCCATATTTATAAGTATCATAAGCATTTTCTTTGTTTTCTCACCTCTCCATGCTAGCTTCTCTGCTACTAGCCCTTATGTGTCAGGAGCTTTCCCATTAGCTAGCTTTTTCAAGCCGTTTTCAATGTCCTCCTCTGTTATGGTTCCGTTTGTTCCCCATCTCTTTCATAGAGGCTTTTGACAAACTGTATCATGTCTTTCCATTGCGCCGTCCTCTCTTTGGGTTTGTTGCCGTGTAGTTTTTGAAAGAACTTTATGGGATTTTGTTTTAGCTCTTCAAAGCTCTCAAGATGCTTGTTTTTGAGAAATATACTTTCTTTTTGCCTTACTATGTGTCTGTATGTTTGAGCTTTGTCGTCCTTCTCTTTTGGATTTGCTGTTTTCGAGGCTCTTTTTGCATCCATGCAGTCTTGGTTGTACAAATGATTACATGGCATCTCCACACTTCTCCCCTTGTACATTTTTGGGTTGTTGACAACATTATATTTGTTATGTATTTGCTCATTTCTTGACATGTTGAGGGCATTTGTCCTTGTGCCATTGCAGCCTCTATCTCCTTTTCATATATATATATATATATATATATATATGCTTTTTGGTAGTCCATTCTTAGCTTGGGATGTGCAGTAATTTTCTGTTTTTTCACAGCATTGCTTGTTCCTAGGATGCCTATGGACATTGCTTTATGGTCCGACTCAAGAGACTCATCCTCAATCTTGATGTAATCAATCATGTGTTTTGCATGTGTTTGTGTGTGTGTGTGTGCGCGCGCGCCCCAGATAGATCAGGATGTGTATTTGGCTTAAACTGAGATCTTCAGTTGATGTATTTTCTAGCGCCTCTTTTCTGAGGTGACTATTCTTGTAATATAATCAATCAAAGTTTCACTATAAAATAAAACTCTGTGTGTGTGTGTGTGTGTGAGAGAGAGAGAGAGAGAGAGAGAGAGAGAGAGAGAGAGAGAGAGAGGAGATGTATTAACGTCTGCGGGAGGCCTCGCGGGCCTATGGGGGCAAAGTACACCAAAAAGGAAAACTCACATGTGCAGCCCACTGTGGTCACCTAGATGTGGCTCTACGGTGAACAAGTGCCACAGTCATTCCTGTGGTCGTGTACCTGCTTTGATGAGCATGGAAGGAAGGTCCCCTAATATGATCTGTGCCTCAATACGCTAACGAGTCTGGTGTGTCTTTGACTTTGTCTCGGGTCCCCGTAGTTGCTGACTCCGTGAGTCCTGCTAGTCGGTGTTGGAAAAACTTAGTGATTGTGCCCTGAGCAACCGCTCTTTGTGTCATACAACCTCATGGATGAAGGCTACCAAGCATCTTTGGTCCGGGTAGGACAAGAAGCTAGGTAGGGATTTGAAACCATCTCTAAAAAGGCAGTGATACTGACCTCTGATCTTGCAGCTTAAGGTTGAGAGTCTTTGGGTTCAGGCTTTGTCCTTGTCAAGTGCTTGCCCTCTCTGCGAAGTAGGAGGTGCATTGCATTTCTCCTTTTCTAGCTCCCCAATCCTACTTATACATAGTTTCAAGCATCTTCTCTTTCACTACTGCCTCCTATCGTTCTTTCTCCATCTTGTTGACTTTCTGCTCCATTCCTGTCAGCTTATGCTTGAGCTCTTGTACCTCTAGCTGTAGTAGATGGATCTGTTCGTGCAAGTGTAAGCCCTTGAGTCCTGTAGGAAGTCAGTGTGAGAGAAGCTGTTTTGTAGAGTTAGAAGTTGTGAGACATTAAAAACCACACGGCATTGGGTTTTCATAAATATTCCTTGAGATCAAACCTGCCCCTTTGCATTTTTAGCGATTGTGAGACGTTAAAAACCACACTGCATTGGCTTTTCATAAATATTGCTGAGATCAAACATGCCCCCTTTGCATTTTTATTTTTACGCACTTACTATATTAGATTTGTCAACGAAGGGTCTCGTTTTACCTGGTTGTTATCCAATACGAGGACGCGTGTATTGCAGCTCACAAGCCATTGGCATCGTAGAGGGCTCTTTTTAAACACTTTTAAATTTGATAGGAGTTGCCTTGATTTTCGGGCTAAATAAAAACAGTAGGTTTTACAATAAGGGTTCAGCTTTTGTTATTTGTTTATGTTTTATGTAGTCCATTGTGCTCTTCCAGATTTTTTTAAGCATGTAGGCTTAGGATTGGGGGATGAAGAAGAGTAAGTTGGAGATCAGGGGAGTGATGGTTGCCACAAGGGCAACGAGAGTGGGGACAAAATCGTTTAAACCCTAAGTCTTAAAGCAGGCTAGGGTTGTGGTCACCTTGGGCTGCTATAGGGTCTTGCTGGCAGCCCATTATGATTGTACCATAAGGTGCTGCTATGTTAGTATATATAAATTTTTATGACCTAATATGATTATTAGATTCTGCAGCATTGTTACATCTACACGTTAAATGTTTGCTTCATTGTAGACAATGCAGTTTTGTTGATTCTTGATGCTTTGCTTGTCCATAACTAAGCTAATCACAGCTACAGACCCCTGTATGCTTCCTAAAGCCACGAATGCAAGCTGGGTTTTAGTGAGGGTTAATTAGCTAATTGTGGCCATGAGATCAAATTATCCACAGAAGATGTGCACATGCTCCATATTATTCCATCTACCAAAAGAGGATTCTGATGAGGTTGCTGCGGCAGTGTCAGGACAGACCTTCAAAGGACCAGAACTGGTCTCGGTGGTACAAATCAGACATGCATACAAGAAAGGGAAAGAGGCTGTGCAGATATAGAGGCCTTAAACAGGCCAGGAAGCAGGTCGACTGACCTGGAACCCTACAGACTGGGTGGGCTGGCAAACTGCTACGTTGGCCATTCTGTGGTTCTGGTCAGCCAATAGCCTAGTGCCATATATAAAGGCCCATTGTGTGTACAGTCAGCAGTTCATTCTGCATCAGCAAGTAGTTCAATCTGCCCCAGATCTGTACCTTCCAGGGAGCCCACACAGAGGCAGATCTACACTGCGGTAGAAGAACCATAGCATGGGTGCGTAAGAAGGTGAGCAGGAGCCTAAGTCCTCGACAATTGTAGCAGACCTAGATGTAGCCCTACACCTTAGGAGAGCATATGTACATGAAAGGGAGATTTTGTCTGCGGAACTCACAGGAGTGCTCAACTTAGAGCAGCTACTGAACTACATCAGGGACGGGGTGATCTAGGAGGGTTTACAACAGAAGGATCAGCTAACAGAGTGTGTTCTTGGTGGCTCACCTCAGTGCATGTTTGCTGAAGGTGTTGTCACAGTTTTGGCTGTATTTTGTACTTGGGCATTACTTCTGTTTATGAGACTTGTTCCGCTGAATATCTGAGTTTGTTCTCTCCATATCTAAAGGGTTCTCTCTATAAGCACAGGGATTGAGTTGGCATTAAAGCTTTTATTGTGAGATCTCAAGACCTTTCTTTATTGCACTGCGTTTGGGTCGGCTGTCGCAAGCAATCCTTTTCTCTAACAGATGTTACTGCGATTTGGATAGTTGTTTTTATGCTATTTAAATTTAGAACGAGGAACATGGGAGTATAATTCTTATTACTGTGTGCACTGCTCTCTAAAAGTTTTGTATAGTCGGATTGGAGATGAGCTTTCATTATAACTTTTATTTATTCTCGATTGTGTGTTGATACCAGAAGCATTTTCGACATGGAGTGTTGCAAGAGATTGGAACAGATTTGAATGTTGGATTTGAGACATTTGTGGAAAAGAGGGAAGGTAAGATGAATGCCTAAAAGCCTCTATTGACATTTTCTGCATTGTCAGCAAGCATGAGTTCGTTTTTTTCTTTGTCATTTTGAATATGTAAATGGCCAATTGTATTCCTCTTTTAGGTGAGTTCATTACGATAAGGTTCGTTCATGATAGAGATAAAATGTTCAAGAACCAATTGTCTCGTTTTGTACTTGAAAGCTAGAACCTTGTGGGCTACAAGCGATGTTGTGTTGTAATTATTGAGATTGTGGATGATTTTGGTATACATAATAGCTAGAGCCAACCTTGTGTCTTGCAAATACTTTCAAGGCAACATCGGAAAGTTGGAAAGAATAATCGAATATGCACAATCGAAGTTTATATTTTCAAGTCGCAAAGGGTTGATCTAGCTATCATGTGCACTGATTCACGTCGATATATTTCAATATTTCTGCATTAACTTCACAAGTCCACCTAATCCACTGAAACCACTTAAATCACTTATACCACTTAGTTCACTTAAATCACCTAAAATTCAACTTATAGCACTTAGTCCACTTCATTCACATTAACTCAAGATGTGCTGATAGTGTCGGTATTAACATTAAAGTTAAAAATTGTTTTCTAGTATCTTCTCTAGGAACATCAATGTTGGGATATTTTGACCAAATATTAATAACTTTTCATTCGTAGTGTGTTTTAAAACGTGGATACAGGCTGACACAATTGATCTAAGCAATTTGGTCATTGAGACGATTCCTTAAATGATTGCTAATGATCATAAATCTCGTTTTGAATTTTGCATTTCTGCATTGGTGTGGATGCTTGTTTAGTAGCTCCACCCTCACAGCTCATTTGTACCAGGTTTTTCACAGTCTCATAGACCCATCGGTGTTCCAAAGAATTTAATAAAACTTTCTTTCTTTCTTTCTTTTTAGTAGGATGTCAAAACCATCAGGATCAAGCAACATCGCTACTTGACCGGTAGAGAGAAGCAAGTGCAAAGGGTGGAGGCCTGCGGAGGATCAAGTGTTTCTATTTTTTTCCATCATCTGCAATCCACAACGATATAGGCAACTCGGCTCAGAGAGCTGTGTGATATCTCGCACGGTTAGAGAGCACTTGATTGAGTCTGCGCTGGTGAATGGAAGCCTGCCTTTCACTGGTTTCTGATTGCTCTTGGTGATATGAAAGCTACAACAATTCTTTTGGTCCTTTTGTCACCCAACAAGGCCACCTCTATAGCCCACTCAGTGAAGTTTTGATCGATGAATGGTGTGTTTTGGTGGGATTCATGGTGTGCATAGTTTCTATCTCCCATTTAAGGCCTTGGAATAATTAGTCTATTGGGCAAGTTAAGTACCTCAAATTGGAATGTGAAGATTCTTTGAGCTAGCCTCAGCGAAACATCATTGAAACTGGGTAATTGGAGATGGGTTTGACTCTAGATACCCCATCAATTACTTTCGTTACTTGAAGAAACTTTATCTTGTATAGGATTGTGACATAATTGGCATCGTTTTTCGAAGTGACTGATGCTCTGTATATTCTTTCTAGAGAGGTATCTTCTTCTATAACCATGATTCTCCAAATCGCTATTGTTGTTACTTCATCTGCGCTTGTTTGGTTATGTCTATCAGCTCTCGTTCCACCTTAGGGCTCAACGCATGCCACATTAGTGGATTGTTTCTTAAAGACAGTTCCTCCAAGCATGCTACCAAGACAATTGACCAAGATTACTGACACGCAAACCGTTTGATCATGGTGTATGAATTCATTGCTGTGATTTTGAAGGCTCTATGATACTTAGTATACTCGATTCCTTCTTGTCACTCCTTATAGTACACTAAGTGCCGTGTGATTTGTTTCACATCCCTAACATATGGACTGAAGTGGTTACCTCGCTTCACCTTAAACATTTTGTCCTTTGATGGCCACTACAACCTTGATTTTGGGGCCTGGACGGTATTTGATTGGTATAGCATGCGATCAGTGCCTTGGTCTCTCTTGTCTGCATTCATTTTGTAGTTTCTTGCTCTTCCTGGGTTATAGCATGTACTTGGGATGGAGTTTTGGTACCCACATCTTACCTCACATGTCAAGGAAAATCAGGAAACACTAAATCAAAATTCAATTTTACAATCTTTGCACCAAGGCAAGAAGGCTAGAAAAGCAAACAAAAAGAATTTGCATTTACAAATAGTGCAAAGAGAAGCTTATTCCCTAGGTATGCAAAAACTTTAAAATAAACATTTGCAAAAAAAGTGTATATCTCTCTCAATGGCATCCATACAAGTCTTCGGGTGCCAATGATTAATCAATAGCTCTCATAAACCTTGAACCAAAACTCATGACTTGGCATGACAACTATGCTTCAGAAATGGTATCTCCATCTCTATGTGTATTTCATTGAATCTAATATAATCAATGGTTGATAGACTCACAGCTTTTGCTCTATGGCCTGCATCATTTCTTTATTCGCCCTTAAGGCCATGGCCTCCACTCGATCCTCAATGGTGCGATCCTTGGTGGAAGTTCTTCCCTTCTTGGAAGATCCATTGTAGCACGACTTGATTTATAGTCATCAATGTTGTTGTCAGAGTCCGTCATGCCATCCTGGATGTCAATTGTAGCTTCATGAGAATTGCTGAATTGCGCATAGTTGCTGACTTTTTCATATCTTTGTGAATGGGCTTTTCCGTCCAGAAGTAAACTATGCAATTATTAGGTACTTGTTGTCAAGATGGGAAACACTTTTGGCTATCAATCTCTTCAGTCTTCCCAAGTATGTTACGACTCTCTCTTTTTTGTGCATTTCCATATTTTCCAGTTGGAGGGTGGGATCATCTTGTAGCCTCTTGGTTTGGGACCTTCTTCTAAATTGTTCGAATAGCAGTGCCCATTTGACTCTTCCTCTACCAAAAGGTCTAGATACCACTCAGAGGCCTCATCGGTTAAGGCCATGGGAAACTAGGCTGCTTTAGTTTCATCTGATCGGTTGCCATCAACACAACATGCTACGTCAAAGAGTTGAAGGAATCTCCAAACCAAAGGAGAAGCAATGAATGATAAAATTTCCGGAATGCCTTCATCCAATCAGTAAGAAAATCATCATTAAACCTCTCTACTATGAATGATAGACCACAAGAGCTCACCTTGAAACAATGCTTTTGTTGTATTAGCTGACATGCAGATTTCACCTTGTGAAGTTTTCATCCAAGTTGCGGCCTGCTGGTATTGCGATAATTCTTTCTATCTTAAATGGTGCGTTGCTCGTATTGCGATAATTCTTTCTATCTTAAATGGTGCGTTGCTCGATCAGCTAGATTTATATGCTCGTTTGGGAGAGACTAAAATGAAATCATTTAGGCTTCACAAGCAGTTGTAGCTTGAATGAAGAGATTTTGGACTACTTTTTTATTGGCCTTCTCCTTTAGTGCTAGCCTTTGTCATGGTTGAGTCAGCTCTTCACCTCTGGAGTGCCGATAGAAACTCACTATGAAATGCTCAAGTATGTGTGGGTGTGTGGATTTGTATGTGTGAGGGCATATTCTATACTATGGCCTACACCCACTGTTGGGCGCTGATGACGTCAGTGTGGATGTGATAGTAGCTAGTCTCTGCTATGTGTGATGGAGTTTATGGTTTTTCTTATGAGTGACTATCGTGAGATTGAAATTGCACTATGTTGTGTTTTTAGAGGATGAGTTTGGGAATGTTCCTTGATTCATATATATATATATATATATATATATATATGTATGTATATTCCAGAGTTTGGGGAAGGTTGAATGCTCAATATCAATAAGCTAGTAGAGGACAAAAGCAACAAGAAAAATCATAATTAAACCTCTATAATATGAATGATAGGCCAAGAGAGCTCACCTTGGAACATTAAGTTGACACAATTTAGAGCATTACGTACGAAGAGGACTACTACATCTAATCCACCCAGCCATTGATTTAGTTGAGAGCTAGTTGCCTTGTGTGTTCTCTATCCTGTCTAATGTTCTTTATAAGAATGTTTCACTTGAACCGAATGTATGCCATCATCCATGTGGACTTCTAGGATGCCATGTGTTCTTGAGGACTTAGTCACTAAGCCCTCTAGGTATCCCTCCTTAATGCTATGCCTTATGTCCCTAGGCATTCATGCTTTTAAGTTTTAATAGTAACGGTTAGTCATCTTCGAATGACCCGTAAGCTTTACGTCCACCACTTATATACATTGTCAACCCTCATGGTTCCCCCCTATACTGTGGTCTCGGTATTATGGTTGACATAACATTCCCTTCCCCTTAAGAGATGTTTATATCCTCAAAACAAGTTAGGAAACATGGTCTGGAGATTGCTACCTTTTCGATGTTGAACTGTCCTCAGGTCCATCTTTTCATTTAGCTAGACATTCTTATATGTTCTATGTCTTGTTCTTTTTTCTTGTCAATCTAATGGTTCATGCGGTAACAATGTAGGTTCAAAAGTTCAAGCTGGACTTCTTTTTTAATGTGATTATCATCATCTCCTAGTTTTCTTTTGAGTTTACTTACGGAAAAATTGAATTTGCTCTATATACATGGTAGAGCAATTTGTAAGCAAGTGCTCCAATCCTCTAAAGTGTTATAGTCCGCAATACCTAGGAGATATATCCAACCACTTTTTACTAAAGATTCTAGCACCATAAGATAAACTCTCTCTTTTGCTTCAGTTTCTAACTTCCCAAGGTGTCGATCTGCACACCTTCTTTCTCTATCTCGAGCCTTTCTAATGCTATCCTTGGCTCACTTAAGCATTGGATTCATCTCTTCAAGAAAGTATTTAGTTGCTCGAACCTTCTCTTTCTTGAGTCCTACTGTAATTGGAGGTCTAGATTGTGTCAATATATCATCATGAACAGACAAAACCTATTTAAAAAGTTTAGCATATTATATGCCATTTCTAATATGGGTAAATATTGTTCCTGATTAGTTTTCCTTTTACTCACATATACCCAACAATGACCAGATTGACCTTTTCAGTTTCACCATCACTATGTGGATGGTCTACAAGTATATCAAAATACTTGTCAACCTCATGAAAACAGTTCTTCCAAAACGACCTTTAACTTTTAATTGAAGAGTTTTAATATCTTCCTTGAGCCATCTTGGTCAACCAATCCACAATAACCTACATAGAGTCATTCCCTCTCTGTGTCCTTGGAGGTAGCCAAACGGGATCTCCAACGGATGTAGGAGACCACCTACTTTAAGGCGTTTGATGTTATGGACCTGGCATTTTTGGCACTTCGAAACGTCTTTACATTGGTGCATCATCTAGATACAGAATCATCATTTTTCCATTCCAATGGCTATTAGGAAGTCCTTAAGTTTCAAGAAGTAATGGAATCTCTTGGTGGCATGCGTTCAGTTTACTCCATATTGACACTACATATGCGTTACCTTGAGGACATCATGGCCTTTATTTGACTACCTTGGCATCAGTGGATTTCGATCCTTAACTAATTTGTTATGTTTGTCTAATTCTTGGGATGATATATTTCATAAATAGAGAAAATAAATTACGCCTTAAAAACGGAGGAGCAAGCTTTGACAATTGGTCTTATAATGTAACAAATAGACAAATAGGGGACTCACCCCATTCATGACAAATCAATAAAATATATCCGTTAGGAGAGTCAAAAGTCATGTGTGTTTATCTTAAGCATTATCAAATAACCGTTGAACAATAAAAGAATGCCACCATGAGAAGATGCCATATTCCATGTCTCGGGATGCTTGAGAGTCTTTACATGTATTCCATTGACTCCTAAGAGTGTATAATCTCTTGCGAGAATCAAGAGGTCCATGCTTTAGGGTCAAGGAAAGGTAGCAAGGGGTTGGGTGCTCAAGCAGGATCTTATGTTTCATTTTCGTAGTAAGTTGAATCTGATTGGCCTGAGTGCACTACAAGATTGTGATCTTCAAATTTTTGGTGCCATCAAGTCGAATAAATGCTTCCACAAGTCTTTGCTGCTTATTTGCATATATCTTGATGCTTGTCCACATTTACATGTGATAAGTTATAGATGTAGTTGAATGTGAGATATGCCTATTATCTCTGTAGTCAACGTCCTCATACGGAGGGGTAATGCACAATGGGGCTAGAAACGCATGAATGGGTTTGCCGAATCTCATAGATCAAAGTCATCATTCATCTGGCATTCTCTTGATATTTCCTCTCAAGGTCGATGTACTGATGCGAAGATGGTAGGGCTATACTGAATGATGTGCAAATCTATGGGTGTAGAACAAGACTTTTGGCACATTCTGTTTGTAAAAGCTTGATGAATGGATGTTGTTGTTGGGAACAAGCCTTGTTAGGGTCTAATAACTAGCAGGCCTGGGGTGAGTGGACATGCATGTGGCATGTTTGCATGCAGAGGTTCATAAGTTTAGTTACCTTTTGTGCCAGCTCCTTTGATTTTGGAGGTTCGACGATTATGGTGCGGCTGGTGTGGCTTCTTTGATGGTGCACTAATCGCGGGATTCCACTAGGCCTTTGGCTGTATATTGATTATGTATTTGTATTGGGCTATGGCTCGTTGCTGTAAGTAGCTGGGTAGTTATCTGTGATGATGTAATTCTCCAACAACCGTAGGTCTGAGGAGATGTAGTGGTGTTTCTTTCTTCAGTTTGTATCGGAATATATTTCTAGCTTTCATTATGTCGACTCTCGTTCCAACTTTGTCTTTCATTTACTGAGTGGAGTTCAGTTCATGCATAGATTTTGAGTATTCCCCATAAGGTATCAGATGTACGGTGATGGACTTTCTGCATGAAGGTTCAACAAAGCTCGAGAAATTTACTGGCACAAACTTCCCTGCATGGCAGCTTGATTTGCAACTTTATTTGATGGAGAAGGCTCTTTGGTTTGTGGTCGCCGATATTGAGAAGAAGCCAAACAATAAAGAGACTGCTACAAAGATCTAACAGTGGGAGTCAAGGAATGAGAAGGCACTAGGCATCCTTGGAAGAGCCTTAGGGAGTAAGTATTGTTGGGGTAAGTATGATCAAGGGCTTGCTCTATGGTGCATGTGTCCATCTAGGGGAGTCACATGTGTGTTTGTGTGTGTTGTAAAGGCACATCAAGTGCTATGATGTGTCTAGTGTGTGTGACCTAAGTGATGATGTAAGACAAAGGCAATCCCACTGATGTAGGGATTGATTCCCCCTGATGTAGGGGCTGATTGCCACTATGTAGGGAAGGTATTACCTTCTCTCCCTTTCTATAAGAGAGAGTCCTCTCTCTCACAATCATAATAGAGATCTACCATCTTTCTGTCATTGTGCTCTCACACCTCTTGCAAGATGCATCTATTCTATCCTACGGGATCCTAGAAATGGTATTGGAGCTTTAGGTTCTAGATCTAGCCTAGCCTAGCATTAGATGCTATCTCTAGCATACACTACTAGTTTCTCATCTTCTCCATTTTCCTCCTTCTTCCCCAAATCTTTGAGAGCTGAGTTCACCACCTACAAGCAACCATTCCCAGGGTCCTTCTGGCTGGAGAGACCCTTCATATGGGCGAACTTCTACGTCAGAGGAATTAGAGAATGCTACCCACGAAATTGCGCAACAGTCGTTTTCATCCTGACGCCTTTTCTTGCAATGCGACTTGCTGGAGCAGCCATTCCAAAATTCCTCTGAGCCAAGCTTGCACAACAGTATGAGCTAGCTCCTGTCAAGATTTGAAGGGAAATGGTCCACCAGGGAGGGAGAAACAGCAAAAAAACCAGTCGACTTTCAAGCTGTTGGCTATGGTGACGTGATGCGGCATTTCGCCTCTCCTCCTCAGTGGCTCTTCTCTGGTATACCAGCTTTGTTTCTACCTAGAAAGCCCTCTTTTCTTTGCTTTGAAGAGTGAGATACAAGCCCTCCAAGTTCAGGCCTCTGTTTTGGACAGTTTTGACAAGGTTGTGAGTTTGATGCTACATTAGATGCTACTTTAGCATTTCTGATGTTTTAAAGTGTTGAATAGCTTCAGTACAACTATGGCTACAGCTTTGCTTTAAGTTGCTACACCTGGATTTGCTTGGAATACTTTCATTTAGCCACCTCTATGAAGCATGCAAGTGAAAGCATCATTGATTTGTAGTATGGAATTTGGTTACAAGTCTTTGCTACACTAAATGCTTGTATTTTGAAGCTCTTCAACTCTTTTTAGCCTTGTAAGAGAGTAGACATTGCCCATTTTGGGTTAGACCCTCTCATGGTTACCATCTTGAATATGGATAAGTTCAATGGTAAAGGCTTTCACACATGGCAGATGAAGATGAAGTTTGCATTGATGAGGGAAAACCTCTGGGGGCTTGTCAAACCTGCTTTAACTTCTTCTTTAACAGTCTCTAATGCTGGAGAATCCTCAGCTCTGACACTCCCGGCAAGAGATCCTACTAGAGAGGAGAAAGCCTATGGCATCATTGCTCTTGGCTTAGGAGATGACTATATCCATCATATCTCTGATTTAGAATCTCCTTCTGAAGCTTGGCAGAAGCTTGACATTATTTTTGGTGCTAGCTCTCACATTTCAAAATTGTTACTTAAAATTGCTTTCTTTGAATTGAAGATGGCTAGTGGCACTCCCTTGGCTGCCCATGTCAATTACATGCGGAGTCTCATGACTCAACTTGCTTCTACCAACTCTCCAATCACTACAGATGATGCAATGGCAGTATTGCTCAAAAGTATGCCTGAAGATTATAATCATGTTGTTACCACTCCCACATATCACATGGCCTACATCATATGGTGACCAGAGGTGATTTACATAACATATTCTTTTTGGGGTACTACTCCAGGCAGAGAACCTCAAAATTTGACCAAGTGATGATACACAAAAAAGACAAAGTGCCTAAAAAGCAAGTCTTCATCATGTGGAGACTCATCAAATGAAAGTAGATTGGCAGTTTCTGACTTTGTAGTTTCTTCCTTTTTGGCTTTACAATACCTTTCATGGTGATTGTTTTTGCCACGATGTTTGCATGGATTAATCTTGAAGCAATCTTTTGAGAGGTGATTAGTCTTCCCACAATGTTTGCAAGGTGAAAACTTGCCCTTCTAAAAATTTTTATGGCATAGGCTGTATCATTGCCTCTCTAGTAGGCTGTGTCATTGCCTCTCCGGAGTTCCATGTGCCTTTCTTCTTCTTGAAGACAATAATAAGACCTTCAAGAGTAGGATTAGGAAGATTTTTCAGTATCCCATTTCTGTGAACCTCACACCCTTGGGAACCCTTGCTAGCATGAGATCCTAGCCATAGATTAATCCTTGACCACCATGAGATGGCTTGAGAAACTATGAGACTAGATGTATCCTTGACACTGCAAGAGGCAACCCCTTGAGGGGGGGTTTGTTGGGGTAAGTATGATCAAGGGCTTGCTCTATGGTGCATGTGTGCATCTAGGGGAGTCACATGTGTGTTTGTGTATGTTGTAAAGGCACATCAAGTGCTATGATGTGTCTAGTGTATGACCTAAGTGATGATGTAAGACAAAGGCAATCCCACTGATGTAGGGATCGATTCCCACTGATGTAGGGGCTGATTGCCACTATGTAGGGAAGGTATTACCTTCTCCCCTTTTCTATAAGAGAGAGTCCTCTCTCTCACAATCATAATAGAGATCTACCATCTTTCTTTCATTGTGCTCTCACACCTCTTGCAAGATGCATCTATTCTATCCTACGGGATCCTACAAGTATAATCACCACCTTGATCTAACGAATTGTGCGTTACTCTCTTTTGGTCAAGATTGAAGAATTTGGAGGTGCTGCTTAAGCAAGAGTTCTTTCGCAGATGTTAGAAGAGGAGACACTTGGTGAGCATTTGAGCAAGTTGCTCTATTACGAAACTGTTTTCGGATCTGGTTGTACGAATGAAGACGACTTGAAGGTACCATACAATGACATTGTCAAGATACTACGTGTTAGTAATAGTTGTAAGTTTGAATGAAATGATGTCTACCCTACTAGATGAAGATACATGTCAGTCTATATTGCCATAGGAAGGGCAGAGCATGCCTATCTGAGTAAGAAGTTCACTAGTAAGAGCAAAGGGTCTAAGGAGGAAGATGTGAAATATTCAAGTATCACTATTGCGGCAAGTCTGGACACACGGAGGATTTCTGTTTCAAGAAGAGGATTGATGCTGAGAAAAAGAATCATGCAAATGTAGTGTCAATGGAATTTACTGGAGTGTATGTGACACTCATGACAAAGACTATGCCTTTCGAGCAACCTGTGTTAGACAGTAGCTTAGGTTTTTAGTTTTGTTGATGGAGTTAAAGTCTTGTTGTAAGGAATCCCTTCTCTTTGTGTTTGTGAGGGAGATTTCGTTTGAGCACTCATACTCTATTTGGCCTGTTAATTCTGACTTTGAGAACTGAAACTGTTTTTATGTTAGAATATTCACTGTTTGTCGAGATTTTGCCAGTTTGACAGTACGCTGTTTTAGGTAAGCCCCTTTCTTTGGTTTGAGGGGGGTGATGGGAAAGCAAACCTTGTTAGGGTTTAATGACTAGCAGCTGTGGGTTAGTCGACATGCACGTGGCATGTTTGCATGCATAGGTTGGTGAGTTCAGCTACCTTTTGTGATCAGCTCCTTTGAATTGGAGATTTGACGATTATGGTGCGGCTTCTCTGATGGCACACACCGACCGCAAGATTCCACCAGGCCTTTGGCTGTGTATTGATCTATTTATTTGTACTGAGTTATGGCTCGTTGCTGTAAGTAGCTGAGTAGTTGGCCGTGATGATGTAGTTCAGCAAGAACCCGTAGGTTTGGGAGATGTAGTGATGTTTCTTTCTTCAGTTTCTTATTGAAATATATTTCTTGAGTTGAGTTCACTTCATGCATAGATTTTGAGCATGCCCCAACAGTTGTGAATCAGAAAATGCATCAGATATTCTGGAAAGCAAAAATTTCCGCATAAAACTTGTATAGATTTGAGAACTTTGGCACGGTAGTGCAATTATAATGCTCTTAGTGTCTGATTGTTTTTGGTTGCGTCTCACATCAGATCCAGATAGCAGTGGATTTGGCGATCTATTGAATTGCTTAAGATACAGGAATATATCTCTTGACAACATCCATTTTGTGGTGGGTACAAGTTGGTAGCCCTGGTAGTGTTTGGACAAGCTTATGAGAGAAGAACTTCTTTCCTTTATTTCATTCATCGAACTTTACTCACTTTAGTAACTTTTTTCTAACCTTTCTATCTTGCAGACTTTTCGGAACAATCTCAATAAGGTCAGCATGGTAGTAACTGACAAGATTGGCCTTCATTGATAGTATAAGGCAGTCTTGGAATTTGTTGAGCAAGAGATTTGGTTGTATATTTATTAACTTTGATACATGGTTATGGGTTAAAAATGAAGCTTACCATTAAATGATGTTCTCAAGTTTGGTTTTCTTCAGATCTTAGGAACAGCATATAACAGAACTGAGGCATGGGAGATGGGCGTTCATAAACGAGGTGGGACTGTTTACCTTGATGTACACAAGCTTCCAGAAGGGCATCGCACAGAAAGACAGCGCAGGATGTATGCAAGTCCTCGATGACATTTGTTCTGATGTAGCGCTTCTCATAGAAGTGTTTAAATAACTGTCAGGACAGAGACACACAAAGCACCACCTCATGCACAATTCTCAAATCTTGTGTAAATTTGTAACTAAGGCTGTCAGTGATGATGGGGTATTGTCACGGTACAGGTGTTTTTGGGGTTACTCATTTGAGCGACTTGCAACAGAGCATAGCATGTCTGAGCTTAATGAGGAAGAAGCTGTAGATGCAAATGTGGAGTTTTGTGCTCTTATCAAAACAAAGCTTGGTCCCCACCGAATCATCATGGGGGCAGAAATGGATTGCTGTGATGAAAGTAGGGATGGAAAACGACGATATATTGAATTGAAAACCAGCCGTGAGGTATCAATAACATGCTTGAACTCATTGTTACTTCAATAAATCCATCATGCAGCTAAGCCTTTTATGCTTCATGCTGCATGCTTAATAATGTATTAATTAAGGCAAGATCCGATGTACATGCTGAACATGCTAAAGAATGATACAAATGCGTTTAACTGACTCGTGAATTCAACACAGCTATTGACTAATGCCTTCATTCAATATGAAAACGAAAAGGTTGATGTTGGCCATATGTCCCTGTAATCATTAGCTTGATTGATTATATTTTGAGAATAATCTTCAAATTTACTGCTTACACAAGCCCTCTTAAGAAGCTTAATGTAGATATGTTCATTGTATAATCTGTTGCTCTTCCATAGTTGCCAGATGTTTGGAAACGTTTGCAAACTTTTGGAAAATTTTCCAAACGTGTTTCGATTCAAAATTCTCCCCAGGCGCCCGTTTTACCAAAAATTATATACCTACTATATAAGTACACATTCCTGGGACCTAAAATGCATGATTTCATGCACTAGTGGCACCGAGAACATGGAGGAACATAGAGGAAAGCATTTCAGCAATTTAATATGTTCATACACTTAGAAGTGAGCCCGGGAAGGCGTTTTCCAACAAAGCGTGATGGTTTTGATAAAAAATAGGACCAAAAATTGACCTTAGGGCCTTTTGCCACAAAAACCACTGCCAAAAAAACGCGTTTTTTATTTCCAAACGTTTGGCAACGTTTGAACACGTTTCAAAAAATAAAAAACGTGTTTCATTGCAACTATGTGCTGTACGCTATTTAAATTTCCTGCTTATCAAAGATTATGGAGAGCTGGATTGATAGAAGCTGTTGTCTGTCTTGCTAAGCACTGCACTATTCACTTGATCCTTTCTTGAGTCATACGCAGGCTTGCTAAAATTCTGACGAGATATTGGCCAATTTGCAGATAGATTCACGTACGATAGAAAAATTTCAGAAGGAAAAGTTACTGAAGTTTTGGGTAAGTATTGCTCCACATAAATCCTTACTATCTTACCTTTTTGTTTTCACCTTGTATCAAACAACATACGATTTTCATTTAACTAAATACAGGAAAAAGAAACAAGATTTACTACAGATCTTTGCACTGTTGTTGCGCGCACGTGTGTATGTGAGTGAGTGAATAAAAATATCGTCAGGATTTTCCAAGTTACGCTCATCTTGGTGATACATCCTATGCATATCAACTCAATGTCACACATGCATTTATAACTTTTGATGTTTCTAGAGGATAAGGTTTGGAGTGGGCTAAATTCTATTAATGGGGGAAGCAATTTACTTCACAAGGGAGCAAAGGTAGAGTGGGAAACACTTAAAGAGGAAGTGATTCATAAAGAGAGAAGAGGCATGAGACCTGGGGAAGGGAAACACATTGAGGGAGGAGTTATCTTCTGCCAATAGTGCTAGTATTTTCTTTCTGAGGAAGTGATTCATAAAGAGAGAAGCATGCAATCTGGGGATGGGAGATGCATGGAGGTAGAAGTTATCTTCTCGCAATAGCGCTACTATTTTCAATCTTTCAATGCTTGTAGAATCAGCTATAGGTGAGTAGTACTACCTCCACAAGTGGTCGATCTATCCTTAAACAAGGCCAATCAAAGCAGTACTTGATTTTAAACGATTTGGTTGTTCCATAATGGCTTGTCTTGGACATTAAGTTGTATCTCAATAGCCATCCTTTTTACTCATTATGTTGAGACTTTTATTGTTAGAATCGTTGGAAAGCTCCTAGTGTATATGAAGAATTATATCTTCATGGAATCTATCTATTCTAGATTACTCATCACCTTGGGACTAATCTGTATTGTGACAGAACATTTTTCCACTCATTTCCGCACCCTTCTCAAATTTTATATGTTATGCTTTTCAGTCAAAGGATGGTTGTAAAAGTTAAGTTTTGGTTGTGTGTAGATACAATCATTTTTGGGTGGAGTACCAAAGATTGTATGTGCATTCAGGTAATCAGCTAAGATTATGAATGACTATCGTGAGATTGAAAACTGCACTATGTTGTGTTTTTAGAGGATGAGTTTGGGAATGTTCCTGGATTCATCTAGGTACAATCAGCTAAGATTATGTCTGTTTGTCTTTTGTTTTTGAAATGTTGATATATCACTTCTTCCACATGGCTCCTATGAACAGAGATGATGATGGTTTTATCACGCGAACAGAAGTGATGGGGACAAGGGATATAACTCAGAGAGTGAAAGAACGGAATTTGTGGCAAGTAAGTAGGAGAATTTTAGTGTGTAAAAGAAAATTGATAGTGCTTGAATGGATTTTGTGTAATCGAGGCAATTTGTCGTACATATGATCAAGGGTCAGAATTTTCTGCTCTTGTTAAAAGATGCATTTGATGCTTAGTTATTTAGAATTAAAAGGTATGTATGAATGACTTTGATGATGTTCAGATATAAGGCTTGTACATTCAGATTCGAGACGAGTATTTGTTACTGGTAGATAAAGGAAGAGGCATTGGCTGTTGTAGGGTAAATCTAAGTGAACAATTTAAATGATAAGTAGAAATAAGCCTTCACATTAGGCTTTGAGATGAGTATCGCCTATCTGCCTTGAGTTGCTTCATTCGCGCTAGTATTTGAATTTTTAGTGTAAGATTTAAAGGTCGCTGAAGAGTTTGACTTGCATTGGCACTCCTTTTTAATGATACAGAAAATATGGGTTCCTCTTGCGATTGAGGAACTGAGGGAAACACACTCCCTTGCTTTGGCCCATTACGTTGAAGAAGTCAATCATATCTACGAATACGCTCTACTGAAAACATATGCTACTGAGCAGTTTGACCAGATAGAGGGTCTGGAAACAGGTCAGATGGGCCTGGACTAGTGGTTGGCTGCCAAATGGCCAGGCGGGGCTGCAGAGTCAATCCCATGTGATGAAGGGTGTAAGCAGATAAGGTTGACGTTTTGAAGAGTGTTAATAATGTGAGGAAGATTGAAGTTGCTTCTTGGATTTGAAGATACACATTTTCATCTCTGGCACCATCATCGTCTCAAAGAAAGAGACTCTCCTAATTCCTTGGTTAAACCTATAGCTGAATGTTTGCACTGTTATATGCAAATTCTAATATGGCCAAATACTGTTCCCAATTAGTTTGCAGTTTACTTACATATGCTTGAAGCATATCCTCAACGATCTGATTGACCCTTTCAGTTTGACCATCACTCTGTGGATGATCCGCGGTGCTCATATGCAAAGAAGTTTCCAACCTCATAAACACAGTCCTCCAAAAATGGTTGTTAAATTTGCTATGCGAGTCACTAACAATACCGGTTGGTAGCCCATACAATTTATAAATATGTTCCACAAATAGCCTAGCTAGTTTTGGAGTTTTTACCTTTCATTGGTTGGAATAAAGTGAGCCATCTTGGTGAACCGATCCACAATTACCCCCACAGTTGTGCTCCCTCTGTGTCCTAGGTAGTCCAATAATAAAATCCATGGGGATGCTTTCCCATTTGCCATATGGAATCTCCAATGGGTGTAGGAGACCTCCTACCTTAAGGCGTTCAACCTTTTTGACCTGGCATTTTTGGCACTTCAATACATAGTCTTGGAGGTCCTTATCTATTCCAGGCCAAAAGAATTGTGTCTTCATAAGCACACATGTCTTCTAAATTCCCGTGTGTCCAGCACTTGGACTATCATGACACTCGAAAAGAATTTGGTGCCTAAAGTCATTATTATCCGGGACACATACTCCACCTTTTAGAGCAAGTAGCCATCTTCAATAGTATACTTTTTTCCACTTGAGTTTTTTTTCACAAACGTGTGGTGTGCCACCATTTTCATGTGACTCCTTAGTTAAAGCTATTACTTTCCATATTTCAGGAAAGTGAGAATCAAACTCACATTTTTCTTATAAGGACTCTAGGAAATCATTTGAGAATTGAGTAAAACTCAATTCGTTAACAATTGCATTCGACTTAGGGAGCTTGGTACCACATTGAACTTCCCCTTTTCGATATTTCAATTGGATATCAAACTCTTGGGTTTAAAGCTACATTTCTTTTTTTTTCAAGAAAATTACTTCATTAAGTATGAATGAAAACCGTGAGAGCAAGCTCAAATGCGGGAGTACATCATGCAATGCAGGAGGAAAAAACAGCTCAAAATGAGCTAATAAAGAAACAAGGCGGAGGTTGAAAATGCCATCTCAACCCCAAAGGAGACTCAAAGAGGAAGGGAGATCCTCTCCAAACTCTAAAAAAAGTAACTCTCTTGGGAGTGGCTGCTCTAGAGGATCCCTGCATGCTCGCCCAAATGGCCATCAGAGTGTGTACTGTGTCAGTTCAAATACTGGCCATAGTCTGGGAAGGGTGAACCTTAAAGCTACATTTCCATTGTTGGTGATCCTAAAAAAGACGCAAGGGAGATTGCCTATAGTCTCTTGTCTCAAGGTGATGCTATATGGGGGATTTCTTGGACAGACATAACGTGGAGGCTTGCGACTCTCCTCTTCAGGTCCACTATTGCGCAATTCGTGACTGCTTCTGGAAGTTCCGATTTTGCCAACCATCTTATCTTGAGCTGCACTAGGAACTCCTATTGAAAGCTGGCTACTTGATTTCGTGCTCCACAGAGGAGACGTGATGCTCTCGGCAACGAACTGTTTATCTTCACAAATCACTGCGGAACTGCCAGCAAGTGAGTGGCTTCCTTGGTGGATAGAACTACTCGTGGGTCATATAGAGCGTAACTCGCCAAAGTGGTCACTATGATCAACAAGTAGCCAAGGAGAGCACTGGCATTGCAAATGAGTCGTCCACCGATATGACCTGCAAGTCAGTTTGTAGACCCTAGTTCATAGATAAGCTCTCGGACGCTCTAATGGAGAAGGCTTTTGGAGACTTCGCAGCAACATTGACGGCGTTTGCGACCAACAACTCTGCAGTTGATATCACAGTCCGCAAGGAACTTCATTCTCAGCTATGACGACTCCTGGTCATGGGACACACTACCATCACGTCGAATCTCCATGCTGCTTGTATTTTGCTCAGGCAAGACAACTCTGATACTAATATTACAGACTCCCAATGTAGTGGGCTCCTAGATTAGTTTCCAGCCAGCCGCGGATCCTCTCTTGAGCTTCCATCCTCCATGCTTCTCCACGTGAGATCCCTTGCCACTGATGACCTTCCAAAAATGAAGCTCCCTTCTTTTGGGATCCTCCCCCATGCCCAATGCCCACCATGTGGCACCTTGTTGATGTGCCATGTGTCCATAATGAACCTTCTATTAAACCCCTCTCAAGGTTTCAAATGCACCTTCATTTAGTGCCTAGGTCTAGGAATAGCCTCTAGACCCTAGTCTTTCAATCCACATCTGTGAGCATGGTCAAGGCCTCTTGGTTTCCGGCCTCACCATAATCACGCTATGGGCTTCCACGATTATGGCTGACGTAACAGCAAGGAGGACGGAAGCAAGGGGAGCTTGTGCCTCATAATTTGCATGCATGTGCTATAGCAGTGATGGGTTGGGTTATGGGTGATGTGGAGGCCCCGACGATAATCATTGGTACCACTCCGGATTTGATACTCCATCGCCACATGGATCATACCGAAGAATATCTATGAGGTGAATAACAACACAAGGATTCTAGACCTCGAGGTAGACTTGTACGGCATGAGCATGAATGAGGGGGATTTCGTACAAGACCACATCACAAAGATAAAGGTGGTCTAGGACAAACTCTCAGTAGTTGGACAAGCCACATATTCGGCCAGGATGGCTAGGCTATTGCTTGAGATGCTTCCCAAGAGCCACAAAAGCTCTGTCACAAAAATGATTGTATGGTAGCGCTCGGCGCCGGTTACTTTTGACGAACTAGCGCCTTTGCTTTTGTAGGAAGAAGATCGGGAAAAGAAGTACGAAGGCAAGGGGAAGACAACTGGTGCTCCTGGTTGCTCCCGTTGCTCCCCTCCCGCCATCTCCTCCTCTTGGAGCCTCTTCCGCCTCCTTCGCCTCGCTCCCCCTTGCCGCCTCCCTCCTCGCCCTCCTCCGCAACCTCTCCGCCCCCCCTTCCCGTCTCCTCTCGCCTACCCTCCCTGCCTCTCCCGCCTCGTCTCCCCGCGTTGCCCCCCTTGCCTCCCCTCTCCACTTCCCCGCTCCCCTTTCTCCTCCCCTCCCCACTGCTCCTCCCCGCCTCCCTCGCTAGCCCCTCCCGCCTCCTTCTGTCGCCTCTACCACCTCCCCCTTCTGCCTTCTCCGCCTCCTACCGCCCCCACCTCCGCCTCCTGCCGCCCCCACCTCCTCGCCCCTCTGCCTTCTCCGCCTCCTTCTCTCCTCCCCCCCTCCCCCGCCTGCTGCCTTCTCCCACCTCCTCTTCGCCCCTTGCCCCCGCCTTCTCTCCCTCCTCACTTTCTCGTCCCCCCCCTCCTCCTTCTCCGCCTTCCGTCCTCCCTGGCTTCCTCTCTCCTCTTCCATCCTTACCCTAGGATCAGACTGGTGGTGGAGAGCCCGGAGTCCCTCCCAAAGTTGATCCTTCTCGAGACCTTGGAAGGGGGCGCACTTTATCAGAGGATGGAGATCTCCGGGTTACCAGGCCAGTGTCTTTGATGCAAACAGATGGGCCACCTCGCCAGAGATTGCCTCCGTGGCCTCCCTCGCGCGCCTCCTCCCCCTCCTCCACAGAGAGTAGGCAGAGTCAGCAAGCCCGAGTTCAGCGCCCTCTTAGGCAAGAGCAGCAGGAGTCTCAGACCCCATGGGTTACCCCCTCGGAAGGGAACTGGACACAGGTTAAAAAGAAAATGAAAACAAGCAAGCAGGCCCGCAAATGCCGCAGACAAAGGGCCAACCGCAGGGAGAGGGACAGAGTTGACCGAGAGGCCTCAAAAGAGGAACAGCAGGAGCCCCCCCCAGAAGCGAGAGCCTCTGCCCATTCAGCCGCTCCTCCAGCTTCGGAAGTCCAGCCTCCGCACCCACCCTTGCAGCAGTAGAGAGCCCCAGGAGCTCTAGGTGCGGCAATAGCGGAAGCCACAGTCGCTAGCCCAACGAGGGCCCTGGAGGAGCCAATCCAGAGTCTCGGCGAGCCTGATCAGCAAGGGAGGCCTGGGATCGGCCTTTTTCCTCCTCCCCCTCCCCCCTCCCCCTCCCCCTCCCCCTCCTGCTCTTCACTTTCCCCTCTCCCTCCAGGGTTTCCCCCACTCCCTCCTCCCTCCTTAGCCCTCCCTCTGATGGTCACTCTCACCACCCGCCTCCGCCCTCTGTCCCCCGCGTCCCGACCTCTCTTTCCCCCGCCGCTCCCCTCTGCGCTTCAGTAGTAGCTTCTTCCTCTTTGACACCCCTGCCATCAGGCAAGGGAATGACGACGCCCCCTTCAGCCTCCTCATCACAGCAGTATGTCCGATTAGAGAGGGATCTTGAGAGACGAGGCTCGTCCTCCCGGCCTGCAGCTCCCAACCTCCAGCCTGGGCGCCCCTTACCACGGGACTTCTGGAGGTTAGGACCCTGGAACTATTTGGAGATTCTGGACTCGTACCCTCTACCATTGGAGGTCACGCTCATGGTCCTTCATCCTCGCAAGGGGGGTTTGATCAGTGTAGTGGGATCTCAGACACACCTTGTTTGGAGATTTTCGTTTGCCTCCACAGGGTTGGAGAAGTGGCCCCTGGAGGTGTTTGATGCTATTTTGGGTAATCAGCTTATGCTCATGATGGACGAGTGGATGGGCCCACAGGGACTAGATCTTTGGTACACCCATGGCGCGGAGGTGAACTTTCAGCTGAGCTTCACACGAGAGGAGCCGGTGTGTGGTTTAGCGATGGGAGTTATCAGATTGCCAATGGAGGCAAAGGTGGACTAGGCACACGGTCCCTCCAGACGTGTGCGGATTTGTTCGGGGTGGAAGCCTCCTTCATGATGAAGTGGGCACGAAAGATCGGTATTGATCCGATATCCACCCTAGTACGGCGCCGCACAGACATTGACTACTCGCCCTCCAAACCCTCGGCAAAATCACACAAGTCAGTCTCTTTATGACATGCATCCACCCACAGGAGAGCCTTGTTCTCGACTCCCCCGTCCTTATGAGCTGGACCATAGTGAGTTGGAACATGCACGGGCTCCACGACCGTGTTAGTAGTCAGCCGTAGTACCTGATGCTCTGGCAGGAGTTGCAGAGGGTGGTGGTAGGGCGAGCAGTGGACATCCTTTGATTCAGGAGCACATGTTTCCAGCAGCAGATATCAGACGACGCCGTCACCTTCTTCCAAGGAGAGTTCCAGAGGAGTGGTCTCCCGCAATAGGACGGAGCGGAGGGGTCTGCATCTCAGTCTCACAGACCTTGGCTCCAGAGGTCTACGATTAGGGCGAGCTCATTCCAGGGCAGTTTGGATGGGAGTTCGGACGGGAGAGTCCAGGATTGGAATCGTGAATGTGTATGCCTCAACGTGTAGGCAACATCGCCTGGCCTTTTGGAGGAGGCTATCAGAGTGTCTTTCAGATGTTGACTCCTAGATTGTTGGAGGGGACTTCAACAACCTGGAGTTTGGGGAAGACAAGCAGGGTGGCGCCTCGTTCTCTGAGATGCCAGCAGCATAGCGCAGTACCTGGGAGCAGTTCATTTTCATGATCAGTGGCAGAGACCCATGGAGAGAGCCAGAGTTCAGCAGGACTCCTGGCAGCCTTCTCTTCTCCTTTGGACAGAGGAGACACGATGGATTGCTTGAGATATTAGATCACTTCTATGTTGGGGACTCGGCATTACACAGAGGCGACGCTTCTGGGATTCTGGCAGGTACCACGATGTCCGACCACTCTCTAGTGGTACTTCACTTGGATCAGCCCCACCGGGGTTTCCCCCAGAAGGGGGTCCACATCCCAGAGGACCTCTTGTAGGACGAGGAGATTTAGTAGGTTATGGCAAAGATCTGGGAGCACTCAGAGATAGCATTGAGTGAGGACTGGGCTGCATGGGTTGCCGATGCAATTCAGTGGAGCAGTGTGGAGCTGCAGGCTCATGCCCTCAGGCAGAGGAGGACCCTTCAAGAGCGTGAGCG
Organism: Dipteris shenzhenensis; assembly: GCF_047967505.1. Lineage (NCBI taxonomy): Eukaryota > Viridiplantae > Streptophyta > Polypodiopsida > Gleicheniales > Dipteridaceae > Dipteris > Dipteris shenzhenensis. The sequence goes on along the minus strand of NC_141608.1, from coordinate 20,340,011 downwards.
GGCTTTGAGGAGAGACCTTGCCTCCATCGAGAGGCTCAGGGAGCATAACCCAGTGTCTCAGTGGCTTAGTGATAGATTGGAGAGCGCTCGTCTCGAGCTTCAGGACACGGAGCTACGGTAGGTTGAGTTCTCTTATCATTCCTCTCGGGCCCGATGGGTACATCAGGGCGATAGGATGACGAAGCAGTTCTTTCAGACCACTGGGCCCCGATCGACCGGCACATAGCTACAGCGTCTCCGGGACTCGCAGGGCATCATGCACATTGACCACCGGTTTTTATAGCCAGCTCTTTCAGACAGAGAGGATGACCCTAGCCGGTCTTGTGGCCCGAGAGCTAGTTTGGGATCACGTTCCGACAGTAGGCTTGCGGGACCTATGCAGTAGACTTGAGGAGCCTTTCATAGATGAGGAGCTCTGGAAATCCCTCAAGGCTCTCCCGACCCAGAAATGCCCAGGGGAGGATGGCTTGACTCCGGCCGTCTTCTAGAACTTCTGGGAGATTATCTCCACCCCTTTCCGTTTACCCTGCCATGAGATTTTCGACACAGGCCTTTTCCCTCAGTCCTTGAGCAGGGGGTGGATTTGTTTGATCCTGAAAGAGGGAGATAGGTTAGATATCCGACAGTGGAGGCCGATCCCTTTGCTTGATATTGCATACAAGATCCTCGCCAAGGTCTTGAGTTTGCGGTTACGGCCTCATCTTACCGACATCATATATGACACACAGACTGGGTTTGTCCAGAAGCGCAACATCCTAGACATCATCTTCACATTGGGAGGGAGTGGATTGGTCCTGGGAGGAGTCACGGCCACTGGCAATCCTTCTCTTGGACTTTGAGAAGGCCTACGATAGGGTGGAGTGGTCTTTCCTCGAGGGCACTATGAGGAGATTGGGTTTCTCAGACAGATGGGTGAGGAGTTTAAGCACTATACGCAGGGAGCTCTAGTCAGATGATTATTGGAGGACACACAGGCGAGGCCTTTCCTCTCTCTCGCTCGGTCTGCAAGGGCTGTCCACTAGCTCCCTTCCTCTTCTTGTTTGTAGCGGAGGCTCTGGGGTACTACTTGAGATCAGAGGTGGCGGGTCTCACAGGGTTGAGACTCCCAATCAGACAGGAGGAGGAGCTCCTTGACTCGGAGTTTGTAGATGACACGGCCTTGTATGTTGAGGGCACCACAGCGAGTCTAGAGAGAGTCAGAGGCGCCTTGGCTATCTATTGTGAGGCCTCGGGGGACGGATCAACTGGGCGAAATCCATAGGCTTCTTCACGGGCTTTGAGGAGACACATGAGATTCATGAGTGGGGGAGTGACTTTGGTTTCAGATGGATACCATGGGGCTGGACAACGAGATACCTCGGATGCCAGGTGGGTATTGACATCACAGCAGAGTAGCAGATTGCCCCGGTCCTTGAGAGTGTTCGGCGCAAGCTTCTCTATTGGAGCTCGGCTAAACTCTTCCTCGCAGGTCACACCTTAGTGGCAAACCAGGTCCTTCTTGCCACCGCTTGGTATATTGCCTCTTGTTGGTGCTTTCACAGAGGTTGCATTAGGCAGCTCCGATGGTTGGTACGGAACTTCCTCTGGGCAGGCTCAGACGGCGCGAGGAACTCTAGGGCCCGAGTAGCTTGGCAGACGGTGATCATGCCGTAGGCATTGGGAGGCTTGGGTATCATTGATCCGGAGATGCAGAGCAGGGCCCTTTTGGGCAAGTTGGTGGTTCATGGCCTCACCCCAGGTGCCGAGCCTTGGAAGCTCCTCCTACAGAGAGGGCTTTTGAGGAACACCCCACGCACTGGAGGACAGTGGCAGCCTTCACATAGATGGATCTTCTCAGAGGCCCCCCTTTTGGGGAAGGGCTCCCCTTGATGAGGAGCCTCCACAGGGTTTGGTAGAGACTAGCAGGGGGCCTCATCCGTGCTCCGCCCAGATGCAGAGAGGAATTTGAGTGCCAGCCCCTTATGTGGCACCCAGAGGTTAAAGATCAAGAGGGACGTATGCTTGGGCAGCGGACTCACATTGGCTGGGCACAGTGGGACAATGGTCCAGCGGGGTCTTTTGGTCGCTGGAGTAGACTACTCATGGAGGCAGAGGCGAGGCTTGACACCCTAGCGCATCTGAGAGGGGCAGGGTAGCGGATGGTCGAGATCCACTTAGCCATTCCCGAGTCCTAGTGGGAAGGACTTCACATGTGGAGAGACAGCAAATGGTTGGGGCAGTTTTCTCGTACTGGTGTTCCTTTGAGGATTTTGATGCAGCACGGCAGCACACACGCCGGCTTCTTTTGTGTAGGACCTGGAGGGCTGCTTCAGCCCCTCATTGGGAGTGACCCTGAGATGGATGGGAGTCTTGATGGGATACACTGGTAGATGATCAGAGTGGTAGGACGCTTGGGGAAGGAGTGGCACATTGATCCCAGTATCTTAGAGCAGGACGACTCTCGATGGCACCTCTGGCTATGGGAGGGTAGACCTTTGACGGAGGTCCAGTGGGGCTCGGGGGAGTGGTTCTGGCCCTCCAGGGGCGGCCTAGTTGAGACGATAGATGAGGTACCTTTCTTTTCCTACACCACACGGATTGGTAGGAGACTCCAGATGGACTTGTCGAGGTGGACTCCCTCGAGGAAAAGACACTGGGTGACCCAGAGAGTGCCCCGGGATGTTCGCTCCAGGTTTTGGATGCGGTTGTGGTCCAGCTTGCGGCCGAGGAAGATCTCATACTTCTTTTGGCTGGCAGCCCATGGAGGCTTGCCCATCGGGTTGGAGCAGATGCGAGTGGAGGTGCAGTGCCATTGTTGCTCAGATGGTGTCCTGGAGACTATCCCGCACTGCCTATGGAGCTGTCGTAGCGCAGCGAGGATCTGGATGAGAGCCCTCAGGATCATGACACACATTTAGAGTATACACAGAGATTACACGTGGGGGATGGTGGCTTGGTTGACAGAGGGAGGACACGCATTTTAGATTGATGAGATCTCCCCAGCCTACCGGATACAGGGTCAGAGCATTCAGAGGATTGCACTCCACGAGGCAGTCTCCCCTGACACCCTAGCTCTTGCTTCTCCTAGGGAGGACAGTGTTTGGGAGGCAGTCTCCCCTGACACCCTAGGCAGTGATCTGGGCTTCTCTGGAACAGGCTGATTTTTCTTTCAGCCTTTTCCGGTTTTTTCATACTCAGCACCTTCGGGCTGTTGTTTTGTATGAAATCTTTCAAGCATTAATAGAAGGTTCCTTTCTTTGGGGAAAAAAAAAAGAGTACGAAGGCAAATCCTTTGAGGAGAAGGCCTTTACTGCTTAGAACGAGCAAATGCAAGGGGGAGGGCAAGCCTAAAAATGGCAAGCCCAAGAAGGACAAATCTGAGGATGATGGTGTTACGTTAGCCATAATTACGTAACTCAGGAGGGCTCGACAGTGCTTGCGTCAATGGGAGCTTAGAGGGTCGGGGTCTAGGGACAATTCTAGGCCTGGTTGTAAAATGGATTGCAATGATAAGGCCTAAAGAGGCATATAGATTCTAACGTCCATATGGACACATGGCACTCGAGTAGACTCCACATCGCAAGCACTGGGCTTAGGGGAGGATCTAGAGTGAGCTGGAGGAAGGCGGTTAGAGAGAGAGAGAGAGAGAGAGAGAGAGAGAGAGAGAGAGAGATGTATTAATGTTTGTGAGAGGCCTCGCGGGCCTATGAGACAAAGTACACGCCAAAAAGGTAACTCATACAAGCCACTGAGGGCTGAAGCAAAGGGTTCACTAAGACCCTTGCTGAAAGCTAAAAAACTAAAGTGCTAAAACTAATGAATCAAGTGTCGAAATGCTAGAGTAGCGAAAGCCAAGTAACAGAAGAGTGTCAGGTGCTCAGAGCTAGCACTCCTAGTACATGCTCAGGTTCTGTATGTCCAGGTAACCTATTGGCTCTCCGATGAGATGATGTGAGCTCTCATATCTGTCTGTCGAGCTGTCTCGCGACTTGGGGGGGGGGCGTGGTCTCCTCGATCTCTGGATCCAGTGGGCGATGTCAAGGGTGATGCCTCGCCTCTAAGAAGGGCTGAGAGAGACCAAACTTTGATCGTGCGTGCTCTGGTCCCTATCTGTGTCGCACGTGGAGTGTGTCTCCCTTGTTTGGCAGCATTGTGGTGGACTCTCCTACTCCTAATCCATGATGCTCTCATCTCCTGAAGCTCCTCTCCCTCAGCCTCACCGGTAGCTGACTCAGATGGATAGAAGTATGTAACAAAAGTCAGTGACCTGTCGATATCGGTGACTTGTGGCATCAGTCTCTGTTGCTCTATGATCTGTTGCATCAATGTGTCTCTCCATGGACGCATCTCAATCAAGTAGAGCCCAACAGAGGCTTGATTGTGAAAATGGATCAGCCGTGTAAATGGACCAAAGCCATGCCCCTCTTGAAAGAGGTAGTGGTATCATCCTCGTATCTCATAATAGATTGGGCAGGCAGTGGTATCATCCTCGTATCTTATAATAGATTGGATAGACACATAGAAAATGCTCCTTCGTCTCGATCTCCTCCATCTGGCATAGTGTGCAAGTCCTCTTCTCTTTGGGTATGCCTGTAGCTCTCCCTGCCTCAATCCGCAGCTGATGTGATGAGACTCGCAACTGACCGGCGGCGACCCTCAATGCATGTGAGACTCTCCTATCCTCGAGATACTGAGGTATGATGAGAAGACCGTGCTCTGAGACCCTCAGGAAGTGGTCATGGTAGAACTGGATCTTGGTGAACTCCTCTCCCCTCCAAGTCCTAGATGTATGGAGCTGGAGGAGGTCCAACCGTATGATATGGTTGATCTCATCTTGTGGGATTATCTCGGGTGGTGCATCCAGATTGTACAGAAAAGGGGGAAGTCTGTCCATCTGAATGCCGTGACTACCAAACCACGTTGATATCCGTGCATACCATGCCGTATCAACACTGCTCTCTGCTAGTCGCCTAGATAAGGATGTTTGATGCAAGTGCCAGGTCCATCCCCTCTCCAAGTACTATTGGAAGCTTAGAAGCTAGGTGGCTCACGTACACCGGGTTAAGAGCACGGTCAAAATGGATGTGACTGCGAGTGGGTGGCGGGGGTCCCTTCGTCATGGTTGGCGTGACGATCGATATGTAGAAGATAATATATGAGTGTTCGGCTCCAAGTGGAAGAGGAGGTACAATAAAATCATGTATCCGTGGGGCAAAGGCTAGTGGACCGAGCAGGTAGTCCACCGTACTACTCCCCCCTCAATGTAGGAAGCAAGTGAGCCCTCCGGATGATGGCCATCTACGGAGACCGTTGTATATTATCAGGTCATGTATAGCCCCCAAATCGAGCAGATGCCTCCCATATGCTGTCACTGGTGCATCTGCATCTACCGACTGCCTCACGATCCCCAGATGTGCTGCATCCATCTTCAGTATAATGAGGGAGTCCTCATCGATTCTAATAGGCCCACCTGTTTGTACCCAGTACGTGCATTGAAGTCACCAAGGAGGAGAGTGTCCCCGTGTCTGGAGAACTCTATGATGTCATCATGGATAGTCTCATATGGGCTGTGCCCGTGAGTGGTGACCTCTTGCGCATAGGATGATGTGTCTAGGGGAAAGTAACATATTGCAATGAAGATCAGCCGTGTTTCTGGTAATTGAATACGAATCCACATGCGTCGTGCGTGTTCCTCCCTTCGTATCACAGACAGGAGTGGCCTCATATGTAATCTGAAGAGAACAACCACACCTCCAAATCCTCGTACCCCACTATCCCTCCTTAGGTCCCTCCTATGAGCAGACTCCCACGTGTATCCTGTCACTGTGGATAGCCCTATGTGTAGAAGACCATATCTTTGTTATTGTATGTCTCCAAGAACCCTCCTGGGTTGGACCAAAGGCTGCCATTACAATTCCAGAGTGCCATCCGCAATTTGTTTTGCATACTCGTCCCATTGTTCAGACACCGTTATGTGCTGTCCCCTTCTCCTGCATCTCGTACTTCTCTTTCTGCCCTCTCTCGAATTATCACCTTGCCAACTTGCAAACTGTCCATTTCCCCTCTTGTCTTGCACCTCTTGTCTTGCAGCCATCACCCGCACCATTCCTTCTCACCCCTCACTCAACCCCCCCGCTCAGCCCCTCGCTCACCCCCCCCCCGCTCAGCCCCTCGCTCACCCCTCTCACTACCTCCTCCCGCTACCTCTGCTACCCCCCCGCTACCCCTCTCGCTACCTTTGCTACCTCCTCCCGCCCCCTTTGCTACCCCTCGCTAACCCCCTCCGCTACCCTCACTACCCCCCCTGCTACCTCTGCTACCCCCTTGCTAACCCCCTCCGCTACCCCCCCCCCGGCCCCGCCCCGCCCCGCTACCCCTCTCTACCCCCTCCGCTACCCCCCCTCCCCCCGTTTTTTTTTTTGGGGCAAAAAAAAAAAAAAAAACCGCGCTCAGCTCCGACAAAAAAAAAAAGAAAAAAAAAGAGAGGCAGCTTCGACCTCCTGCACTCCCTTCTTTGCTCACTGCTGTTTCCCCCATAGTGAAGGGAACATGGGGATGAGGATAGGAGACTAGGCTGGAGACCCTTCGATCCAAATCTGCATATGCGTGGAGATGGGGAAGGGGAACGGTGACAAGGCGAAAACACAAAAGCAACTCAGTCTGGAGGACATCAACAAACGCAGCAACCAGAGTGGTTTGACAGTGGACAGCATGTGGCCCAGAAGAAAGGGGCCCACCCAAAGCCCATGCCGCTCACCACATCCTCGACCTCTATGGTTACCACCACTATTTCACCACCATCATCCGCCTCATCATCTACGCCACCTCTCTCCTCCCCCTCTCTTGCATCATCATCACAGGTCTCCTCTCCAGTAGCCTCACCACTGCCCCACTAGCCACGGCTCCATAGTACTTTTCCCTCGTATCACCTCCACCTCTCAGTCAGCCACCCTTCATCACCTTGTCCGGCCTCGCTACTCCTACATATCACTCCCTTGCCCAGATCATGCTGCCCCCACCCTCAGTACAACCTCAGTAGCCCACCTTCATTCCAACCCCTCTCGAGATCCAGTTCCCACTGGACCGGACATCTCAGGTCCCCGCCAGATGCTTGGGACTCCCTATTGGCTGAGATACACAGCATCCGGGCCCATCAGGTAGAGCTGACACATTACACCCAGGAGCAGGCTCGATATACCCAGGAGCACAGGCTCGCATTATACAGGAGCAGGGCACCCTTATCCAGGGACTCAGACACGACATCACACAGCTTCGAGAAGAGCTCGAGACCATCAGAGCAGCGCCTAGAGGGACCCCAGTCACAGAGATGGAGGCACAGATAGCCACGATACAGTCGGCTATAGCAGAGACGACTAGATGGGTGGACGTGGCAAAACGGGAGCCCGCAAAGGCAACCGTTTTAGCCGCCATATAGGAGCAGCAGCAGAGGGCTTTGAAGGCCCTCAACATCCGGGTACGAGGGATCACGCGAGACAGCACTAGCACCACTACGGCGCCCATGGAGAAGGCGATCACCTTTGTGACCACCACCATGGGAGTCCCCGACCATGGCATAGAGGGAGCATGGCGTGTTGGGAGAGATCCCAACCGAGAGCAGCCCCTAGTCATTCGCTTCAGAGATTCACATGCTCGACTAGCAACACTCCGACGCCAAGCCTCTCTACGAGAGCATCCCACCCTGTCCATGGACGAGGATTTGACACCACTACAGATTGAGGAGCAACGAGTTCTTCTGCAGCAGTGGGATGTTGCCCGCAAGGAGGGGAAATAGGCCGTGGTCCGAGATGGTAGGTTGTTGACTGACACCCGTCGGGCTCCCACTTGTATCTCCTAGGGGGACGGGGCCTATGAGACTCAGGTTTTCGAGACCCTAGACTGTACCATTTGGAACTGTAATGGTACCTTATGGTCAGACCCAGGGAACTTCTCGGAGTCTTATACAAGACGAGACATAGTCTTTTACATGGAGACACACCAGAGTCCAGAGCGTCCACTACCTATAGTCAGTGGCTACACATGGGAGTCAGCCTTTAGGGATGAGACGAGGGATACAAGAGGAGTTTGAGGATCAGGCGGGGTCGCAGTATTGTACAGGTCTTCCCTCGTTGGAGCCATCTCCATTGAGAGGAAGGACGCACACTCTCGATTGGATCCGGATCCGACGCACAGACACCCGTGACCTTTTCATAGCAATATGCTACTTTCCGCCAGACACATCCCACTTTGCCAGAGTGGCACAAGAGGAGGGTGAGACATCGCCATATGCACCCTTATATCAGGATATCCTAGACCTTTCAGCGCGTGGGGAAGTTCTCCTTGTTGGGGACTTCAATGCCAGGACGAGCACGCGCCAGGCACCACTCCTGGACTTCCGAGACGACTCTATCATGCTACCCCAGACATCGACCTAGACGGAGCAGGTATGGCCAGGACCTCATCGGACCGACACGGGCCTGTTACACCATATGGACACGCGCTCCTTGATCTGGGCAAGATGCATGATCTCATCATCTACAACGGGCTCGACCTATGGCCCTCCTCAGGTGGTTCTACTTGCTTCCCACACGGGGGGGGCACTAGTGTAGTAGATTACATCATGGGATCCCCTACCTTCACTTCTTGTATCACCGACTTCACCATAGCATCACTCCCTCCAGGAGCTGATCACACATACCTATACTTCACTATTGCCACCCCACGCTAGCCACACCACACACAGCACATAGGAAGCACGACACCTACCACGACATACACTTTGATCACAGCCTCTCACCGGCCTACTCTGGATGCCTAGACAGAGTCCTAACCTACATCGATCACATACCACTCATAGAGGACCGTGCTGCCCTGATTAGTTGCACACTCCACGAGGCTGTCCTCCAAATCTTTCCCCACACCACACAGTCCACTAGACCAGCACTTCTTGGTTCTGTACCTTGCAACAATTGGCACGATGCGGAGTGCAAGGCTTATCACTGACAGCTCCGATTTGAAACCAGATGTCACCTCTCGAACACACCAGACACGGTACGCAAGTACTGATGTCTTGTACGTCGAAAGAAGCAGGCATTTCTTCGTCGAAATGAGGAGGAGCTGGTGCACATCTTGTACAGCAACAACTCAAGGATTTTTGGCGGAGATTCCTTGAGCGTAGGTTCCCATCACCCCTCACCGACACGAGAGTCTAGCACACGTATGCACACCATCTTTATGATGTCCCACACCAACCCACTCCAGATCTCATACACACACCTCGCCCCACCACTTGCACGTTGTTCACCAAAGGGGGAGTTAAGGACGCGACATTGAAACTGCACAATGGTCGAGCGAAGGATCACGAGGGGCTATGCACTGAGTTTATTGCATATGGGATCAACACGTTAGCCCTGATCCTAGCAAAGCTATTCAATGACGCTGTTTGCCTTGGCTTCCCCCGCACCTGGATACTCAACACCATCACCCCCATCCACAAGGCAGGGGATCCCATGGACCCGAGTAACTACAGGACTATCATGATTGGACATGTGATGTCCAAGATCTATGCAACTGTATCAGATGCATCGGTCAGCCTGTTCGCAGAGATGAGAGGGCTCAGTGCAGAGGGTCATGCTGGTTTCAGGCGAGACCATGGGACTATGGATCACATACTCACACTCAGGAGTGTCATTGAGGAGGCCAGATCACGGAAGGAGAGGGTATATTTTTGCTTTGTGGATTCTCGCAAAGCCTTTGACACAGTACCTCGAGCTCGTCTCATCACACGCCTACAGACACTGGGATTTGATCAGGAGATCATCTGGGCAGTCATGGCACTGTATGAGAGAGTCTCAGGCCGAGTTTGGACAGGCACAGGTTGGATAGATGAGATCCTGAGTACCATAGGGTCAAACAAGGTTGTCCCTTATCACCGACCCTGTTTGGCCTCTACATCGGTGAGATTGAGACTTTCATGGGGGCGTTCGGAGGAACCAGTTGCTCACTTGCCGGGATCATCATCAGGATTCTTCTTTATGCAGATGACATGGCACTCTTGTCATCTACACCTGAGGGGCTCCAATGACACCTGGATGCATTGCAGGTTTTTATTTATCCCATGATTTGGAGGTCAACCTTGGCAAGACCAAGATCATGATCTTTAACACCTCTCGAGCAAACTTGCAACGGAAGCAGGTTACTTTTACTTTTGGTGGGTCACCAATTGAGATCGTATCCTCATACACTTGGGGGTCATCTTCTCCGGCCCGATCTTCACGATGAGACCAGCGATGCAGGCCAGACTGAGCAGGGGATACGCCTCACTGGCTTGGCTAGAGAGACAATGCTTTCACTCCCACTTCCAGGACCCTCGGACCAAGGCTCTTCTCTTCAACTCCTTGGTCCAACCAGCCGGTATGTATGGCAGCCCTTGTTGGGGGCTTGACATGTCAGAGATAGAGTGGACACGGGTGGAGCGCCTGCAGATCCTCATGCTCTCACGAATGATCTGGGGAAACCCGTCTGTACCACATCACATCATTCAGGCGAGTTTGGTGCTTCTCCACTCTAGCTAGATGCAGCCTTTTAGATCATCACATATCTACACCGGGTTAGATCATATGGGGACTGCACATCAGGGAGACAGAGGTTGCCATGGTTGGCTCTCGATTCCTCCATGAGATTGGCAGCAGAGGGAGACGAGCGATGCTGGTATGCACAGACTCACAGATGGTTTGTGAGACTAGGGTTCCACATCCATAGGATACCTCCTTTTCAGTATAGTTTAGATGCCCCTCTGGTACTCCCACACACCATCTCGATTGGGCCACACATCAACCAGGTCATTCGAGAGGATCTCCTGCAGCTACACACCTTTAGGACCTGGTTGGAGCCGAGGGAGCTCCCAGTGAAGCTGAGTTTCTACAGAGATTACTGTCTTCGTATTTTGGAGGAGGGATTCATCACACCACCGGGGTACACTGAGCTTCATATGCCTCACTCACTACGGATCTCCATCGGATAGTTTTGGGTATCATCACACCGCCTCCGCATAGAGAGCGGCAGAGTAGAGGGGAGTCCTAGGGAGCATCGCTTATGCATATTGTGCAATTGTCAAGAGGTTGAGTCAAAGGAGCATTTTATTTTCATGTGCCCAATGTACTACGAGATCTGAGGTCGCTACCACTGCCTCTTCAGAGATGGCTTCGAGCTCCTTTTCAGATTCCTCGCCTACCCAGATCAGAGATGCCTCGCGGCCTTCATTCACGAGGGGGTCCGACACAGAGAGTACTTACTCAGGTGACGAGGCTTGGCCACATCATCAGACACCTCTCAGAGCAGGATCACAGAGTTTTTCCCATCGAGTGACATTGATCGTCCAGTCTCTAGCTGCAGACGTGACAGAGACCCCGACCCGACGACCGCAGCACGACACATGAGACATCGAGGGGGGACATAGATCACTCTGGGGGATCTCTTGTCATTGTTTAGACTCGGGATACGTCCCATGGGAGTCACGGTGGCTCTGGTCTTGTGTCGAGCCTCGTCCAGGAGACCGAGACGCATGGCACACCTTCACGGGCGCCAACGTCCCATCACTAGCTATGCACCAGCTAGGGCGACATGGAGGATTCCGCTCCGCTCTAGTCCTTTTCTTTTCTTTCCATTGTTACATCCAGATGTATTTGATTATGTATGATCAGACTTAGGGTTCAGCACGGGTGATGATGCTCGTTTCAGTAGCTCCACCCTTACTGTGATTTGTATCAGGTTTTCTTTCAGTCTCATAGACCCATCGGTCTTCCGAAGACTCTAATAGAATTTCTTTCTTCCCTTCTATGCTCCTATTGTAGGAGTGTGAGATCTTCATCTAGATAGATCTTGGTCCCTTTCAGTGTTGCCCGTGTACTCATGAGGGTGGATCTATCTGTGGCTGTTCGTAACTTACAACCAAGGGCCTCGTCGGCGCATCTGCTTTACCCACTCTCCAAGCTGATTCACAAGTAAGGTTGATTCCCATCTTGTCAAAGAGGGTTTTGGCATCTGATATGGGGCTATCACCTACAGGTAGACCTCTAACCAGCACACTCAAAGTCTTGCTGCCCCGTCGTTTTTCTTCTTCAAGTGTTTCAGAGATGAGTTCCCTTTTCTTTGGTGTTGTGTCTTCCTTTAGCACATCTTTCCATGCAAGTATATCTGCCTTCCCCTTTGTGATTTGCTGTATGAACTCAGCATGTTTCCCTTGTACCGTTGTTTGCAAAGCTGCCATTTCCTTTTTGAGCTGTTCATTCTATGATTTCAGCACATCAATGATCTTGCACCCTTCCTCTGGCAGCCCCTTTGCATCTTTGAGCTGTTGCATTTGTTCTTTAATGGTGTTCAGCTCCTCGTTTAACGGTGACTGAAACTCCCCTTCCTCCCAGTACGCACTTGCCTTCAGTTTGTCATTCTCATCTTTAAGGGCAGCAACTTGGGCTTCTAATATCTCAATCTGAGAGGCCAAATGACTGGTTTTTTCACCTAGAACACAATTCATGTCCTACAACATTTACCTTTTTAAGATATCCATTTGGTTTGCATCTCCTCTTGCCATTTCTTCATTTCATCTTGCATTTGGGCTCGGAGGTTTGAGAGCTCGTCTGCTCTAGTCTCTCTCAGCTTCTTGCGTAGGCATTCAATTTCAGTGTCTTGTATCTTGCATACTTACTTGAGTGTTGATATGCAAGCCTTCACACTCGGGTCTTCTATCTTGTCGGCCTTCATCCAAATGAGGCTATACTTCCGGTCCTTCTCACCTTTTGTTGTCTGATCAGGTGAGCTCTTTTTTGTCCCCATATTGGCAGCCTTTCTTGATCCTATAATCTTCTTGGAGTGTATTTTTTTGTAGGTACAGATTCAGTGCAGGCTGCGAGAGTTGAGGAGGGAGGCCTTGAGGTCTTGAGGGGCTGGCCACCAGGTCAGCCTCGATGACTAGCAGCCTGAGGCTGCCTCACAAGCAGCACACAGTTGCTAGGGGCCACGTGGCTCCCTATGGTGCTGGTGGCGCAACTGAGCAGCCCATGCGGCTGCTTGGGAGCCTCGGGGCTCACATAGGTGCCCCCGGTACAGCAGGTGTCACATAGAGAAGGGGGGCTGAGAAGCCCCCGCGATGGTTGGAGGGCTCCCACGACGCCCCCGACGGCTTGGAGAGGTAGATGGGACTCCCGTGACAGCGAGGAAGGTGGAGGCACGTAACAAGGGTGGAGGGGGGGTGAGCAGGGAGCAGCGAGCAAGGCGGGTGGAGGCGGAGAGCAAGGGTGGCGGGGGGGTGAATAGCTAGCGTGGAGGGGAGCCGCAGAGGCAGCATCAGCAGCATAGCGAGGAGCAGCATGGGGAGCAAGGCATGGGGGAGCACCAAGGCAGGAAGAGAGCAGGCATCATGGTGGAGAGAGAGAGAGAGAGAGAGAGAGAGAGAGAGAGAGAGAGAGGTGACCTCACATGAAGAAGAAAGGAACACACAGAAAGAGAGCTTGTTGGAATCCGTGGCTTGGCGGAGAATTAAGGAGAGCCCTCCTTGCTTGTGAGAGGTTTTACAGATGGGACACTTCAGATGTTAAGAATAGATGGAAAAGAAAGAACCCAAAGAATTGCTTCTATTGTGATTTGCTAGGACTGCACGAAGGATTGCAAGAAAATGAAGGCTAATCAGAAGAAGAAGAAGAAAAAGTCCAATTGAGAATCAAAGGAGTCAAAGAGTTCAGCTAATGTGGTAGTGGGTGAAGAGCTTTTCTTTGTAATGTGCAAGTGTTATTGAGGTAAGGTATGCAAACCTAGGTGATACAAAAAGGATGTCTGACATTGAGTATTGATCTGGAGAGTGTTAGAAACATGGTGTGAGTGTGAGAGAAAGAAAGAAAGAAAGTTTATTAAAGTCTTCGGGAGACCGTGAAGGTCTATGAGACTAAAGAGAACTAATACAATGAGCATAACGGTGGTGGTCTCAAAACGGGCCAACCAACCGTTTCTACAAAAAAGAGGTTATGAAGGACTGTGTGTCTAGTCCTGATACAAAAAATATGTGTCTACCTCTAGATGATACAAAGAAGAAGGGGGGGGCACCAAAAATGGGGCAGAGGGGGGAGATAGTGCAGGTGGTGATCGTCAGAGACCAATCATAGAGGGGCCGTCAAATGGGATGTCGGAAAAAACCCTGTGATAGATGATTGGCCTCTGACGTCACGCGGCCTAGTCGAGCTCGGTCGTCGGGGGCGGCGGGTGGCCCTGTGGATGAGGGCAACGGTAACCCTGGTGGGGCGGGCAGAGAGCAGAGACGAGATGTCATGGACTTGGATGTGTGAGTCTGTCCGCTGACGCAGCTGTCGTGGCTCTGGCTCTCGCTCACGTCCGCGTCGTCGGCTAGACTGAGAAGAGGTATCCTGTGACTGAAAGAAGTCAGTGATAGGCCGCTGGGTGTCCTCACGCTGTGTGTGCTGCTCGTGTCGCCGTGCTCGGAGAGAGGTATCTCCGTGGCGAGTCATCTCATGTAAGAAAGCGGCTAGGCATCGCTGATCCGGGAACTGCAGCATGTGTGGGAGGGAGCCGAATCCGTTGCGGAGAGAGATAGGCTAGGGAGTGAAGAAATGGTAGACAAATGTAGAATCCATGAAGGCTTTCATTCATTCATCATCACCACTAAATAGACAAGTGACGTACAAGCCTTATAGGGTACACACTCACACTTGCACTAATTGCATATGGGATACGTCCCATAGTGACGCGTGGCGCTCACACATGACTCACACATGAACTAGTACTAGATTTCCTAGTACTACATACCAACACACCACATGGACACAATCTTTGGCTATGATATCTCCAACACCCCCCTTCAGAGCAAAGAGTGTGAGACCCAACACGCAAGGAGTAGACCGATCCCCCCTCCATCGCAATACTACAAAGAGCAAGTCCAACTATCTAACACCCCCCTTCTTAGTTAGCTTTTGACCGGCAAGGGCAAACCATCACTCCTCACCTCCCGTTACTCTGAACTGGGTGGTCAATACCATCAAACCAAGGTTAAAGACAATACATACATTTTTGGGAGACAACCTAGGGCAGAGTACCTCTCCAAATACATTCAATCTAGAGGGACAACTCAAGGCTGAGAACCTTAATTGACTCAACAAAAATACACAGAGAACTAAGCGTCATCTACCACCTCAGGGAGGAATAGATCATGCAACATAGGAGATGAAGCTTCCTGCTCAGGTCCAGTAGATGTAGCATAAATATTCTTGAGCTTGTCCAGGGTCTCCTTGGCTGAAGTAGTGAGGTCAAGTTGATGAAGCAATTTGTTGACCAACCTCACACCAATAAGCACCAATGCTTTGTCATGCTTCTCATCCTTAGCTGAAAGTGGTGCTGATGTGTCATCACCATGAGGACGAGGCTCCATAGTGTCAAACTAAGGTAGCAAAGGCTGCAAGCTGAAATAGATAACCAGCCAATAAAGAAGCTGGTCTAGGGCTCTGAAATAAATCATCAGCTTGAGAAAGGTGTGAATAAATGTGAAATGAATCATCAGCTTGAGAAAGGCGTGAATAAATGTGGCCAGCTGTTGGTAGATGACCTCGGAGGTTCCAAAATGCAAACCCTAATGGAAAAGCAGCAAGAATACTCCTCGAAATAAAGAACTGAGTGAACCTGAATCCAAGAGCAGCAAGTAGATGCCCCGAAACGCAGAAATGAGCTAATAGGAGAGCACTTGTGGGAAAGATGAGTGCTCGAGGTGCTGGAGCAGGTCTGAAAACCTCAAGAAGGTAGCTGGAAAAGGCGCCAAATGCAATGATATAGCTCGAAATTTGTGAAGCGCTTCAGCAAACCAGCTCCAAGCTGTACCAAGATGCTGTAGTAGAGGTATAGGTGTTCCAAAACGCACCAGCAGGTAACCAGGCCAAGAATCGGCTATTCTAGATGAGTCAAAGGCTAGGAGCAGCCCCGTAAACGGCTCCACCGATGGGATGAAACCCGCATCTCTCCAATGGCGATCCTCAGTGCATGCGAGACTCCTCTGTCCTCGAGAGGACAGCAGTCTCAAATTATAAATATCCTGTGAAGCCTGAGAGTGCCTAAGGATTCTGTCAAACAGCAGCATACATCCTGTCCTAGCAAATTGACTCACTTTCAGTGAAGATGATCTGCTGTAACAGCCTTCAAAACCTAAAAACGGGAATGGAACAACTTCGAATCAGCTCGTGTGCATGCATCTCTTGGAAGTGCCTGCCAATCGAAAAACTCCACACATGCAGCCGCTTGTGGCTGCTATGTCGTAGGTACCGACCAGCAAGCAAGAAACACCGACCAACAGACAAGAAAGGAGAGACTGCACTGACTTCAGCTCCAAGAGGCCTAGATGCTTCTCTAAGAGACCTGAACAGAGTCGGCTATGAAGGGTAGGCTATGGAGAGGCTAAGCGGGCAGAAAGGAGCGCAAACATGCTGCAAAGAGAGGTGAAATGAGAGCAGCTGGCTATGGAGATAGTGGACAGGCAAAAATGGAGGCAAGGTGAGGGAGAACTGAGGCGGCTGTGCAGAAACGCTAATCAGGTATGAGCAGCTGAAAGGAGGCAGCTAGAAACGAATTAGGGTTAGGGAGATCATGATGTGGTAGGGCAGCTATTGGCAGGATTAACCTGCTCTAATACCATGTTAGAAACATGGTGTGAGTGAGAGAGAGAGAGAGAGGCTAGGGAGTGACGAAATAGTAGACAAATGTTGAATCCATGAAGGCTTTCATTCATTCATCATCACCACTAAATGAGACAAGTGAAGTACAAGCCTTATAGGCTACACACACACACACTTGCACCAAGTGCATATGGGATAAGTCCCATAGTGACACGTGGCGCTCACACATGACACACACATGAACTAGTACTAGATCTCATAGTACTACACACCAACACATCACATCAACACACTCTTTGGCTATGATATCTCCAGCCAAGAGTGAGAAACCTTTGTGAAGGTGAATGACATGATTGAGTGCTTGGACGTGCTGCTTCTTGGGAAATCTCTAACAGGCTTCTTGGACGGCCAGACATTGTCTTTGAAGGCTAGTTCCCGTGGGAACCCGCTAGGATTCATTCACAGAAGGGAAAACGTAGAATACCGAAAGGAGTTACACACATTCAAGCAACATGAAGGAGGGTCCTTGGAAGGACCTATGGATTTAGGGTCAGCTAGGGCTGTGGTACTAAAGGGGTCATTACTGGACTACACAAAGAAGTTGAGTGTGCTTCAATGAGGTGCATGGTTTGCTTTTAGAGCAAGCAGACAAGCAGGAGGACTTTCTGGTATGTGCGTTATTTCATTATTGATTTGAATGCTAATATGTTGTGGACATGTTCAGCTCTTTATGTTTCTTTGTATGCCTTCCCGGAAGGCAGAAGGGAAAGTGCTGGTATTCCTTCAAAGCCCGGAAGCAAGATGCTGGAAGGTGAAAATGGTGGCTTGTTGAAGCCTTTGCGGTGGAGAGAGGAACATGCTACAGGAAAAGAAAGTGTGCTGAAGCCAGGAGGGTATTGGAAGACTCCAGATGTTGTGAGGGGGCAGCTGGAGGATCTTTTTATCAAGGTTGCTCAAGATCACTGGCGGGAACGTTATTGAAAGTAGTGGTGCTACCAAGGTTTGACCTGTGTACCAGGATCTTGTGTGGAGGACTGGACCTAGAGGAGCAAGAGCCATTGGTTGAAAGACCAAGCGATGACGATGACCTCTTATTATTTGAGAGGGCTTCTTCATGGGGGCTGATAGAGCATTTGCATCGACGCGGTGGGATTGGCCCAGACCTAACTGGCTGCCACATGGACAGCACATGAGCTGACATGTGGGCAGCAAGCAATCAAAGTACAAACAAGAAGTATGGCTGCCACATGTGCTGTCATGTGGGCAGCACATTCAGAACAAGTTTCTGGCTGCAAGGAGAATGTCTGTTACAGAATCGACGCAGCAGCACAACTTGGAATCCTGCCAGAGGTTGTCGCAATGCCACATGGCATGATCTGGAGGATGTTCAGCAGGTGTACAGCCTGGCACAAGGCTTGGAACAGACCCTGAATTGCAGGTGCCTCTATACGAGATCTGTATGATGATTGCAGGAGAGGGTGTACGGAGCTGGAGCAGATGTTTCAGGGCTGGAGCAGATTTGGATGATGTGCGGGGGAGCTGTAGCAGGATCGTGACTGTTCTGCGAGCAGTTTGGCTAGGTAGTCGGCCTGGAAATGGAAGAAACAAGTCAAATGGGCATGGGCCAGTGGCTGGCTGTCAGGCGGGGCTGTAGGTGGGGTTTAATCAATAGACCAGGTCAGGTTTTACAGACCCAGAGTTCGGGCTGGCTGGGTCGGCTATTTCAGGGGGCCCTGGAGTCTTTAAAAGGTGGCCTATTACCCCCTGCTGTCCCTGGCTTGGGTCACCGAAGAAAAAATCCATACTTGTGCTTTGACTAGGCTCGGCCAACACCTCATGTGCTCTCCTCTATGCTCGTATGAGCTGACCTCTGTGTCTCTGGGCCACAAGAAGGAAAACAGCGTGCCATGCGTTGTAGTGGCTACAAAGGGAACATTTTACACTCTATTTGGGCACATTTGGCATCAGATTGGAATCCACCAATCTACAGCCTTGGTACTTATGAATGATAGAGTGATGAAGGTACAGTTGGTTGTGAAGGATGTTAGAGAACCAAACAGAGGGTATACGCAGCAGAAGACTAACCCCACAGTTAAGGTTGTGGAGCCCAGGAACTCACACAGTAATCTCAATCTTCTTTCCTCAATGTCTACTTTCCAGTAACTGAATGGACAATGCACTATAAAGAGACCTAGAACCAGCATAAATATATTTCTGTCCAATGTGGATACAATACAAAAACTACGTTCGGTGTGCCACCCTCTATCAGCGGAGTGCTGACTTTGGACCCCTGAACACACAAAACGAGTTCTCCTTCCTCCGTGGCACTTCCAAAACACTTGCCCTGCATGCTTTCCTAAAGCCTAAAGTCATCCATTGAGACTCTTTCTTCGAGAGACAAACACTTCTCAAATATCCTGCAGTGGCCATGAAAACCCCTCTGTGAGGGGAATAATAGGCGGGGTGAAAAGGGGGATTTTTGAGGACTGCTCAATGTGTGGGAAGAGCTGTCCATGAGATGGGGATGAGAGAGGAGAGCAGGTGGGGAGGGGAGGGCTGCTGACCTAATGCATGGGGCGTGAGCAGATACAATTCCTAGAGTGGGGAGGAGTAGCCTGGTGGTGGGTGCAGATACACAAGTCCAAGAGGGGGCTGCAGAGCATCCACGGGGGAGGAAGGGTCAGCCTGTGAGGGGTTTTCTCTGGTCATACAGCAGCTCGGGAAGAGAAGTTGAGAAGCCGCCAGGTGGGGGGGGGGGATGGCAACCAGCAGCCTGTGAGTGGATGGAAGGGATCTTATTGGGAGCAGGAGCTGGGAAAATGGCAGGGTGCTGGAATGCAATTTCAAGAGGATGTAATGCAACTGGAAAGTCTGCTTTTGTCCAAGTTTCCTTAAAGAACATTGCAAAAGCTAGGTATGAAAAACTATTCCTATCTCTATCAACTCAGATGCAAAGGAGCTGCAAATGGACAATAGTTGTGGTAGAAGGAACGTAAACCTTAGAAAGATGAGATCATGTGAATATCTCTTTTGTGTTTTTCCCTCTAAAGATCACTTCAACATTTTCCCTTTTGAATGGCCCGTGTAGAGTTTAACAGTGGTCTGGGGTCGAATTACATCATCCATATAGGAGAGGTCAGCGATGAAGAAATGACTTGCTGTGAGCTTACAAACAATGAGTTCTCTTGTAGAGTATAGCAGATCATATCCAAATGTATTTTTCTACTTATCTTTCTTGAGCACTAGGATATCATCAAAGAAGAGTAGTTGCACCACTTAATCTTTAGAATGTCTTTGCAAAAGGATAGAATCGACAGCAGAATCTAGATAGTCATTGACACACACAATTGGTTTTCTTTTTTCTCTGACAAGTGAGATCCAAACTTGCATTAAGTTTTCTCTTTGGTGAGCTATTTGTTAAGGACACTGATGACAAGCAAACCTCCAAATTAGCGTGTCAGTTTTTCCTTGACATGTGGTTTTGTTTTATTTAATCAATAGTAGTTTATTGACTCTAAAAAAGGGCTTTTTAAAATTGTGCCAGTATGGAATGGTGGTTGTCTGCCATTGATTTGCAATGTTGATTTGTAATAATATAGACCACTTTTCATCTGGTTTAATTGCATGAAACGATTTATTTGATGTGCTAACTGTCTTGTCAACCTAGCCATTGGTATTTAAATTTGCATGTGGCTGACCCCCTTTCTTTGGCATCTTAAAACAGGGAGGCGTGTGTCTAGCGTTTGCAGATCAAGTGTTATGTTGGCTCTTTGGTACTGTTAAGGAGAGTAAGATATTCATACCTTTGTTGAAAGCACATATTCTTTTTGGGGCCAAGGTGAAAGTAGGGATTGCAAATATTCTGTTTTGAGTGTTGGGGATCTCGTTTTTTTGGGGGGAGGGAGGAGGAGCGGTACAGATGTCAATCTGCCTTTGATACAGTATAGGAGTTACAAAAACCAATAGAAATTTTTGTTGATTTCCAGTACAGCTTTCAATTAGGTTGAGAATGCTTCAAATTGAATGAATCAATGACTTTTTAAATATATTGACAGCTCTAGAGCTGTCTCCTCTCCTCTGGAATATGTGTCCAATTCTTCTCCAAGGTATAGAGGGGATTAAAGCCCTAGGCATAGACACTGCTTGATGGGCGAGGAAAGGTGCAATAAAAGATAGACCACTTGCCATTCATTTTTCAAATTTCAATGATGATGCAGCCAGATTGGTCATGGGGCATGATTGGTGAGGGCCCTGAGCTCCCAGGTTTACATCAAGGAGGATGATTTCGCAAGGTGCGCATGAGAAAATGCATGGGGGAAATATCCAGTCTAGAAGGGAGGGTGGGTGTTGATATAAGGGGAGGAGGAGACACCACCACCTTAACAATGAGAAAACATGCATGGGGGAAATATCCAGTCTACAAGAGAGGGTGGGTGTTGATATAAGGGGAGGAGGAGACACCACCACCTTAACAGGCGAAAAATGCCCATAGTAGTTTGAATTTATCGGCACCATTAGGTTAGGAAAGGTATTTTCCCAGAGGTTGTTAGAGGACATGCTTCTCCTCACGTGTGAGAGTGTTACAAAAGATTCCTACATACAGTGGCACGCCACCATTCAGAGACGAGATGACGTCCACAGAAGGATGCTAGTGTCGAAGGCGTTGCATTTGAGATAGTTCTATTTATTCGATAAATATCCTAAGATTGGGGTCAAACAAAATGAGCACTCCAGTTACATATGACTACACATGATACATACATAGAAACATTCTATGTTTTCTGAGTTATAGTACAGATGGGACTCCAACAGGTCAAGCTCTGAAGCCATTAACGTGGTAGGGATGGATCTGATAGAGATCAGCATCCAACATGCACCGGCTTAATGGGATGGCCCTTTTGTTTCCAGCTCACTGGCTTGTGGTTCTAATGTTGTAGATTACTTGATGGGTTTGTGTTCATTTAGGTTACACATCATCCTAGATTTTTGACATGCGTGAAGGTGACCACACATACCACTCACCGTTACCCTAGATATACCCTCTACTATCTGCCCTTTGTCATCCTATATTTTTTGTCATGCGTGGAGCTGAGCACACATATCTCATCTGTACCCTAGATATACCTTTCTACACCCCCCTTTGATCATTGCTAGATTTTGTCTACACCTATTCACCCCATTTTCTTCTTTCCTACACTTTTGTGAGCCACCAAGAAACCCTCTGAAGGGACTACCCCTTAGAAATGATGATATGATGCGGAATGCAAGGCTTTATGCTGCTGTTTGCGAGATGAGACCACTGAGAGACACCATTACTAGGCACATCTCAAGTATTGGAGACTGGTATTTTGTGCAAAACAACAGCAGCTTGTGTGCAGCAAGAACAATAGCTGATTGATATCCTCTGTTTTTTATAATGCCAAGGATTTTGACTTAAATTCATGGATAAACAGTCCACGTTTTTTTAAGCTATGTTTTTTTGTTGTTTTTTTTCGGAATACGGGTGTGGGAGAACTACCTCATTACTGAGAATCTTGAATGTGGATAATGTCAATCTTCAAAGATACTATCGGTTTCTATGATATATATGTATTAGGAGAAGGTACCTCCCCCTTGGTGTACTTCACCTCTAGGTCGCTCATGCATCATGCAAGGAGATACATATCAATTAATATAGAGTATCTGGGGTGCCTTTGTCCACCCGGCCATCCTGACTCTTCTTGATAATTGCTCATAGAGTGTCATGACTGCCCAAATGATGTTCCAACTATGTATTAGTTCTTGTAATCACATGAGTAGTCAGCAACCATCCACAAGACAACACAAAACCAATAGCTTCCATGCCTAGGTCTCTTTGGTGACACATCTCAAACTGAAGATGTGGTCCATCATTGCGTGGTATGGCCTACCTCAAGAGCTGTAAATGCCTCATGCTCCACATACTGACTAACTCGAGTGTCAAATGCCAAGGCTCATGGGATGGGCTTGTAATTTTCTGGGCTCATGGGATCCCCTTCCTTATAGATTGGGACGATGGTGTTAAGGGTCCAGGTGTGAGGAAAATGATGCAGGCCGCTTCATTAAATAGCTTTGCTAAGGTTAGGCCTAGGGTACTAAGTCCATCTGCAATGTACTCAATGCAGCCTTCATGATCTTTGGCTCGGCCATTTTGTGGCTTCACGCTTGCATGCTTGATATTGCCAGTGGGTGAATAAGAGGTAGGGTAGGGTAGTTGTGCAAGGTTTGGTGTTGGCTGGTGAGGGATGTCATAGAGTATGCATGCATAGGAGTGCCAAATGGCTGGGTCAGTGCAGGGGAATAGGGACCTTGGCGAGAGACTTCCACCAGATGTCCTTGAAGTTTTTGCTGAACAAAATCTTTAGTGATTCCTCCTTATTCAGGCGGAGGGACTTATTCTTCTGATGGAGCAGACGAGATGATCCTCTTGTTTGGTTTGCCACAGCCTTACACTCATCATCATAGAGCTATTGCAAGGATGGATCCAATGAGTGGTGGGCAGGTGGATTTGGTGGTGTAGGGAAGAACTGAAGAGTGGCATCATGAAGGAAATGGGTTTCTACGGTGGTTCTATCTTCTAGTAGTGGGGTAACATCAATATCAGCAGGTAGAGGAGGTATGCGGGTAGTGTAGGTGGGGATTGCTTCTGGTCAAAGTGGATCTCCAGATAGGTGATGTATGTGTGAGGAGATGTGCTCGATGTAGGGTATAGGCTGGGCAAGCTAAAGAATAAGTAGGTATGATTGGCTCTTGGTGGTCATTGTGGGATGGAGAAGTTTATGATGTGAGAAGTGTTGCAAAATAGATGATCATAGCATCCAATAGCAATTGGGCTATGTGTACCTAAGTGAAGTGGATTGTTTAAGGCCTAGTTTTATGCTATGCCTATGACACGGATTGTAATCACCTCCTTGTAGGTGGGAGACTTGGGGGTGGTGTGCTTTGTGCAAGACAAGTGGACTCCTTTTCTTCGTCTATTTAAGGTCTTGTACATGAGTGTGAGATATTTTTGTGGGCTCTGTCCTCGTAGTGATCAATATACTGGTGTTGCTTTGTGGCATCTTGTCTCTCATTCTCTTATGCTTTCATCTCTCATTCCGTTGGTTTATCATGGTATTAGAGTTTTCTTATGGGCGGAGGGTTGGGTGTTTCATTTTGGAGAAAGAAAGAAAGATCTATTAACGTTTGTGGAAGACCTAGCGGGTCTATAAGACAAAGAGTTATGGGAGTGCACCAGCGCCTTCTTAGTTATTATAGGACAAAGGTACATCATAGTACTATCACAAGGTGGCCTTTCTAACATCAGTTTAAGACTCAGTTGAGGATTTGAAGTCCATAATCAATGCTTGCCCATCTCTATAAACTGCCCATTTGCATGCTTTGTGTGCTTCCTTTACTTTGGTGACTTCACTATTCCTTTGTCTGAGCTGGGATCAGAGCGAGCTCTTTAGATATGTAGATCTTTGTACGTGTCAACTTACGTGTTTGTCTAAGGATCTTAACTCTTTCTACCCTCCCTCTGAAGGAGACTTGTGCTTGTGTGCCATTTTGACTAATATTGCATCTATCGTTTTTGTCCCATTCAACTTGTGGTACTTCCTTCTTAAGACATATGATTATGTCATCATTATGAAGGCAACCATCTTTCAATCTCCCAATGTGTAAGATTATCTTATTTTGTGCTTGGTTTCCTGCTCTTTTACCTCCACATAAAGATATGTTCTATTGACTTTGTTGCTAGCATCGGCAGCCATTTTCTTGCTTGATTAAGCTCACTGATTGGAGATCATATCCTTAATTGTGGAGAGAAGTATCGGTGTTGGTCGGGATGCATTACCTTTGTGTATGACCTTTTCAATATTTTCTTGGTTTCCGTGCTCCTCCCGATTTATTGATTTATTATAAAACATAACTACGTTCTAATACTATCATAAGGTGACCTTTATAACATCATTTTAAGACTGAGTGTCTTTGGGTTTGGATTCGAAGTGCCTAATTAGTGCTTGCCTATCTCGATAAACCATCCATTGCCTGCTTTGTGTGTTCCTTTACTTTGGCGAGTTCACTATTTCTTTGTTTGAGCTGGGTCGGAGTGAGCTCCTCAGATATCCAAATCTTTGTGCCCCTTAGCTTATGTGTTTGTCTCAAGATCTTAACTCTTGCTGCCCTCCCGCTAAAGTAGACTTGTGCTTGTGTGCCATTTTGATTGATATTGCATATATCATTCTCGTTCCTCTTAACTTGTGGTGTTTTCTTCTTAGCATATGATTGTATTGTCTGTCTTTCTCCTCATCATCATGAAGGCATCCATGTTTCAAACCCCCGACGCACAAGATCGTTCTATTATTCATTCTAGATTCTTGCTCTTTCACTTCCATGTAAACATCAACTTTATTCACTTTGCTATTTACATCAGCAATCATCTCTTGCTTCATTGATTTCACTTAAGTGGTAACCATTTTGTGCACTATAAAAACGAGTTGTTGTGTCAGTGGAGATGCATTATGTTTGTGTAGTACCTAAGGGACGACTTCTTGTTTCCCATTACCCTCCATATCATGAACTCTCCTTTCTGAAGCTGCAAGCCGAAACTTGATCTCTCACATTTCATCTCTAGGTAGTAAATGCGTTCCTGTGGGTTTGAAATGGTCTTGATCTTTTGATATGTTTTTGTGCTAGGAGTTGGGGCAAAAGTTGCAATAGTTGCGTAAGAAATCTTGCTAGCTTGGGTCGAAGTAGCGAATGACTTTAGGTTGGTAGGCTCCATCTTGGCCTACATAAATTTCCCTACCCCAATGTTGGTCCTAACCTCTGGGCTAGGGGTTTAGCACAACTTGGAGTCTATGAATTGAACTGAACTGAATTGAACCTAAATTGAAGTGAAGCTAGGATGAAATGACAAACTGAAATGAATTAAAGCAAAACTCGACTTGCGGTTTTGTTGGCTCCAAGCATTGTCTACCCGCAAACTTTGGAGTTGTGGCGCTAAACGTTAGATGCTGTTAGACGGACCCACTTCGATGTAGACTGAGGAAAGGCAGAGGAGTGAGTGAGATGGAGCAAGATGACTAGGATTGAGGCGGTTGGGAGTGAGGTGACATGAGAGGGAGGCGGCTTGAGCCTAATAGAGAGGGCTTGAGCAAAACAGCCTGAGAGGGAGACGGCCTAGGAGCGAGACGACCTGAGCTTGAGAAGAAGAAGAAGAAGAAGAATATATTATCGTCCTCTGAAGACCAAAACCGGCCTATGGGACCTGAGCAATACAATATCACAAGTACATGAAAGCTCCTCCCGAAGATGGGAGGGTGGAAAGAGAAACCACCTGCTAGGATTCAGGTGGATTGATAGAAACTTGAGAGAGAGAGAGAGAGAGAGAGAGAGTATTAAAGTTTGCTTAAGATCGGTGTGTCTATGAGATTGATAGAAACTTGGTACAATGAGCAAAAGAGTGGAGCTACTAAGTGAGCATCCTAACCCATGCTAGAGAAAGATGTATAAACATAGTCAATGATAGCATCATACATGCCATCCGAGTCAGAAAACATTCTTGGCATCATCATCCCCATGGAAGATGTAGTCTAATCAAATGTCAAGGTACACCCGATGACAGACTAGGCAGTGTAGGCAAGAAGCCGGTGATAGATCGTTGTCTGCTATCTAGATCAGTGGTCTGTCGTGCCCTCATGGTAGCTATCTGATGCCTGACGAGTGCCATGGTAAACCTCGATTGGCCACATCCCCAGTCTAAAAATGAAAGAAATGTCAGTGTGATCTGTGCGTCTGTCCTTTGTCGAGTGTGCTGAATCTCGATCTCGAGGTCTTTGTCTCTCCTGCTATCTGGGGCCTGGTGGGCAACATGCTCCGATGGAACAACTCTATGATCATATTTTGGGATGGACCAGGTAAGCCCCCCCCGCTCTTGTCTCTGTGATATGATGAGACACTCTATGTTGGACTACTTGGTGAATGAAAGCGGCCAGGCTTCTTTGATCTGGGTATGAGAGAGAGAGAGAGAGAGAGAGAGTTTATTAAAGTCTGGTCTGTTACCTCCTTATAAAGCCTATTGTTGTGGTAGTCGGTGCTAAATTGATTTCTTGAAGTCTTCATGACTAGCTTCAATTGATCATTTAGAGGCCAGCATCTAGATCACAACAATTGAAGCCTTTCATGACCAAAATAGTTTGAAGATCTATGTCGTTGAGGCTTTCCATATTGACCTTACTTTTGACTTCATTAACATCCATACACTTATCTTTCTTAAGTTATTTGTAAGTAGCTTTGATCAAATTTTGACTATGTATTTCCTCGGACCATTTAACCCTCTTTGGAGCCAGCATGTAGAAACTTGCTTTCTTCTTATCATTCACATTTATATTTAAACTAAGATAGATCTTGGAGAAACATACTTTTGATCCATCTTATTTTCTTATATTACTTTGAGTCTTTAGCATACCAAATGGCTTGTGAGATGCACGAGAGAACAGGAAATGCCACAAGACATAGCTTTATTTGGTCTCCTCTTCCACAATCAAGTAGGGACGAAAATGTACTGGATTTGATTATTGTAAAACACTTTATAGAACATTGGCTAAGGAGAGAGAAATCAAACTTGGCAATGTGAAATTTTTACAAAATGGATTTGAATTGTGCGATTTGGAGAAGTGAAGAATGGTTCATGTTGTATTTTTGGCCGTATGCATGCACACGTGCGTACGCGTGCGTGCGTGCGTGCGTGTGTGTGTGTGTGTGTGTGTGTGTGTGTGTGAGAGAGAGAGAGAGAGAGAGAGAGAGAGAGAGAGTTTATTGCTTATATTGTCCCAGATGAAGACTACACATTAAAATACTCACCTGGAAGCGATAAACTCGAACTTCGCAAGGCAGATTTCTGTCCAGAGTCAATTTCTAAGCATGTGGAAGAACTTCTTTAGGTATTTTGCAATGGGAATACTTACATAAGGGTTCAATTTTATCCCCTCCCATTTTTTGTTGTTGTGTAATAAGTAAAGAAAATATAATATTCATCAGAAAACAAATCATAGGCTTTTAGAAAGCACATTGTTGATAATTGTTGTCCCCTCCCATTTTATTTGTTGTGGAATAGGTAATGGGAATCCTTACATAAGGGTTCTACTTTATTCCCTTCCATTTTTTATTGTTGTGGATTAACTAAAGAAATAGAATATTTATTAGAAAACAATCATAGGCTTCTAGAAAGAACATTGGTGATCCTGTTGCCTTGAGAAAGGTTAAGTGGGAATCCAAAGCATTCGCTTAGATGCCAAGCAAAGAAATAATTGCACTAAAGTAGAATGTTAAAATAACATGGAGAAAGTTCACAATTAGGAAAACCAAGGAAAGTAGATCAAATTGGGTAGTATTAAGAATAGTTGTACTTGCTCTAATACTTGGATATAAGTTTTATAAGATATTTCTTGGGAAAGTGCTGCATCACATTGCATTTCATTTGTTTCATTAGTTTATGACATTTGTCACACAAATACATTGTTCAAGATCATTTCGTATGTTTCCAATTTGGAATGTATTGTAAAATATGTGAGTCTTTCAACAATTGCATGTTGCTTATCAAGATGCTACTTGTACATGTGTGGTGCTCAAAATATTATCTACTAAAGAACACTCGTATATTATATACTTTAGAGATGGATGCTCCAATCTTCTAGGATCAAAGAATGGGATTTCCTTGACCCTATGGGCTAAAACGCATGAAAAATTAACAATTGTGTGAGAAGATAATTGTATGAGCGTGTTGATTTACATACATACATTGTGTGTGTGTGCGCGCATGCACACGCAAGTACATGTGCGATCTTCATTCGTTTCCTTCAATAATGAATTTGTTGACAGGGGACTCCAATTTAAAGTTGAGGGATTTTTGTACTTTAAAAAAATTAAATGCCAAATTTTTTTTGAAGGAGTAATATGTTATTGAGAGCCTCACTAAATCACATTTGATGGCACAAAGAAGCTTGATTGCAAGGGAACAATTTAGGGACCTTGACGGATGTTTGAAGCCTTCTATAACCTTATCTAGTTGTATTGAATTTAGCACAAGAATTATCAAGTAAACATTGAAAATGCAAAGAGTAGGGCCAAATCCCTGAATATATAGCCTTAGTTTGGTGGAACTTGACAATAAATTAGGTTTGCATTCATCTTTACTCAAAACACGGGTTAGCATATTAAGAACAAAGAGCCAAACAACACAAGTGTACATGCCATCCATCTGGTGTCAACCAAGAATTGATCGAGAGTCACAACATGCACGAAATTTGATTTGGACATAAATGAATCAACATTATTAGTTATGCAGCTCACTTGCAACAAACAACTATCCAAATATAGAGTTTTAAGCTATCATTCTGGAAGTAATGCAATTACATATTTCAAGAGATTGCATGATGAAGATACGATCCTTAGAGTGGATAGTTTGTTGAATTGTAAATAGCCTCCTAGATTAGAAAAGGCCTGATTGGCTATTAGAAGAATGTGTAGATGTGTAGATGCTATTTCTTTGATGCTAGAAATAAAAGTTTAGCATGGGAGATTCATAGATTCTATCAAAAGGACAATATTATGTAACTATGTAGTCAATGAAAATCAACCAATACAGATGTGTAATACGCATAAGGTAGTTATCCTTATTCATTAGAAATGGTCCATTATTTCGTATCTCTACTTGAACTCGATGGACAAATTTAGACAATCAAAAGGGGTTCTTCTCTTCTTACACAAGTGTGACCATTTATATTCTTTGAATCGAGAGATGATGGTAAGGGGTAAGACTGCTAACACTGAAGTGGTTGTACACTCCCTTTCTCTACTTGATGTTATATGAAGTGACGTTGATCTACTGTGACCTCTCATGATCCCTTGGGTTCTTGGATAATGCAATGGCACTTTGAATGTGACAAAAGTTCATTATGGGATCTTCATAGAAGTTGGATTGCTCCAAGATTCTCCAAAAACTAGCTTACCCATATAGCCACAAGACCTATTGCATAAGAGATGTTTGGTTATGTTGATGTCATCAAGTGGATCAAATGAGCAACGGGTTGTCATTGTATGGGCTCTATTTTTTCTATATTGTGCCCAATTCACGGTTTACTTACTAGTGTGGCATCCAACATTTGGAATTGCTCTAATATGGAGTCTTTACCTCATCTAACTCAAAAGAATTCCATCACTGTTGGAGGTGGTGGCCTTCACCCCTCAGTTGGCATTGTGTGGCATGGTAAATAGGTAGGAGCCGTGCACATTTGACACGTGTATTGATAGGAAACTAATCCCATAAGCATATGGGCACTTTGAATATCCTTGAATGTATAGGCTATTTTGAGACCCTCCTCATATCCCTTTCGAGACCTTTTGGGTGTATGAGGAGGTTATGTGGCTAGGAGACGGGGGATTGGGACCCCTCGCACTCGACGTTACCTTGCACACGTGGCAGTCATGCAGAGCTGCCAACATGGTATTAGAGCAAAGATACTCTGCGGACTGTGCGGGATCGTGTATGCCATTGTCATCCTCTACTTGACATGTGGCAGTGCGATAATGTTCTTTGGTGACTGTGTCGTGATATGTGGCGACGTTCATTGCAGTGGTGGTGGCTCTTAAAGGCTTTGGCTGTGACTTTCCTTTAGTCTTTGGCGACGGCTACTTGGTTACAAATTGGCCTTTATCTCCTTGCGTGGACTTTGGTTTGTGCCACGCGGGTATTTGGGCTTCACCGTGGTTGCTTTTTGCATCCTTCTTGGCTTGGAGAGTTGCCTCCTTGTCTTCTCCACCTTGGTTGTTGCTTTGATTTGGTTGAAGGTCACCTTTGGTTTGGTCAGTTGTACCTCAGGGTTTGTCCATAGGTGTCTATGATGTAGCTTGCATATCAATGTGCTGCTATTCCAATGGGTTCATTACCCTTGTGGCCTAATCTTTTAATGGACCTTTATGATATTTGACATATATGCATCTTTCACATCAATCCCATTCCTTTATAGGAGGGAGAACACCAGTAATCAGTTCTCAAATATTTTCATAACTTGAAAGTGAAGATTCTTGAACCATTGGTGCCACAAATCCAAAGTTACTAGGCAATTGCATGCATATCTTTTGGCCTAGAAATGCTACTATAGTTTATAAAAAAAGATATCTCTAACGCCATGACTAATGGTTTCCTGTTCTGTGAACATGATGACCTTGTAATCAACAAAACTAGTATCTAAAATTTGTGGAAGTCCATAGAGAGCTTCAAACTATGAAAAACTAGATGATTCTTCGTCTTGATGGATGAGATTCCAAACACTGCTCTGCATGTCACTATGATTCCTTTTATCTCCACATAGGAATGAAGATATGCGTCTTTAGCATACACTGGTGAACATGCCCCTGCAACGAGCGGGTGACAATACATCCCCATAAAAATGAACCTGGTTCTCATTGAGTTGAACATTTCTCCTTGAATTTGATCTTCTTCCCCATGACAACATAAGTTGAACACTAAGTTTAACTGTTCCTCAAGTAGTTGCGGGATTTTTCTACTCTTGGTCATGGGGAATTTGCCCCCCCTTGTTTATTTGCAATTGCTCGAGGTGCTCAGATCCTCGCTCTCTTTACTACATACTTGGCTAAGGGAGTTCTTTTCTTGGCTTTGCTCATGGTGAACTAGCATGGGTAGTTGCTAGGCTAATGGAAGCCTAGTTAAGCCACTTGGTTTGGGGCTTCATCTCTCTGTAGAACTCCTCCTCCCTTAATTAGCAAAAATTGTGAGAGACAATTCGGTTGGGCAAGAAAGGTGTAGACAGAAAAGAAGTCTTGAAGCCCCCCATCCCGATCACAATTCTCACGACCAAAAAAGGGATTAGTTCCCCCATTCTTTCCATGTATGCTTATATGGTAGGTTTGAATGTCTAGAGGAGCGAGAGCAATACTGCCTGTTGCAGGAGCTATCCACCTACAGTGCTAAATGCACAATTGGGGTGACTTTAATAGAAGCAAACCAAAACTTATCCACACACTAATAGGTAAACCTCCTAAAACCATCATGCCCTTACTTGAGTCAAGAGTACCACATGTGGAACCTTGAGGAAAGGATATCCTTTACCCAAAGATAATATCGTCTCTGCTCCTTGTCTGACAAGTGGGACTGTATCAACTAGCCTAAGTCATTTCTCAAGTTAAACATGATTCCCTAATTGTAGCTTTGTTAGATAATGGTAGTTTTCGTAAATAGTTTAGGTGAATAACAATAATTATCATCCCTCCCTTTTTTGGTGGTGAGAATTGTGATTGGGATGGAGGGCTTCAAGACTTCTTTTTTGTCTACATCTTTCTTTCCCATCCGAATTGTCTCCCTTTTTCAAACGTAATGAGTGCAAAAGTTCAAATGTTTTTTCATGATAATAGATCATATCCACTCCGGATTCTCAATTGGTGCTATGAATCCCATCCTCAGTTTTAATAAGCGCTCTAACTCCTCTTGCACTTGCTTGGCCATATGAGGATTCATTTGATAGCTCTATGTCTTGGTCGGGGTCGCATTTGTCTTCAAGTTTACTCGATGTCGGTAGAACTTTGGATCCAAGCCCTTCATGTCAGCATAGTCCTAGGCGAACACATCGGAGAAGTTTGTCAATAGTGCTATCAGCGCTGTTGAGAATTTTGTTGTCAGAAGAGTGCTAGTTTTCACTGGTTTTGATGCGCCATATTCCCCCAGAATTACTGTCTAGTGCATCTTCCTGCACCCTTGTGATTTGGCTCATTTGTTCCTCAAATTCTCGCTCCTACTGCAGAAGATTGGCAAATCCATGTCGGCTATCGCTTGTTATTGCTCGACCACCTCATCCTAAATTGTATTGATGGAACCCACAAAAAGATTATGGTGAAGATAATGCTCCATAATTCCTTCCACATCGACAAAAAATGTCCGGACCAAATCCGGGTTAGCTTTGAGGAATGCCTCTTCTTCGTCATTGTCTAGGCCATCCGCCATATTTACCGTCTCTCTGCTAGTACTGATCGCACTGCATCTACCAAGGGCATCGCTACGCCCATTGCAACCCGCATCTTCTTCTTGCCTCTCCGCACAGAAATGACATTATGCTCCCAATTTTGCTTGACCTTCGCTTGGTGCAACCAGGGCCTACCCGAGAGCACACTATATTTCAGTGTCAGGGCCTCCATATTCAGCACCGCAAAGGACATGACGAATGAGATGCCAGCCACCTCCAAGACTACTGCTCGTAAGATCCTTAGTGGCCTAACTCGGCGTGAATCCGCCATGTGGACTAGGAACGGTGCCGGTTCCCATGACATGCATCCCATTTCTTGGCATGTCTTCAAGGTGATGATGTTGACTCCAGAACCTCCGTCCTCCAGAACTTGCTCCTCGAACGTCTGGCCTTGTGCTTTTTTCGTAATCACCGGAATCCTCATATCCATGAGAGGAACTATTGGTACCATAAAAGAATCAGCTTGACATACACCACCCTCTTCTGGCTCCGACTCCTTGTGGAGGGATTGTAGCAATTGTTGATGGAATCTGAGTACCAAGTTGAGCAATCTACCAAGCGAAATCCGTATAGGTGCTTCCAGAATGAATTCCATTTTCGGCTCCGTTCGTAGAGAAGTTGACCGCCTCCTGGCTTGATTAGCCACCAATATTGGAGTTGCTTCAACTACCTTCGGACCATTTCCCGGTAAATGAAGTTTGAACTTTTCCTGTGCAATCTTCGGCTCTAGTTGGGCAGTCGGGATCCGCAAACTGTACCTTTCGTGATCCCTTCGGTGCCTTTTTTGGCTCAACTGACTTCATCAAAGGAGCCTTCTCTGCCACCAAATCTCGGGCCTGATGTCACACTTGCTCATGTTACACACATATGTATGTATGGAGAGAGAGAGAGAGAGGTTTTATTATATAAATGATTTTTATTTATATTTGTTCATTTTGTACGTGCGTGTGCGCACGTGTATGTGTGCATGTGGGTGCGCGAATGTGTGTGTGCGTGTGTGTGTGGGTGGGTGGGTGGGGGAGGGAGAGAGAGAGAGAGAGAGAGAGAGAGGAGGTGGCACATGGCATTGAAGAGGGCGGTGTGATTTGGCACCCCTCATTGATGGATGGATGTGCTAGCTGTCTTGAAACTCACTTTTTTTATCTGATTGGAAAGGGCATGCACAAGATGAACATTCATTTCATTCATTCATTGAAGAGTGAACCTTATAACTTCAGGCATCGTAAAGTAGGTGGTATGTGATCTATGTTGGTGTCTCTTTTTCTCCATAGAATTTTAATGTGAGTGGGCAGTTTGTCTGCTCTTTAGGGTAATAGTACATACCTTGAGATAGAAAGGCTAAACAACACCGGCTAGGAATATATAAGTGTGTGTGTGTGTGGGTTGGGGGGGGGGCATGTGTGGTGTGTGGTGGTGAGGAGCTGAGAGATATCGCAATCATCACATGTTGGCCTTGGAACGTCAACAATGGTCTCAACTGATTTCTCATCTTAATCTTCTGGATATTTGGCTAGTGTTAAACCCTTGCTTCTAGGCTAGGATGCAGAAGTGTAGGTCTAATTTTTGATAGAGATGGTAGAAAAAGAGGTGCAGACGGAGTAGATGGCTGAAGCCAAGCCCATTTTTCCAATCAAGGATCTCCTCATTGCAGTCCCCACCACGAAAGTTTTGCATCGCATTGCAGGTAGGGAGGCCCGATGCCCATCCATCCATTACTAGGTCTATAGGCAGACCGAAGCGGTCGAACTATTTGCCCCCTCACTCTATGCACCAAATAGTTTTGGAACTTGTAAAAGCCAATCATCTCGATATACAACCAAGCGATCAAGGAGTTCAACTATTTTGTAGAGGAGAGCACTCAAAGGCAACACAACATTTTTAAGACCGAGCGCAAGTTGACTCTCAATGGAAGCTAAGTCGATGCGTGATAATATTCGCAACTTATGCAAGGATCTGGGCATCAAGTGGGAGGAGCGGGTTAGCTAGGTCAAGAGGTACCACACCAATTTTGCGATGACACTAGATATTAATGTCCTATCCGAAGATCTAGTAGCCAAAGCTTGGATGTTGGACTAGCTCACCAACCACGAGCGAGCCCCTATTGATATGAGTGATATATATCCTTGGCCACCAAGGAGGCAATGTTTTGACATAGAGCTACCATGATCCCCTCGCACTTGGACAATAGATGAGGCCGGTCCATCCCAACAGCCAATTTGTCCACGACCTCCCATTCGTCAAAGGCATCATCTCGACAACTATGAGGCTTCAACCTTGAGCCTCCGCATTCAAGAAATAGTTAGTCCTTGCTAGTCTGTGAAGAATGGGCAAGGGCAACCGAGGTGAGATTTAAACCTTGGGTTAGGCGTTGACCTCGGGTGGAAGTGGTGGAGTGGACCGAGCACCCATTTTGTAGGAGAGGTGTAGTTGATCATGGCACTAGCTATCACGAATTAAGGAGAGTGGCTATAATTGAGCATGAAATAGATTTCAAGTTGGGGGCCAAGCTAGTAGCATGATGCTATCAATGGCTTGGTGTGATATTGCAAAATGTCTTATAGGATGAGGAAAAGAAGTGGCTAAAGAAAGCTTCATCATTCCCAGGATCACTATCTCAAAGTGGGTGTCCCTTATTGTGGTCACTTCAAGAAAGAAGTAGTGGTAGGTCTCCATTAACTACAAGAAGTGAAACGATGCTATTAAGAGGGATCATTTCTTGCTACCCTTATAAGACATAATCCTCAAGAAAGTTAGTGGGCATGAGAGGTACATATTTTGTGATGGCTACTCTAGATTTATCAAATAAGGATGATAGAGGAAGATGCTATAAAGACAAAAACTACCCCTCCTTTGAGAATCTACTTTCAAAGTAATGTTGTTAGACCTCACCAATGCTCTAACAACAATTTAGAGATTCAAGTCACCACTGAGGTAAATATCTCTGAGCATTTCTTGATAATTTCTATATTTATTTCACACAAAGTGAACGTGTCTAAATTTCAAATGGCCTTTCAAAGTATTGATGAAGCTCAAGGACGTTTTAACCCAAAAAGTGTAGTTCTAATTGGAGATATAAAAGGATGCCTCATGGGACACATTTTTTTTACTAAAGGAATTTAACCAGAGCAATAATGATTCATTGACCAATATGCAATGATGACAACTCCAATGATAGCAATGTTGAATGATGGTAAGGAATTGTTTTGAAATGATGAATACAAATAATGTTTTGAACAAATTAAGGATCCAAATTGGCCAAGACATTCTATGTCAATTTGGCAATTTGTCATGCAGCATCACATGAAAAGCAAGTCTCAACCACAATGGAGCATGGTCAAAATAAGGAGAGGCATAATCCGCCCATATTTGACTAGTGAGGGCATCATTTTGATGTTCATTTATCATGTACCAATGGTCAAGCCTAGCCTTGTATGCTGATAAATATTATAGTTTGTTGGATTTGCATACTCTGTACTCATCGCCGTTTCTTGGCCTATTGAGTGGAACACTGAGAAGGGCCTATGCCATGATCCATTCTATCCCCTTTGTTTGTGAGGCACCTGCCCTGGCCATGGAGTGCTGGCTTGAGGTGCCCACCTGCTCGCTTGAAATGCAAGGGCGAAGTCCACCAATTTGGCCATCGGCACCATCATTATCTGGTGGTTGTTAGCAACATAGGTTGTTTGGGTGGTCATGAGGCACTTGGAGGAGATAAATTAAGTGCTGGAGCTATTGATACATGTCTAGCTTGGCCTGTAATCTCGCGTTATCCTCCTTTAGTGCCTACCCTTGTATGGTTGCCTCTCTTAGGCGCACATTTTCTTGCTCAGCCTTGAGCTGGCCTTGAGGTACCTATGGTTGCCAATCTTGCGAGACTTTTTCCTACAATCATTGCAGGGCATGTTGTAATTTTACATTCCTCTCGATAATAGTGACAATATTTTCCTGGGCCTTGCTTGCAACATCCTTCAGATGGGCCACTTTCACAATGCAAGTTACCATAGTCTGTGTTTGCATCTTAGTGTGTGGCTACTGCAACTGTGCGTGGGCCTGAACTAACTCATCGTCTCCTCATCTAAACTGCTTGCTTATCCTCTAACTGCCCCTACAGTGACTTGCAGTCAGCTATCAAATCCCCCTTGGCTCGTTGTTGTAGGTTGGTAGTTTGCTCTTCAGAAAATCTTATAAGCTCCTCCTAGTACTGTGCTTGTAAAAACAAATTGTGCTCGAGTATCTGGGGAGGGATCCAATGGTTGGCCAAATAGTTGATGGCCTACGCTGCATGGACCATATTCTCTCTGCTGACAGGGATGTTTTTATCAAAGCTATAATTATATATTAATATAAAATCCTAGCGAAAGTTTATTGAGCTAATTTATTTAGTTTTGCAATGTTGTTAGAACATGGTATGCTTATATATATTTTAGTTGGAATTTTGTAGTAATCCTGGTGAAACTTTGCATTTTTTTACATAAAAGTTTCAAATCCTGGCGAATGTTTGGAACTTTTTTTAAAATTAGGGCATATAAACTTTCATTGCCAATATAAAAGTTTCGCGTCTTAACGAATCTAACATGAAAAAATCAGCAATGTTCTCTGAGCATCTACTATTGACGAGCTATTGACTCTCTTAGGGTTATAGATGATGAGCTATTGACTCTCTTAGGCAACCCAGTCCTGATGATCATCATTTATAACAAGCGGTTCAAGGGGAAACGGTTCTATAGATGTAAGACATATAAGAGGTAAAGGAGGTGGAGGCAGAGTAAGCGGAGCGAGTGATGAGCTATCCCTTTGTTGCTCGGCTTGGTATGATGGCTCTGCATCATCCGCTCAGATCTCCTACTTCGGCATTGACAAAGTGAGGATCCTACTCTCCTAGTCACTAAGACAACATCCTAATACAACACTAATCTACGGAGGATGCAACCTAAGTGCAAGCAAGATGAAGAGAGTGCTCATGACATGTATCTCAAGTCAATTAGGTTCCAAGATAGATTAACTTGGACTCATAAAGAGAATCTTGAGATAGTGCAAAGTGCTTGATTGATATTACTTCAAATGAACCTCCCTTTTATAGGTGAGGGTACTTACATCCATTTTGCTTGCTCACATGTGGGATATCTCCTCCATGCCATGTGGCAGCTTACCCTTTGCTCATACCTTTGCTCTACAAGTGCTCATGGCACCACAACTCTCAACACCTCCCCTTGGTGCCATAATCCTTTGGCTACTGCAAGGTGGTCAGATGTGAGTTACAAATCCATCACCTCCCCTTAGTGCATGCATGCTACTTAAGGTGGTCAAGTGTGGCTTTTTACATGTCAATACCTCCCCTGGGTGCTTTCATAGCTACTCTCAGGTGGTCAGGTTTGATTTACAAAACATAATAGGCAAGGTTGGCAAGGTTTTTGCTTTTCAATACATTCCATTGATGTCACCTTTTGGCTCATGGCTTGATGATGACTCCACGTAGTTGACTTGTTGATTCTTCAATCTGCAATCTTCTTCCTTGTGTCCGAGCTTCTTGCAATGGTGACACTTTGGTTTGTTCTTCAATCTGCAGTCACTTTGATAGTGACCCATCCTTCCGCAATGGTAGCATTTCACTGATGTTTTACTGAATAGTGCTTGTTCTTCATTATAGTTGTTGTGTGTTGATGTCGATGTTGATGTCGATGCCTTCAACTCTCTTTCTTTTTCAAGAAGAGAGGATACACATTCTTCAAACTTTGGATCTGGTAAATTCTTCAAAGTGGTTGTCAATGCACTATACTCTGCAGGCATGCTTTTAAGAAGAATTGCAAGTGCATCTTTCTCTCCTACTTTTGCATTTATGCCCTCTAGTTGAGTCATAATGCTTTTGATTTTGTTGACAAATTGTGCCATGGATTCATTGAAGCCCATGTGCATACCATAGAATTCAATCTTAAGATGGATCTCTTGGTTTTTGGCTTTTGCACCAAACACTGTGTTCAACTCATCCCATGCATCCTTGGCATGATCCTTAGAGTCTATATGATGAATTATGTTTGGACCCAAGTGCAATCCAATGAGTGATAGTGCTGCTTCATCTTTTTCCTTCCAAGCATCATTTTGTGCAGTGGGTATATCTTCTTTTACAGTCTTCCAAAGCTTTTGGTGCATCAGAAGATATCTCATTTGTGTAGACCATGTGTGAAATCCATCCCCGGTGAACTTCTCAACAGTTGGAGTGCGGATTGCCATTGCAAAGGTCTTACCAGTTTGATGATACTTTCAAATCTGGCAGTGTCTAATTGCATATAGAAAATCAGAGTTGACAGGTGCGTAGAGCTCGAAAAGACAATCACTTTTCCTTTTTGGAGCGTGTACAAATTCTTCCTGGATTGGAAGTTATGGCTTGTTGAAGCTTTTGTGAAGAAGAGGGGCCTTTGATGATGTGGCACAGGAATTCACATGCTGCTTACAAACTGTGCTTAGCAGGGGCTGTGTGCTTAGAAGGCACTGTGGTGACCTTTGAACCCAACTTGGTTAAACCCAAGGTTACATTAACTAACTATGGTCCAAGTAACCATAAACTTTACCCAAGGTTATCTTAACCATACTGATTTCAAACTCAACCAAGGGTGCTTCTACCTAACCCTGGTAAGTATTTATCTGCCACGTGTCTTTTTGTAGAAACCTTAGCAAAGAAAAGGTTTGAGGTGGCGACGGCGACGATGCGGCCTCGACGGAGAGAGCTTGAGAATGACTGGAGGAGGAGTCGCAGCTCGTCTCATTCGCTTGGAGACCACCTTGCCCGTGATGTTGAGAGCGGACGCTGGAGGTCGCAGAATCGGGTTACTGCAGAGGGTCGTGGCAATCGAAGATCCATCGCGCATGCATACGAGTCCTTCACGAGAGTGGAAGAGCCGTTTTGGCTGGTTGCAGTTGGTTGAATCTGTCAGCGCGTATTGATGGTCGAAGGAAGCTGGAGCTCAGCAAGTCGTCGTAGGAGCCGTTTGATGCGGGAGTCTTCTTTGCTTCTGGAGGTCCCTTGCTGCCCAGAGTTCCTTTGGCTAGAGCGGGCTGGCTGTTGTGGAGGCCGCTCGTTGGTCGTGAGAGACTTTGAGGAAGCTAGCTGAGAGCTGGAGCCTCGAATGGCCTTTTGGAACAGTCGTCAAATGCTTGGCTTTGTCGATGGGCTGTTTGTGCAAGCTCTATGTTGGAAGACTGCGTTGGAGCTTGTGAAGGCTACTAAGGCATTGATGGCGGTCTGTAGATCTCTTGCATGCAAGGAGAAGTCATGTAGATTTGTCTTACCACTCAAGCATGAGGTCCAATCAAGAGCTTCTCTCTCAATCTATATCTCTCTCTCTCAAAGAGCTCAACGGAAATATGGACGGAAATTTGTTTTCAATCTAGAACTAAAACTAACCTAAGAGAAAACATGTGCTTCTAAGGCAACCTACAACTAATCTAGGAGACTAGACCTAAGCTCTGATACCATGACAAAGTGAGGATCCTACTCTCCTAGTCACTAAGACAACATCCTAATACAACACTAATCTACGGAGGATGCAACCTAAGTGCAAGCAAGATGAAGAGAGTGCTCATGACATGTATCTCAAGTCAATTAGGTTCCAAGATAGATTAACTTGGACTCATAAAGAGAATCTTGAGATAGTGCAAAGTGCTTGATTGATATTACTTCAAATGAACCTCCCTTTTATAGGTGAGGGTACTTACATCCATTTTGCTTGCTCACATGTGGGATATCTCCTCCATGCCATGTGGCAGCTTACCCTTTGCTCATACCTTTGCTCTACAAGTGCTCATGGCACCACAACTCTCAACAGGCATTTCATGTTCTTTTGTCTCTTTACCCTCCTCCATTTCTTTATCCTCGGAGGTGTCCTGGCTGTTCCCCTCTGAGTTATCCTATTTTTGCCCTTCAAAGGTGCTTGTTTTGGACCGGAGGTGCCCTCCTCGATGTTCCCCTCCGACCTCTTCTCTCTCTTGTTGCTTAGTGAGCTGCTCGTCCTACTCCTGCTCCTGCTCCTATTCTTGCTATTCCTACTCCCATTCCTGCCCTTGTAGGCTCATCCTTTTCTTGCTACTCCTGCTCACCCTTGTCCCTTGTTCATCTTGATGTTTTTCCTAGCTGTGGGGTTCCTGCTCCCCCTGTTGAGTTCCCTATGGCCTGGCTCCGCTTGAAGAAGGTAGTGCACCTAGCCAAGACACCCATCCTAACATCAATCGATGGTAGAGCATGCAGAGGTGTGGGTCGAGCTTGTAGTGGGTATGGCCTCTGTACACCGCTCGCAACTGGTTCTTGAATGCCTTTTTAAAAATTGTGAACTACTTGACCTTTACTTGGTCCTCCATTGCAGTGATCACTCAAGCTACATATTACCGAGACACATAGCCTACGCTTTTCTTTAGCCGAATGAATGTGGACGGAAACCTGCAGGTGGTCTTTAAGCCCTTATCCTCGGCCTTATTGATCAGGTATCCCTGTGAGGATGGCTTCCTCCTTCGAAGTAAGGATTGCACCATTTGGCATCCGTCAAAGCCATCCCTATTTCCCTCTAATGGCATAATCTACTTTTCCCTGTCGCACAAAGTATATTGAGCCTTCTTGATTCACTTTTCATACTCTTATTTGCAAACCAGTCAGTCTAAATAG
Organism: Dipteris shenzhenensis; assembly: GCF_047967505.1. Taxonomy (NCBI): domain Eukaryota; kingdom Viridiplantae; phylum Streptophyta; class Polypodiopsida; order Gleicheniales; family Dipteridaceae; genus Dipteris; species Dipteris shenzhenensis. Next base: position 20,298,681 of record NC_141608.1, on the reverse strand, counting down.
CATATCGCGAGTCTCCCATATACTTTTTGGAATGGATCTGTGTGGCATCCTTTTGGGCGACCTATGTGGCATCCTTTTTCTAGACGAGGTTTGGCTTCTGATTTTTGGAGTCGAACCAATACATTGACATGCTAGGATAGTTTTATGCTACTCTCGTTAAATGGTTTTGAGATGCGATACGTTGGGGACCTAGGCAAGCCCACTTGATACACACTACTTTAGCCTGCTTCGAGGTCTTGACTCACGAACACAAAGCATCTATTTACTAGAACTATAAGAAAATCATCTTGGGATGGCATTAACGATGATTTGTTTATCAAAGAATGTTTACTCAGTTTCCAGAACATATTATCTAATAAGCTTTACTGTTGTCTATAGAGGATGCTCATGAGAGGATGCTTCATAAACAGCTCCTCCTAGCTCGAGCGTCGGCCAAGGTTGCACTCAAGGGTGTTGATTAGTCTCGAATGTAATGTTCTTCAGAGGTAGAGATTTTTGAACACTTATTGCCTATGTTGAAGGATTTGGGTTGTATCGCTCAAAGCTTCTTGTCACATTTATTTCGATATTGGCCTGTGTTCTCTCTTACTTATGGAAACCCGTTCTGCTAATGAGACGAGCCACTCTCATAATGGCTTCAGACCATCTTTGGTTCTAGGAATTGGAAAATTCAGAAGGGCTCTATGCTTTTGGCTAGGGGTGCCAAGTGTGGGACATTGTATCCCTTACATGTATCAGGGGTGTTTGATCATGTTGCCATAACTGAGCAGCCAAGCACTTCTTTATGGCATTGCCGATTGGGCCATATGAGCCAAAATGGGATAAAACTCTTATGCCGTTTGGGTTATGTACCGTATTTGAGTTTCTCTGATTTTGAATTTTGTGAGCACTGTCTCTATGGAAAGCAGACTAAATCAGCCCATAAAAGAAGGGGAAAGAAAGTTTTTGAAAAGCTTGATTTGGTGCATTCAGACGTATGTGGTCCCATGCCTACACAATCATTAGGCAGGGCTGAATACTATGTGACATTCATTGATGATGCAACTAGGAAAGTGTGGGCTTATGCTATAGCTCGGAAGAGCGATGTGTTCCAAGAATTTCAGAAATGTCTAGCCTTGGTTGAGAATCAGTCAGGTAGAACACTTAAATCCCTACGGACTGACAATGTTGGATAGTATCTCTCTCATGACTTTCAGCATTTCTGTGATACACATGGGATTAAGAGAGAGCTCACATACCCTCGTACTCCAGAGCAAAATCTAGTCGCAGAAAAGATAAACCGTACCATTCAAGAAAGGTTGCAATGCATGCTTTCTAACGCAAGTCTTTCTGGTGGTTTTTGGGCTGAGGCAATGAAGACCGCAGTGCACGTGATCAATAGATCACCTTGTAGGAGTTTGGATGGTGGTATTCCTAAAGAGGCATGAGTGGCAAGAAGCCCTCTTACTCTCATTTGCATATATTTGGGTTTGAGGCATATGCACATGTGTCAAAAGAGCTTCAAAAGAAGCTAGATCCTAAGTCTAGGAAATGCATCTTTCTAGGTTATGGTGAAAGTGGAGGGATGGGCTATCATCTCTGGGATCCAGAAGTAAAGAAGTCATATGCAGCCATGATGTAGCCTTCAATGAGAAGAAGATGCATAAGGCACCCATGAGGGATGTGGAAATGAGGAGAATCACTTTCTAGGACGTGAATCCACCTGCATATGTTGATAGACGGTAAGTTGTCCATGCACCAAATGTGCAAGAAATGGTACCACCAAGTACTCCCACAGGTATATAATCAAGGGTAGATGATGGATCATCTATTGATGGAAATGATGAGCCAAATGTGGCTGATATGTAGGTGGGACAACAAGTTGTAATGCCCTTGAGAAGATCATCTAGAGTGTCTAGACCGCTTGATAGGTTTGTTTCAGGGGTAGACAATGTGATGCTTACTAATTATGGGGAGCCTTCTTACTGCAGAGAGGCTATGATGCACGAGGATCAACGCAAGTGGGAGTATGCTATGCAATCAGAGATGAGCTCACTTATGAAGAATAAGACTTGGGACTTGGTTTCTTTGCCACATGGAAAGAAAGCATTGCCATGTAAATGGGTCTACAAGATGAAGGTCACAGGTGATGATGTGCCTAGGTACAAGGCCCATTTGGTCGCTAAAGGGTTCAAGCAAGAGAAGGTGTGGACTTTAATGAGAGATTCTCTCCGGTTGTGAAGATGACCACACTTAGATGCATGCTTGGACTAGTGGCAGCAGAGGATATGGAGCTTATGCAGATGGATGTCAAGATAGCTTTCTTGCATGGGGATCTGCATGAGGAAATTTACATGGTGCAGCCAAAAGGCTTTGAAGAAAAGGGCAAAGAGCATTTAGTTTGCAAGCTGAAGAAGAGTCTCTATGGTCTTAAGCGAGCGCCTAGAGAATGGTATCAGAAGTTTGATGCTTTCATTCGATCCCAGGGTTTTAGAAGGAGTGAAATTGATCACTGCCTCTACACTAATTGGCGAAGGATAATAACCTGATACTCCTGGTACTATATGTGGATGATATGCTATTAGCTAGCAAGAATACTTATGAACTAGATGCATTAAAGGCCAAGTTGCATGAGACCTTTGATATGAAGGATTTGAAACTTGCAAGTCATATTCTTGGTATGCGCATCACATGTGATCAGAGTAGGAAACTCCTTTGGCTTTCACAGAAGGAGTATGTTACAAAAGTATTGTAGCATTTCAATATGGAGGGGGATAAGGCAATGAGTACTCCATTGCCTCCATATGTGAAACCGAGTCATATAGATAGTCCCAAATTAGATGAGGAGAGAGCCATGATGGCCAAGGTTCCTTACGCATCAACGGTTGGGAGTCTTATGTATGCTATGATAGCTACTAGACCAAACGTTGCATTTGCAGTGGGAGTTGTTAGCCGGTATATGGCTAATCCAAGAAAGAGGCATTGGGAGGCAAATAAGTGCATCATGAGGTCTAGTAACGATCGACTGCAAACTTGAGACCGCTTCACTTATCCACAGAGTGCTCCAACAAATCCTTGAAGCCAGTTTTTATTGAATCAAAGATGATGGTGACAACTCTGAGACTCTGCTACTGGCTGAAGAAAACTCACGACCTTGTAATAAATGAATTTTCTGAGCTTCTATACGTTCTATTTTGTATACACACAAGCCTATCAAACACACCAATATGAGCTAACTATTCTCACATCCCAAAGTACAATGTCTTCTAGGCATGAGACTCAAACAAGCCTGCCCCCACTACAATCATACATAGGGACTGGTATGATTGTACAATGTCTAGTGCATCATGAGGTCTAGTAACGATCGACTGCAAACTTGAGACCGCTTCACTTATCCACAGAGTGCTCCAACAAATCCTTGAAGCCAGTTTTTATTGAATCAAAGATGATGGTGACAACTCTGAGACTCTGCTACTGGCTGAAGAAAACTCACGACCTTGTAATAAATGAATTTTCTGAGCTTCTATACGTTCTATTTTGTATACACACAAGCCTATCAAACACACCAATATGAGCTAACTATTCTCACATCCCAAAGTACAATGTCTTCTAGGCATGAGACTCAAACAAGCCTGCCCCCACTACAATCATACATAGGGACTGGTATCCCTTACAACAATGAAAATGAGATGAGCACACAGATCATAAACCTTGATCAACTGCTCTCTTCAATTTGAGATGAGCAAGGAGATGAATCTGAACAAGGCCATCCACCCTCCTTATAGAGATCTAACTAGTAGTTCTATTAACCCATGTCCTTCCTTTTCCATGCCAAATCGTGGCCATTGATTGGCTCCTTTTATCTCCACCATTGAGAGCTTCACTTTTATCTCACTTTTTCCATCCTTCTTTATGGTCCTCTACTTTCTGTTGTCGCCATGCAAAGTACTCCTTACCTATAGTCTCTTTGAGAAAAGAACCAGTCCTTCTGCATTGCTCTAGTGACCACTCCCTTCACTGCCCTTTCATGTGCCAGTGCAAAATCCAAGGCCCTCATCCAAGTTCCATGGGTCATCCATTCATCAATTTGGTCACAAAGTTGTTGTCATCATCTCCTACAATCAAGGTTCTTCAAACAAGTGCATAGTTATTTCCAAAAGGTATTAACTCAATACAAAAAATCTTCTCAAAACATAGAGAAGTCCAATGTCATGATATACTCTAGCTACTATCTTCTACCCTATCCATGCTAGCTACATGTGTGCCTATCAGTGCTACTGCCTCCTACATGTGAGTGCTCTTATATGTAATTTACATAGCATATTTCATCTGATACAAAAAGATACCAATCGCACAAAAAAAGCCCATCAACGTGAGTCTCCTCCCACTCGCAGCCTACAAGTATGGCACATCTTACACCAATGTTGCACATCCACATGTACACTAGGCCACACACATTCAGTTTGCAAAATCCCTCTTTCCTTGACTTCATGAGAAAAATGACCACCATAAATATCTTCATTCACAACTTTGAGTATCTTTTAAATCTCAGCAGCAGTAGGGACCATCTTTAATATCTGGTTTACACCCTTTTGTAATAGCATATCTCCTATGTATGTGTCAAATATAGTTTTCTTTGCCGAGGAGTATCTCTCCAGCTTGGTACAAGATTTTGGAAACTCTTCAATCTACAAATAAGAAAATATGGGTTGTAGGGCCTCCATACCCTAATACTTAGGCTCCTACAGGGGCACCTTTGACAACATACAAATCTCCTACTACTTAGCCATCTCATCTACTTCCTACTTTTAAACTCTAGGGATATATGTCACCCATACTTCTTGAAAGGATCCCAATATATGCTTCATCTCCTTTAAGTTAGGGGGAAAAAATGCTTCACTCTCCTTAGAAGCTACCTCAAACACTTATTTCATTTATTTTGGACTTGTCAAATGTACAAATTCATTTATATAGATACTTTTGGACTAGATTTTGGATTAAATTTAAGAAAAAGCCCACTCTTCAAAACAAAGATGAAAACATAAAAACAAGCAATTTTAAAGAGTTTTTTGAAGGAAATTAAATGAAAATTATAAAATTTAACGTGACACAACTTAATACTTAAAAACACTTGTAATCTCTCATTAATAGTCACATCAAAAAACTTATTTTTTTCTTAATTATTTAATTAATTTATCATAATTTAAATTACTAAAAATAAATTAAATGCATGAATAAATTAATTAATGTTTTTATGTATGTATGGCCCATGCATGACATTAATTTACTATAAGAGTCCTCTAATGTATGTATGTATGTATGTATGGCCCATGTATGACACTAATATACCATAAGAGTCCTCTAAAATCTTTAAGATATCATAATGGTATCAATAAACACCTTTTCCGAGTTTAAAAACTCTAAAATCTTGTAGATATGGCATCACACACGACGCTGCACATGCATGCATGGAACATACATGTCCATGGTTCATCAATGGAAGGCCATTGATACATATGGTGGGGCTGCCCAATTTGTGTTTTGGATTAAAAAGGGGAGGGGTGAAGGGAAGAGAGAGAGAAGGGAGAAGAGAGAGGGGGAGAGGAAAGAGGAAGAAGAGAGAGAGGGGAGGGAGAAGAGAAAGGGAGAGGGGAGTGGAAGGGAAGAGAGCGAGAAGAGAGAGGGAGAGGGGAGAGAAAGAAGAGGGAAGAGAGAAAGGAGAGGGGAGGGGAGGGGAGAAGGGAGACAGATAAGAGAGAAGAGAAGGAAAGGGGAGAGGAAGGGGAAAACAAAGGGAGGGGGATGTGAGAGGTTATATATAAGCCACGGAACCCTAAAGTTTTGAATTTCCCTCTCTTTTTCCTCTCTCCCTCTCCCACTCCCTCTCCCTCCCTAGAATTCGAACGTCTCACTCTCTCTCCTTGCCATTCTCTCCCTTCCCTCTTCTAAAATTCAAACTCCTGCTCCTTTCTCCTCTACCCATTTGAATTCAAAACTTTTAGGGTTTCATACCTTATATATCGGCATTCCCCCTCCCCTCTCACATTCCCCTTCCCTCTCCCTCCCTTTGCTTTCCCCTTCCTCTCCCCTCCCCTCTCTCTCTCTTCTCCCCTCTTCTCCCTCTCTTCCCTCTTCTTCCTCTCCCCTCTCCCTCTCCCTCTCTCATTTCCTTCTCTTCCCTTCCACCCCCTCTCCCTCTCTTTTCTCCCTCCCTCTCCCTCTTCTTCCTCTCCCCTCTCCCCTCTCCCTCTCTTCCCTTTCTCTCCCCACCCTCTCTCTCTTCTCCCTCCCCTCTCTCTTCCCTCACCCCTCCCCCTTCCAATCCAAGACACATATTGGTAGCCGCGGCTGCCAAATGCAAAAAAAATAAAATAAAAAATTGCATGGGCTTAGCGGCCGCGGTTGCCAGAGCATGTATTTGTGAGCCCCCTCACCTCTCCTTCCCTTCCTCACCCCTCCTTTCCCTTTCCCCCTTCCCTCCTCTCTAATTTTGTTTCTTTAGGTGCTCAGTGGGGCTATAGCTGCTACAGCATGCATCAGGGAGGCCCCCTCCCCACTCTTTCCTTCTGATGCATGCTCTAGTGGCCGTAGCATGGCATCCTCTTCCATGTCTGAAAAGGAGTTTTTCAGCATTAAAAAGTTTGATGGGACAAACTTTTCTTTGTGGAAAGGACTAATAAGGGATGTGCTTATTCAAAAGAAGCAGATAAAACCCTTGTAAGGGATTGCAGCTAAGCCGGCAGCTATGTCCATAGGTGAATGGAACGAATTGGATGCATTGGCAAAGTCTACCATTAGACTTCATCTTGAGGAGACAGTTTATTTCATAGTAGTCACTGAAAAGACTACGGAAGCTTTATGGAAAAAGCTATGTGCTACATATTAAAGGAGATTGCCTCAAACAGATTCTATCTCATGAAGAGATTGTTTGAGCTGCACATGAAGGAGGGAGTATCCATAGCTTTGCACTTGAATGAATTTAATATCATTTTCAGTTAGCTTCAACCTCAAAAGCTGAATTTTGATGCGAAAATGGGGGCAATATTTCTCTTATGCTCATTACCATCCTCATGGGATACTTTTCGTACTGCTATCACTAACTTTGCACCTGGTGGAGTATTGAACTTTGACGACATGGTTGGTAGCTTGTTGGCCGAGGAGATTAGACAGAAGTAAATGGAAGGCAACAAGCAAGATGCAGCCTTAAATGTGCGAAGGGGCAAATCATAGTCCAGGGGGAAGTTTCAAGAAAGAGGAAAGTCCCATAGCAAGTCCAGGGCACAACGGAACATTGAGTGTCACTATTGTGGCAAGAAGGGCCACATGAAAAAGGATTGCTACAAGCTTAAAAGAGAGCAAAAGGATAAGAAAAAGAATGCAAATGGGGGTGCAAATTAGAAGGAAGAGAGTCCAAGGGAGGATAAAGCAAAAGTGAAGATCGAAGAGATCAATGCAGTGACACATTGATAGTGACAATGACATTCTCTTCATGTCTAGTTTATCTGCAGAGTTGCTACCATGCATATTCCCAGGATTGGATTTTGGATTCTGGTGCCTCATTCCATGTTACTCCCCATAGGGAATGGTTCTCCACTTATGACAGTGGAAAGGCAGGTTGTGTGCATCTTGGAAATGACTATGCATGTGACATAGTGGGAGTAGGTAACAAAGTTTTCTTTTGCAAATGGGTCTGTATTTATTTTGAAAAATGTGAGACATGTGCCTAAGCTGACCAAGAGTATCATTTCAATGGGTCAGCTAGATGATGCTGGTTTCAAACCATCTTTGGTTCTAGGAATTGGAAAATTCAGAAGGGCTCTATGCTTTTGGCCAGGGGTGCCAAGTGTGGGACATTGTATCCCTTACATGTATTAGGGGTGTTTGATCATTTTGTTGCAATAACTGAGTAGCCAAGCACTTCTTTATGGCATTACCGATTGGGCCATATGAGCCAAAATGGGATGAAACTCTTATGTTGTTTGGGTTATGTACCGCATTTGAGTTTCTCTGATTTTGAATTTTGTGAGCACTGTCTCTATGGAAGGTAGATTAAATCAGCCCATAAAAGAAGGGGAAAGAAAGGGTTTGAAAAGCTTGATTTTGTGCATTCAAACGTATGTGGTCTCATGCCTACACGGTCATTAGGCAGGGCTGAATACTATGTGACATTCATTGATGATGCAACTAGGAAAGTGTGGGCTTATGCTATAGCTCTGAAAAGTGATGTGTTCTAGGTATTTCAGAAATGGCTGGCATTGGCTGAGAATCAATCAGGTAGAACGCTTAAATGCCTACGGACTGACAATGGTGGAGAGTATCTTTCTCATGACTTTCAGCATTTCTATGATACATGTGGGATTAAGAGAGAGCTCACATCCCCTCGTACTCTAGAGCAAAATCCAGTTGCAAAAAAGATGAACCGTACCATTCAAGAAAGGTTGCAATGCATGCTTTCCAATGCAAGTCTTTCTGGTGGTTTTTGGGCTGAGGCAATGAAGACTGCAGTGCACATGCTTAATAGATCACCTAGTAAGAGTTTGGATGGTTGTATTCCGGAAGAGGTATGGAGTGGCAAGAAGCCCTCTTACTCTCATTTGCATATATTTGGGTGTGAGGCATATGCACATGTGTCAAAAGAGCTTCGAAAAAAGCTAGATCCTAAGTCTAGGAAATGCATCTTTCCGAGTTATGGTGAAAGTGGAGAGATGAACTATCGTCTCTAGGATCTAGAAGCAAAGAAGATCATACGCAACCATGATGTAGCCTTCAATGAGAAGAAGATGCATAAGGCACCCATGAGGAATGTGAAAATGAGGAGAATCACTTTCCAAGACATGAATCCACCTGCATATGTTGATAGACAGCAAGTTGTCCATGCACCAAATGTGCAAGAAATGGTACCACCAAGTACTCCCATAGGTATATAATCAAGGGTAGATGATGGATCATCTATTTTTGGAAATGATGAGCCAAATGTGGCTGATATGTAGGTGGGACAGCAAGTTAAAATGCCCTTGAGAAGATCATCTAGAGTGTCTAGACCGCCTGATAGGTTTGTTGCAGGGATAGACTATGTGATGCTTATTGATTGTGGGGAGCCTTCTTGCTACAGAGAGGCTATGATGCGCGAGGATCAACACAAGTGGGAGTATGCTATGCAATCAGAGATGAGTTCACTTATGAAGAATAAGACCTGGGACTTGGTTTCTTTGTGACATGGAAAGAAAGCATTGCCATGTAAATGGGTCTACAAGATGAAGGTCACAGGTGATGATGTGCCTAGGTACAAGGCCCATTTGGTCGCTAAAGGGTTCAAGCAAGAGAAGGTGTGGACTTTAATGAGAGATTCTCTCCGGTTGTGAAGATGACCACACTTAGATGCATGCTTGGACTAGTGGCAGCAGAGGATATGGAGCTTATGCAGATGGATGTCAAGATAGCTTTCTTGCATGGGGATCTGCATGAGGAAATTTACATGGTGCAGCCAAAAGGCTTTGAAGAAAAGGGCAAAGAGCATTTAGTTTGCAAGCTGAAGAAGAGTCTCTATGGTCTTAAGCGAGCGCCTAGAGAATGGTATCAGAAGTTTGATGCTTTCATTCGATCCCAGGGTTTTAGAAGGAGTGAAATTGATCACTGCCTCTACACTAAAAAGGATAAGAATAATAGCCTGATACTCCTGACACTATATGTGGATGATATGCTATTGGCTAGCAAGAATACTTATGAGCTAGATGCATTAAAGGCCAAGTTGCATGAAACCTTTGATATGAAGGATTTGGGACTTGCAAGTCATATTCTTGGTATGTGCATCACGTGTAATCGGAGTAGGAAACTCCTTTGGCTTTCACAGAGAAGGAGTATGTTACAAAAGGATTGCAGCATTTCAATATGGAAGGCAGTGAGTACTCCATTGCCTCCATTTGTGAAACTGAGTCATATAGATAGTCCCAAATCAGATGAGGAGAGGGCCATGATGGCCAAGGTTCCTTATGCATCAATGGTTGGGAGTCTTATGTATGCTATGATAGCTACTAGACTAGACGTTGCATTTGCAATGGGAGTTGTTAGCTCGTATATGGCTAATCCAGGAAAGAGGCATTGGGAGGCAGTTAAGTGCATCATGAGGTCTAGCAACGATCAACTACAAACTTGAGACCGCTTCACTTATCTGCAAAGTGCTCCAGCAAATCCTTGAAGCCAGTTTTTACTGAATCAAAGATGATGGCGACAACTCTGAGACTCCGCTACTGGCTGAAGAAAACTTACAACCTTGTAATAAATGAAGTTTCTAAGCTTCTCTATGTTCTATTTTTTATAACACAAGCCTATCAAACACACCAATATGAGCTAACTATTCTCACATCCCAAAGTACAATGTCTTCTAGGCATGAGACTCAAACAAGCCTGCCCCCACTACAATCATACATAGGGACTCGTATCCCTTACAACAATGAAAATGAGATGAGCGCACAGCTGATAAACCTTGATCAACTGCTCTCTTTAACTTGAGACAAGCAAGGAGATGAATCTGAACCAAGGCCATCCACCCTCATAGAGATCCAACTAGTGGTTCTATTAACCCATGTCCTTCCTTTTCCATGCAAAACCTTGGCCATTGATTGGCTCCTTTTCTCTCCACCATTGAGAGCCTCCATCCTTCTTTATGGTCCTCTACTTTCTGTTGTCGCCATGCAAAGTACTCCTTACCTATAGTCTCTTTGAGAAAAGAACCAGTCCTTCTACAGTGCTTTAGTGACCACTCCCTTCACTACCCTTTCATGTGCCAGTGCAAAATCCAAGGCCCTCATCCAAGTTCCATGGGTCATCCATTCATCAATTTGGTCACAAAGTTGTTGTCATCATCTCCTCCAATCAGGGTTCTTTAAACAAGTGCATAGTTATTTCCAAAAGGTATTAACTCAATACAAAAAATCTTCTAAAAACATAGAGAAGTCCAATGTCATGATATACTCTAGCTACTATCTTCTACCCTATCCATGCTAGCTACATGTGTGCCTATCAGTGCTACTGCCTCCTACATGTGAGTGCTCTTATATGTGATTTACATAGCATATTTCATCTGATACAAAAAGATACCAATCGCACAAAAAAAGCCCATCAACATGAGTCTCCTCCCACTCGCAGCTCCCACTCGCAGCCTGACAAGTATGGCACATCTTACACCAATGTTGCACATCCACATGTACACTAGGCCACACACATTCAGTTTGCAAAATCCCTCTTTCCTTGACTTCATGAGAAAAATGACCACCATAAATATCTTCATTCACAACTTTGAGTATCTTTTAAATCTCAGTAGTAGTAGGGACCATCTTTAATATCTGGTTTGCACCCCTTGTAACCACCTCTCCCATAATCTGATGAACTTGGCCTTATATTCCATATAATCTTCTAGCTTCTTGTGCTTTAGGTTCAAAATCTTCTGCCACCATAGTCCATAGCATTATCACCTTTACTAGATTATGTCCTAATGGTTGCTTCCAATGAATTGAGATCATTTCGAGTAGCTGGATCTTGACTATTGTACCATACCCTTTGCTTATTTTTTGAGTCCCACCATAACAAGGTAGTTCTCTATTCTACAAAAGTATCTTTGTATTCATTACACAATAACTTCCTACATTATCCATGAAGATGTAGTCATCATCCCTTTCTTCTCAAAAAAACAATGGAATACCTAGTATGTGGTCATGTATCTATAATTTATCAAGTTTTCCTTTTGAAAAACATAAAAAACACTGGCTCTATAGCCCTCCCCAATAGGATTTCCAAACCATGAGAGTGGTTTTCAACTCTGATAGACTAGCTTATTGCTAGTAGCTAATAAAGGAAAGAGCTATGTGATATTAGGTGCCACAAAAGACCCACCACAAACATAGAATAGCATGGTCAAGCCTCCTATTTTACTCCTTTTAGACATGTATGCATTGTGCACTATGCAAACTGCTCCACACAATAATAGAAAATGTATTCTTCTAAAACCACAAAATCTTTTCTAAATGAGGACAATCCACAAGTTTCTTGAAATAAGTAAGAAAAACTCATGTAGGACCTTGCAACCTCTATAGAAACTAATGAAAAGAATAGTGTAAACTCTCAAACACCATGCCACACCAACACAACTCTCATGAAACTCATAAGCTACCCATCACCATGGACATGGAGGAAAAAGGTGAGATCTACATGAAAACTATGAGAGAATCGAACAAAGTGTATGAAAAAGCTACAAGATACTACTACATCATGAACAAAATAGAGAAGATAAAAGGCAAGAGTAGAAAAACGTGCTCAAAAACTGAGTGCTACAATGTTGGGGGAGTAAGAACTAGGTGCATCAAGGCTAGGTGACTACATGAGTCTGAAGATGAGCTCAAGGCTCAATTCATAGATACAAAGGGGGCCAAGAATAGCTAAAATATTGGCTTGTACTCCAGACAAGGTTTGCTTCTCCCGAAAGGCTCTTTTAATAATAGTTTGGTGTTAGCTTTTGCAAAAATGAGATGCCTTCCACAAAAAGCTAGGTAGCATTGCATAAATTGGAATTTTGACCTGATATATCATAAATCTAGATCTCTACTTCTCCTAAAAAGATTTATATTGCAATTTCATCTTTCTAACCAAAAAAATGTCTCCTCAATCAAAATTTATGATGAAAATAGTAATGATGCTTTTTCCATATCTTCTTGCTTTTTCTTGTCTCCATGCCTTGAGTGCCTATCTACTTTACCTTTTTCATTCTTAGCCATCCAAAAATAGCACCACCCTCTAGCACCTTCCAAAATTGCATATTCCAATATTCATCATATTACCCCTAGACCCCTACAATTTCCCACATCCTAAGACAAAGTCTGAGTATAAAAAAACAATGCATCAACGCCTACAAACCACCAACTCTCTTCTATGGCTATGAAGGTGCCAAATATGTAGTCTCATGAAAGAAGGCACCTCAAAAGTCACAGAGGAGGACATCCATAAATATTGAAGGTGTGAAAGATTATGTGTATGTGATAAAGATGATGAGGATGAAGTTCCTCTATCATGTTTTTTACTTCCAAATAATAGAAGGTGCTACAAAGTTGTGGCACAAGGTGAGCCAAAGAAGAAAAGAACACCTATAAAAAATTGTGTGTGAGTTGACAATCAAGCCATATTATAACACAATCTCATTTTCATTTGGAAATATAATTAGTCCCTCTATTACTTCAAATTTTTTTGTTTACTAAGCCTTTAGATGTCATATGTATGCAAAAGTAGCCTATTATGTTGAGTGTATGCTTTGGCTTTGTACTTAGTAGCACGTTTTTCTTTTAATGCAATCTAAGTTGCATAATTCACTAATTTTTTGAAATTTGAAAAAAACATAAAAAACCATGAATTTTTAAATCTAAAATGAATCCAACGAAATGTCCATATGAATAAAGCTTTATTCCAAAGAACAACTTAAGTTATTGATTCCAAATCATAAATGATACCATTTTAATGGTATCATTTATGATTTGGAATGGTAATATAAACACATAATATATTATGAAATAGATATCATAGTAACGGTAATATAAACACGCATTAAGAATTAAATATTTTATTGAAATAAAATAACTCCATTAGATAGAGCATAAAAACTTACACACTTTTTCTTTTTATCTCTCCTTGATCCAAGCTATAATTACATGTTATATATGTGGGGATTCCCATGGCCATAACTTGAAATCTATAGCTCAAATTGAGGAGTTGTGAAAAATGAAATTCTGTGGTCTTTTATGATCTATTCAATGGTACCATCTATGGTTTAAAATAAATAACTCAAGTTATTTGTACAAATAATGTTTATCATATGTATATTCACTGATGACATGGTAAATTGAAAAAGTTGTGACATGTCAGCGAGTTTTGGTCTGGTTTTTTTTCCCCATCGAATTGTTCATCCAAAGTCCACGAATTTTTTGGCTCATAAATTTGATTTGTTTAAGTTAGAGATCTAGTTAAGGAGGAAATGCTTGAAGAGATTATAAGCAAAAAGGCTCCTAAAACTCAATAGCACCTTGCAATAATTATCAATACGAATGTAGTTCTTATGCTGACCTAGACTTCTAGGAGATGTGAGTCCTGCTAGATTATATAGGTTTTCTTGAATTTGTCAAAGGAAATGGAGAGGACAAACACTTTGTATGATAGGATGCAACACCATTCATTATTTTGGCTAATGAGTTTTTATATGTATACATATATGGAGTTGTGCATCTAGACATAACGTTCCAAAGAGAATAGATCTAGGTTTCTTCAATCTAAAGAGTAAGCTGGTAGGTTGGCTATGCTAACCAAGTGCTACACTTACTATATAGTCCACTTTTGTGGCAATTTTAAAATTATAAATGATATGCTACTTGATCTTTCTCACAAGTTTGAATTCTTTATGGTCAAACCTTGATTTTTATCACTTTATTGAGCACAATGTCATGCTTTTTACATCTTCAAACTTTAAAAAACACACAACATGCATAATTTAGAATTGTACAACCTGATTTTATCATTGATATTCTATTAAAAATTTGAAATATATTTTTGGAAGGGGGTGTTCGTTGGAACTATGGTTTCCATCTCGAAAGTCCCCATATCACATTTTACCAACATTGCCATGTTGTCCTCTACTCCAGTAGTCGTTCACTCTTGATTCCTTTAATCACTGTACCTACTCTTTGTTTATTAATATCCATTCACTTATAAGCAAATAGGAGTTGGTGTCTCTTTCTAACTCCCTCTTGGTAGTTCTTTATAGTAGTCTCGTTGTGCCTACCTGGAGGACTTGAAAATCATCACTCATCTGAATTTCAATCAAATTCCTTTTAACTCTTAAACCTACCGACTACCTTAGACATTTAAAAAAACCAAAGGATACATTCTCCTCAAGAGGTTTTTGATTATATTTTGCATTTCCATTTTAGAGATATGCATCTTAACATGCTTAGAGGGTTATTTGTATCTCAACCAACTATGATTATAGGGGAGAGTAGGAGACATTTACTTTGATTTACTATGTACCTTACAAGAAGTGGACATTGGATTCTCTCTCTCTCTCTGTCTCTGTCTCTCTCTGTCTCTGTCTCTCTCTCTCTCTCTCTCTCTCTCTCTCTCTCTCTCTCTCTCTCTCTCTCTTGTGGGAGCTATGTCTGATATTTGGGGAAATATATCTCTCTCTCACCTACTATCTCCATAGCATTTCTAATCAATTTGACATTCAAAGGAACATTTGGAGACTTAAACATGGCTTGCAATCTAGTTTGCATGTTGATCTCATTTGATCTATCATGTCAGTCACATTCTATGGAGCAAGATCAACATGAAAAGTGTATTACAAACAATGTTATGTGTCCATCCAAATGAGTAGATTATCAAGGAGAATGCAATTATCTCTGGCCTCTTGATAAACCCCTCTCACTATGTGCTTGTTGGACTTCTACTCCTTAAAGTACTCTAGCAATTCTAATATCTAGCACCATAAAGCACATACTCTGAATCTTGCCTTTTTCATCCTCTGTGATAACAAGATTATAGAAAGGGTTAAAAAAAAGAACTATACATATGTTGCAAATCATTCAATTAACTATTTAGATATTGCATATGTGTGAGCAGTTTGGTGGACATCGTACATGAACAATTCTACAAAACTATGATTTTTCTCATAATGTTTATTAATAATATTAAGTCTCATTACAATGATCATCTGGCACTGCATTGTCATAGGGCCTAATGTGTCTCAAAGGTTAGGTAGTACAGGTTAGAGTCATTGCTTGTAATCTCCATCGATAATTAAATGGACTTTACCATATGTGAAAAGATGATTGCTATTGGACCTTTGAGCATTAGAGCATAGCGACGTTCATTATTTCTTTTATAGTACAAACCATCAGCATAGCAAAAGCCTCACTTTCATTCTCCTGCCCATTTGTCTTTCACTATATGTGTGGTGATTTGCCTTATCGTAGAAAGTCTACACCTTCATCATTATCAAGCTCTGCATGAACAATGAAGTTACAACCTTCACTCCACAAATGACTAAGGAAGTCTTCACGGCCCTCAAAATGCACTCATTTTCTATGACTTGATTCTCAAAAGGTCCATCATCCTCTACTAGATTAAGTAGTACATGATTCCATTTCATTACATAGTCCTTATTGATCATAACTTTAGCATGCATTGCACATACAAGAATCACAAAAGCAAGTTAATTTCCTTGTTTTGATTTGGGTTGGATCATTCTTACTATAGCCATATATGGTGTGAAGTGATCAAGAGCTAGGAAAGAGTACATAGATGTATTGTTTGGACTTGTCGATATTGCTAATGTTTATCTCCGAGTAGAATATCTAGATTATGTTTTCCTTGTTCTTATTGAAGATAGTGCTTGTAGCATTAGTGAGTGTATCCCTAAGAAAAGAAACAACATTATAGTCTTTAGTTAGCACAACACCATCTTCCTTGAGCTATCCTTGAGTGAGTGCAGTTCTTCTTGAAGTTCAAATGAATGCATCCTAATGTCATCAAAGGATAACGCAACTTTGAGAAGTTCAAAACATATTTTGTCTTGAATCTAAAAGACACGAATTCTTGTTGATGCATTCATGCAAATGATCTACTTGAAAGACGCCATAAACAACCTTCAACCTCCATCATGTGGTGTGCATGGACTAATATATGTTTGTTCATGTAGTGTTTGGTTCTCTAATATCAAGAATGATGTAGTGCTTACTTCTCTAATGTCAAGAATGATAAATGTTTTTGTTCATGTAGTGCTTTCTTCTCTAATACCAAAAATGATAAATGTGCAAATTTTGACCTTGTTTTCAATCATTAATGGTGTCCCAAAATTTTGGAAGTCATGTGTTTGCCACAAACCACAATGATTTTGAAAAGGACAAGAGAAATGTATAAAGGCACAATAAAAAGCATATATAAGCATGGAAGGCTAGTTGAAACCACGTATAAGTACATGAAAACCTTTTGAAAGCATAACAAAAAGCATGTATAAGCATAGAAACTATTTGAAAGCACATGAGTTCTTTCAATAGGACAACTCTAATCTAGACTATTAATCACCATGATTTTTGATTGACTGGCTGTCTCTTTTGCTTACTTTGCATCACAACTTCCTCATAGAACTTAGAGAATGTTATAACTCTTCTCCATAATCTATGGTCAAATGATATATTTGCAACTAGGTAATTTCATTAAGCTTGTGAGTTGTCATCATGCTTCAATTCTTGGCATTGTTATTTTGAAACCCAGGTTTTTGATCCATTGAGAGCGTAACAAGTGCAACCAACTTTATTAATTTCATTTATCTCTTGATACAAAGTTTAATCTGAAAAATGTCTGAAGTGGTCGAAACAATTTCAACAGTACCTATCACACAGTCAAAAGTCAGGTTTGGAAGCTCATAGAGTGCTAGGAAGTTAGGGTTGTCTTATTGCAAGGGTAGCTTGTGTGCCTAGCGTGCGGGTGAAGAGCTATTTATATATTTTATTCCTGCCCACCATAGAGGTTTATACAAGAGATCTTTCTTTCCAAAAAATTTTGCATTCTTTCTTTCTTTGCTTATCTGTTTCGGTTCTAAGTAAAGTACTCCTCCTTGCCCCGATGCCTGGTTCCCCAATGCATACCGCTAACACTCATTCATCACAAAACACACCATCAATTAAAAATGGTTTTTTTCCCCGCACACCTATTGCAAATGCATAACACTTGGATAAAATCAGTCACCTGCATGCCAAACAACATTTGAGCGTAACATTGTACCATGCTGATCTTTTTGGATTTAATCATAACACGCATATAGCATACAAGCAAGTTAGTTGAACATCAAAACTCTCAACTCTACCTCACATTTCTATATCTAATCCTATGGGAGGGTTCACATATTTTATCTTGCCAACTCGAGTCTTTGACTTATTTTGTGGCATCTTTCACTTCCTTGCTATGCTTCTCATCAAATGAGTTGTGTGTGAAAGCCCGCGGCATGACTACTTGCCAAGTTTTCATGTAAAATATCTTTAGCTCAAGCATGTCAATTTGTTTTGTGAAGAATTGCTAGTTCTCATGGAGATAGAGTTTTCTATGGAGCTTTACTCGACCACTCATCTTGTTAGTACATAGGGGAGAGCCTGATTTGACCATCACACTCAAATGCCACATGGCAAGGCCTATAAGACCTTATTACCCTATGCAATATCAACATTTGACATATAATGACTACTGGTCAAGAGCACTCCCATATCCCCTCTTAGGACTTTGAGACTGCAGTGCAAGGTCCCTTATATACGACTCTCTATACATGGGTACCTAGGAGGCTGTAATTATACTTTGACTTGGATGGACATATGGAACCACCAATCCTAGATTTCTTAAGATGGTATCAATGCAATCTTGTGCCTAGGTGAAAAAATGTGGTGATTGCAAAGGATCCAAACATGTAATAGATGTCGCAAACAAAGATGCATGGTACAAGCAAAAAAAGAGAGCCACAATTCACAATAATGCACACTAGTGAGTTGGCACACGAGCAATCTTGGATGTGGAGGTGACATGAGGCAAAAAGAGAAAGAAGGAACCATACATGACATGCTCCCAGTTGACATGAGTGCTTGCACAAATGCAACCTTGGCCCTTGAGCTAACATGCGGCAAAATGAGCAAGAAGGAACCATAAATGACATGCTCTTGGTTGATAAAATTGCATGCATATGAACAACAAAGTAGAGAGTTCAAGTATAGATGCAATAATGTCGCCAGTAGCCCCACAAATACAATTCCAACCCGTGACGATATGATTTTTTCAAGTTAGTTTTGTTTAGAAGCTAATCTTTTATATTGGCATCGAAAGTTTGTATGCCCTAATAAAAATAAATGTTTGAAACATTCACCAAGATTTGAAACTTTTATGCAAAAAATTTTAAAGTTTCGCCGAGATTTACATTTTTTCCTTCAAAATTCAAAAGAAAATAAATTAAAAAGTACTACATTCTACTAATATTGTGAAACTAAAAAAATGATCTTGAAAACTTTCGCCAAGATTTGTATATTAATACATAGCTTCGATAAAAACATCCTTGGTGATTTGCATCTCTCACAAGAATAGTTGGACACTCTATCTTTCATATTAGTGCAATGACCACGTCGAAGCCCTCACAAACCTCAAGTTTGGCGTACATTGATGAGGGCACATGCAATAGCCAACATCTCACTATGACCACATATCAAGTCCTCTCTTTTCATTGACAAATATATCTCATGAACCCCAATACAAATGTGAGATGTATAGGTCCTCCCTTGTTTTGAGGGGAATTTCAATATATGCACGTGACTTAAGAAATCTCACCACTAAGGTCTAATAGCTCCCATTGTATAGGAATATATGTATGAGAGTTGCACATCGTGCCACCTAGCAACTCCTATATAAGCATTCAATCCCCAAGAAGAGATATGGGAGTGCTCACTCACTTTTCCCACATGACTCACCATTTGAGCATCCCTCTATCCTCTAGAGGATATAGCATTATGCATGATCCAAATTTCCCATACCATCAAGAACCTATGGTCTGATTTCCAAGTGGTTGTGCACCAACTTTCTAGTCTTTGTAGTTCAACAGCAACCAATTCATAACAATATGGCAATTTATAACACTATAGCAAGTATTTATATGGAGAGAGAGAGAGAGAGAGAGAGAGAGAGTCTATTTAGTTTGCAAGAAATCGAAAGGCCTATGAGACTTCAAAACCCAAATACACTAGCAAAAGCTAAAAAGTGGAGCCACTAAAGCAAGCATCCACTCACCCTAAGTTGGGATCTAGTGAGTTTTGTTGCTATCCACACATCCGTATCTTTTAGTTTGTTGGATTGTTTGAGAATATGGACTCTACTAGCTCTTGTTGCAAGAATGAGTATTGCATCTGAGAGAGAGAGAGAGAGAGAGAGAGAGATGTAATGATATGATTGCATTAAAGTCCTCTTGAGACCCTTCAAGATCTATGGGACTAGCAATCACTTACAAAAAATAGTGATTATTTACATCTCGTGAAGTAGAATACTATAGATTGCTAATTAGTTAGTACTTCTTGGGCTAGTTTGTGTGCTAGCTCAAGTACTTTGTTTCGGTGTTGCAAAACTTCATTTAGATAGCTCCCTAGCTTTGTAGCTAGATGTTCCAATAAATATTTCAAGCTGCCTTTGCTGTCCTCATACCTTCCTCTGATATGTGCATAGCCCGGCATAGGCCCAGCATCTTAGAAGTACATGCTGCTCATTTTCTACCTCTCCCATGGGGCAGATTTTGTATATTCTTTTTATCTTCAAACCCTTGGTCTTGTCCACCTTCCCTTTTCCACTTCTAGATCATGTGAGTTGGTTCTCATTTTGCATATTAGATGCCTTTTGAACATGGATGTCTTCTCCCAGTTATTTTTGCATCCCGTAGCCTATAACAGATGCCTCCAAAGAAAATTCAACGACACAGAAAGGGATGCAGTTTCCCAATCATTAAATATATATACCATACAGATTCAATGCCTTAAAAGGGACTAAACAAAGATAATCAACAAGCAAAAAGGCCAGAAAAGGATAATCACCACACAATGGCAACATCTCCATCTCATTGCATTGCATGCTGCTCCCTAGGTTAGTAGAGTTTAGACGCTAGGGTGACCTACATGCCACATCACACAGCCTGTTGGCATGCATAATGACTACTATCAAAAGAGAAAAAAGTCAACCTACTCATTAAATAAATTGTTCAACATGATCAAACAAAAAAGATGCAGACTCTGCTTTTCTGTTTTGTGGCAGACATCTTGAAGCTTTGCATTGCTGCAGTAAACTCACGGCCTATCTCATTGAGACGAAGATTCAAAAACTATAATTCTGCTGGTTAGTGTGCATCTGCTGCTGAGAAAAATCGGACTTTTAAATGGAGAATCAAATGTAAAGAGGATAATCTTTGGAAGGACATGCTAATATGTTGTGATAAACAGTCAAAACTCTCAATCATCCTTACTATATGCACAATTTTAGAATGATGGTGCTAGTTATTTAACTCTTGTATATCTGTAGTTTTGCCATGCTTGTACAAGCAAGGATTGGCTGGCCTCCAATATTCACACTTTTCACGTCCAAAATAGGCGAGTCATGGGCCTTTAGGCAATCTACCACAGAGAGAGTCTCTATATCCCATAGGCAGAGTGCCTTGGTCTCCTCATCCCCAAAAGCAAATAAGTTATCAAAATCTGAGGAACTTTCATGTTTCCACCCAGAAACAATAGCGGACCTATGCATTCCAACAGGACTAACTCGTCCAACCATGGGCATTTTATATTTCCACAAATCATTCATATTTGAAAGACCTGAGCTTATTAAATGTTGTTCATGGACACTTTCACCTTCTTCATTTGTATGCTGTGCTTCTCCAGGAACTGGAGCCAGGGCTTCCCTGACCAAGGGAAAATGTTTAGCAGGAAGAGTTTCCAAATGCAAGGTTGTCTGGGAACCCATTTGGGAAGAAGGCCCACACATCCCAGTTGGTTCGAAGCTGAACAATTCTGGCTGTTGCTGGCATGGCTTTGGACGAAAAGTGGACACAGCCACATTTGAAATATGATTGTACGCAAGTGCTATGCAGTTTCCTTCATTGTCAGTGCAAGGAGAGCAGGGCCTATGATCACAGAACATTTATGGCATCAAAATCTATAAAGGGATCTGCAAATGCACCAAAGACTGGACAAAAAGAGAATATCTTCTTGCTGTTGATTTTCCCTTCAGCATTTAGTGTGCATACATTTCCATAGCCTTGACAATTAGCAGAATAGTACCTGCACCCCTGAACTCCTGATACAGTCATATCCCAGAAACAGATGCCACTCGAGCAAGCACTTAAAATCCCTTTCCTCCTCAAGCCTTGTGGTAGGCTACATTCATTAACGGCATGTAGAGTATGAACAGGGTGACGACTAAGGCCATTGACAGATCTCAATGGAGATGAAGTTTGCCGAAGGTCAAAAATAGCCAAAGACCCATCCTGAAAGCAGGAAACATATATCAAACACAAAACTGAAAACGTTTATCTTGACATACAACCCTCACCCATTATCCCCTGAAAGCATAGTTGTCACCTGTAGACCAGCATAGATATGGTTTGGTTCATTGAGGTCCCATGCGCATGACCATGATGGGCTCTGTCAAAATCAGCAACAAGTGGTCAAATGGGATAGATCCAGTCTTAGCCCTCTTTTCCAACCCATACATAATGGTAGAGAATAAATGATCTTTAGACCATGTAAGATGGTAGGGTGCGCCAACATATTTGGCTAAGCGGAAACACCAGGATGTTATTCATGCTATGATAATATGTCCCTTCTAGGACTGATGTGCCAGACGCACTAAACAATCCCAAATTGCAGTATTGAAGCAAATTCATTCACAACCTCAAAAAATGCCAATGCACCCTCAAAGTAAAATCAGTATATAAGCCTTGAAACCATCAAAGGAGACTATTATAGAAGGTTCAAGAGTTAAACACGATGTTAAATTTTCAAATAGGCACCAAGATGAAGAAACATTTTAACTTGATCAAAATCGCAATTGATGTGGCCACCAAGCAGCATTCAAGCCCATACAAAAATTACCTGCAAATTATAAGTAAGCACGACATTATTGCTCTCCAAACTGCAGTTTTTCACCTCATGTCAGTAATGTTGCTTGATAATCAAATGTGAATAGGTGAAGTCACTTTACAATTGAAAGCAGATGGTCCTTAAAGGCAGTAACTCAAAAACATAACACAATTCATTTCACAAAACCAAATTGGTACTGTCTGCCACCTGAAAAGGGAGACCCTTTTCCCTAGTGAAGCTACCAAAGCAAGCCTCCCAGGAAGCTTTCCACCTGCCGGTGCTATACATATGTCACGCACTGCCCCCGTCCCTTGTGGAAGTGGTATAACTTCTGGTTCCAATAATGATAGCAAGCTTATCTGTCCAAAGGAAAAGTATAGCCTTCAAAATTTTAGAAAGCCCTTCAGATAGGACCTGATGTGTTGCTTTTCAAATACAATTGCCAATTTAGACATTACTTTGTTCAAACAGAAAGTGTTGACTGAACTGGGAGATTTCTGGGCAACCAGAAGCATTTGAGAGAATGCATCCATATCAAGGACCTTTGCCCCAGGCAGATGCAATTCAACCTGCCACCAACAAAGAAACCAAGCAATGATCCTTCATAAGTATGTATATTGGTTTATGTATACAAAAGATTTGAGCCAAAAAACACATTAAGAAACCACACAAAAATAAGGTAGAGATGGTAAACTATGAAGCTGCAAATTGCCATATCTACTAAACAAGAGATCCCAGTGCTCACAAAAAGCAGCAAACTTAGCACATTTCCATTTGGGGCATCAGGAATATCAATATCTAATAGCTTGGATGGCCCAGGTCTAAAACACAAGAAACCAACCCACCCTTGCCAGACCATGGGGATTCCCCTCTAAAGTTCCTTGAATACTCTGTCTTCTATGTGTCAGAGTGGTGCACGTGCGGAAGCGAGACAAAGAAAGAGAGAGACACAGATTTAGGCAATACCAACTGTATGATCCAGGGTACAACCACAGCCCAAGGGCTGGACAAGTGCGTGAGAAATGCTGCAATGTGAGACATTGAGCCTTGCAGCCGATGAACTGACCAGGCAGGTCGGCTGACCTTACCATGCTTAGGTCAGATTTCGGTAGGGTTGACCGGACCTGGTTAGGGCCCTGTTTGGGCACCGAAACCAGCCCTAACCCCTGCCTAACCTAGCCTATCCAAGCCTATGTAATCCTATCCCCTCCGGGCGGGCACACCCACATAGAAGCCCTCTCTCACTATGTGATACCATACTTTACCACCCTCTGAAAACAAGCCAATGGAGATGCAAACATGGACCATCTAGCAGCACGCTTACTGGATTCACCTCGAAGAGAACACCAGATAGCTTGGATCCTTGAAAAGCATTTATAGCACTACACTTTTTCTTGTGCACTGTCAAAAGTACTTCACCTCCACTTGGAGTGCCACCTTGAGTGAGCTTTCCTTGGGACTAGAACTGATTCTTCCTCAAGGAAAAGGGAGTAAGATCATCAAAGTCCAGCTGACTCATGGTTACTGTGCCGCACCTCAATGCTCAGGCAACCATGTCGTAATTTGGAGGAAGCTTGGTGCAAAGGCTACTCCTGAACTCATCGCATCCCAGTAGACAGAGCTCTTAGGGAGTTCACGCTTCTATTCATAGCCCTGAACAAGCTCCCACAAACCCTTATGGATGAGCCATATCTTCATGTTGAGCTTCCAATGGGCATAATTCGTGCAGTCCAGCTCATCCTCCTTGTACACGGGAGTTCCATGAAGCTATTCCAAAACCTCGTACTCCTACTGCTGATCCTGGCAAAAAATGGTCCACAAAGTGGAGAGAAAGAGATGCAAGACGGAATGGAGGTGAAAAGGAAACTGCGCTTCTAACATCTGCAACGTGAACCTTCTTTACTGACCACGACTCCAACAGACTGCTGCAACCAGCCGTCTAAGTTCTCTGCCTCCAGAAGGCCGACTCAGTGTGCTGTCAGTTTTGTGGGCAGACTTGCATTGAACTCTTTGGACCACTCAAATGGATCAAATGGTCAACTACAGGTGGGCTCTTAGGTCAGCGATACATGACCAAGTTTATCACTCTAGTCGGCTGGGCCAACCGATATGGTGAGTCGTAGCTTGCTAATCGACTGGGCCAACCGATATGGTGAGTCGTAGCTGGCCCTTAATCAAATGTTGTCGCTGGCCTTCTCGACAAACGAAAAAAGTTGTAGCTGGGCCTTGGCCGAAATGTCTCTATAAAAGCTACCTTCTCTTCCTTGGAGCCGTTCAAGTATCAAGGAATACATTGATCAATTGTCTTTCATTGAAACAGCAAATTATAAGCCACATCTAGCAAGCATTTCCCCAAGTAAAAATTGTATGCCCTATCAGTAGCCCATCGTGTGCAAGGCTCATCTCTATCTTCAAGGGAAAATGATCACAGGTTGGAGGCAAGGAAACTTCGAATCTCGTATTTCACACTAAGTAGAAACATTAGATTGACTAGTGATGTGGCACTTAGACCCTTAAACCAAAAAACTAGTCTAATTGAATTGGTGTGGGCTCACATTGGCATCTACAAGATCCGATACATGTAATACTTTAATTTTACCTTCAATAAAATGACTGAAGTACTTGACAAAAACATTCCAGGAGTACCTAGGACATCTAAAGTACCACACTTGCACATGTTCATCCACAAGGTGGACATTTACCTAGTGATGGCAGTGGCAATGGCACTCTGACTATCACAAAGAATAGGATTCACTCTATTCTGTGAACATGCAAAGTCGAGCATCAATGTCCTAAACAAAAAGAAATCTCATGGCTGTGTTTCCTGCCGTATATATGAGCAAGGAGTTTCTTGTTCTCCTCATAGTGTAAGTTTTGTTTTACAGGGTAAGTTTTCTTTTACAGGGTTCAGGTCATATAACTACAAGATCTAATTGAAATTATACTCACTCAAAAGAAAACAAATTAAGCCTGGTGGTCCCATTACTTCTGATGGTGGGGTCCCCAAGATCTTTAAAATTCCTGCAGCCTAAAAAAGATCCAGTATGCAGACCTGGGTCATTCTCTTCCATGTACCATTCCTGGCTGGCACACTACAGTTCCAAGGTGTTCATTGTCTAGTACTCTTGAGATAAATCGCCTCCTTACCTGATAAGCTTTCAGTTTCTACTGCTTCAATACCTTTCAACTAGTGCAAGGACAATTCTGTTTCCTCAGTCCAACAAGCAGAATAACCGACGCACCTGAGACACTTCTACAAAGCTTCCCTTCTACTCCATTCTCTAATCTCAGATGTACCTTTGCAACAAGTATGGTACCCTACCTGATACTTGCACTGAATCACACATGGCGTTTGCTAAAGTGCACCACACACCCATTAATGCATCCAGTTTAAAAAAATCAAAAACTTGATTTTCTATAAAATTTTGAATAAATTATCAAGAGCATACTGTCAAGCCATCACTTCATGTTCTCTCTCACAGTTTCAAAGTTTAAAAAGGCACAGGTTCCAGAATAGAGATCAAAAATATCAGTGAGCCTGCTTGTCAGGAACTAACTCACCTGCAAATGAAAGTACCTCTGAGGATTGCTTCTTGCCACCTCAAAAAATCGTTCATTATGATGAGATGACCTTGCTTCACTGGCTAGTTGCCTTTTGTCAATGTACAGCCCCGAAACTTCAGCACTATTGTAGAAGCCACTGCAACCCATTCTTTGATCCCCTCTTGAAAATGATCCCTTTCTTGAAGTGTTTGATACTAGGGGTACATTGGGAAAACAAGGCATCAGAATCATCAAATTTTTAATCCCTGCACCTACAAAAACAACTCCTGGCAAAAACATTTAAAAATTCATCAGTGACGCTGAAGCAAAATAAAGACCTTCAATGTTTTTGGTTGATAGTCCACTGTAGAACAACATTTCTTTGCTTCTAGATTGATCACTGGAATGTAACCACTGTAACAGGTGCCTGAAGTCTTCAAAAAGGTCACAACCCTGGTTCTTTCCCCTTGGCAAACTGTTCAACTTCCTATAACCGTCTGGAGTAAGGGCCGCCAACAGTCCCTAAACAAGGTAGTTTAACCACTATGTATCAATTAAATCCACACAGGTAACAAATCTGACAGTTACAAAGGCCGCAATACATGTTCAGGAGACAGGAACGCCCAAGTGCTACAAGGATTCAAGTGGCATAAACCAATTTCCAAAAAACAAGGACCTGTATCAAGTATTTAATAAGTCAACTAACCACTCATCTCTATGATCAAGCGTTTTAAAAATATTTGAAATGAATACACAACAGTCCACTCCTAAGGTTTAAAATTATTCACCATGCATAAGCAATAGATCTTCTAATTTCAAGTCACACCCTCAGTCAACATAATTCAGTTTCACACTCATGAGCAGGTTTGAATATTCCAAAAAAAGTAATAGGGTGGTTCATCAGTTTGGACACATGTGAATTGAAAGATATTACATTTTATTATTTCAAATGAACTCACACAAGAGGCACAGACAGACACAAGTACAGCATCATATAATTGTTAAGAGGGGTGGGTCAAAAACTTGCGGCAGTATCACCACTGACCAAATTTCTTGCACAACAAGGTGCCTAGCATGATCGCATGATAAAAACAAAGGAATGGACCAGGACATCTTGTGCAACAATACCACAATACTTGGAAAATATGCGGCAAGATAATAGCTCAAGCTTGAGCTTCTATCCCAAGATGTCTATTCCAAAGCTTGTGAGAGCAAAGAGAGCACATAAGTTGTTAAACCTGGATTACAGCTTTGAAATACAAAGGAGCTATGGATTTTGTTAAACACCCATATCTCTAGACTAAATTAGGTCCTAGAACGAGACATGACATAGTGCCACATATATGGTGTTAAAAAAACCAACTATGCAGGACCTTAGAGACTTGATCGAGCTAGAGTCATATTCTAGATCTGAACTTCACAATTTGTATTGAACCCTATACACTACTTACTGTGTCTAGACTCGATGTTACAACCCATGAGGGCATTATCCATTCCATGGTGAGCCAATAATATCCAGAGCTTGTCTTTGTGCACTTCCTATAGAGTGGAGTGCAACGGAAGGAGGAAGCTCAAGGGTACTTGTAAGAATGAATGATAGATTAAAGTACAAGTGTGGCCATATAGGCCCAACTTAGGATTAAATGTCCTAAGTGTACTAACCCTAGATAAGACTAGTACTAATTGTCTAATCTAGCATACAAGGCTCATATGTGGCAACAAGGTTCAAGCCCCTCTTCATGGTATGGATGAAGTATCCTGAAGACGTCACAAGAATACCCAAAAACTAAATCATGGTTGCAAATGTTCATCCGTGATGGATATAGTAACCTATGATAGTACAGGAATAGCAGAATCAAGTAACAAAAGGTAAGAAGTGTAAAGCTTGCCAAAAATCTTCAACCTTGGGTCATGGCAGAGCCTTTGTGAAGAGAACTGCCAACCTCCGATGGAACATAGGACAATTGTATGTCTCCAGCTAGCAATTGCTCCCTGACATAATGATAGTGAACCTCTATGTACTCGGTATGAGCAACAAACTGACACATATATGTCACAGCAAAAGATTTTTGCAAATCAGACTTGAAGGCTGCAGTTCGCTCCGTAGATGGCCCAGTGATGAGCAAGCCATCCACATAAAGTATAAGCATGAGCAAAGCTGCTCCACACTTCTAAACATAAAGTGTTGTTTCTATAGGTCTGTTTTGAAAACCCAGGCGTATCGAGTGTGCATGAATCTTGGCATACCATGCCCTGGGTGCCTTTTTCAATCCATGTTAGGCCTTACGCAGCTGACATACCTTATTTTGAGATCCCTCAACCTCAAAGCCAGGAGGTTGGCTAACATAGACTTCCTCGAGCAAATCACCATGAAGTAAGTCAGTCTTGATGTCTAATTGATGCACTTCCCAATGCTTGTGAGCTGCAATAGAAATGACACACCGAATGGTAGTGATGTGCAAAGTGGGGGCAAAGGTTTTGTCAAAATCAATGCCTTGCTGCTGAGCAAAGCCTTGGCGACAAGACAAGCTTTGTAGTGGCACGGCTACACTGCCATCAGCTTTCCACTTCAATTTGTAGACCCACTTGGTGCCGATGGCACTCTTATCAAGAAGCAGGTCACACACCTCCATGTGCCATTTTGGTGAATGGAATCCAATTCTTCCTTCATAGCATCCATCGGCTCTTTGCTGTCAATGCATCCTTAGGGCATTAAGGCTCTTCATTACAGGCTATGGCAATCAATGCAACATCCAAAAACTGAGCATGCATCTGACATTGGGCACATCTAGTGCAGGCAGCCAAAGGTTCATCTTGCTTGATGTCTTAAAGTGTATCCAAGAGCCATCTTGGGACTATTTTGAGCTGCCTAATGGCGTCCCGTTCTTCAATAACAGCCTGCTCGATAGCGTCATTATGTTGAGGCATATCAGGCTGATCATGGGCATCAATCTGAAAACAGCTTGCAGCTGAGGAAGGTAAACTCTCCAATGGCTGCTCTGAGTCTCCACCGGACTTGAAGAGGATCAGCAATGTTCAAAGACATCTGGGGCATTGACAAAAGGCTGTTTTTGGTACAGTCAAGGCAAAGCTGCAATCTGTAGCCTTTAGTTTGTGATTGTAGCCAATAAAAATACACTTCATTGCCTTATCCTCCAACTTGTGCCTCAACTAAGAGGGTACATGTGCATATGCCAAACTACTAGAGACTCTCATATGTGAAAGCACTAGCTTACAGCCTGTCCATGCCTCGTAGGGAGTAATGGTCTTTAATTCCGGGTGCTCTATTCAGCATAGTAGCACACACATCGTGGCATCCAACCAAAATCTGTTGGGCAAAGACTTACCCTTTAACATATAGCTGGTCATTTCCACTATGGTCTGGTTCTTCTGCTTTGCTCATTGCCAATATATCTATAAAATATCTATTCTTGTTGTGCCAATATATCTATAAAATATCTATTTTAGTAGAATTCTTTGCAAAGATGGCTTCCTCATCTAGCTCTTCAATTCTTCTAAGCTTCTTCCAAATTCCATAGTCATTCCATATTGTACTCCTCTAAATCATCTACCATCTCCTTCATCACCCTTGTATCTTCCATTTGGAGCTCATCTTAGCAAAATTACTTTCAGATTGAGGTCACTAAGCATTATGTAAGATAGCACATGCAATCAACAAAGGATTTATATTTCTATGGAGTTGCATAAATATACATACATAAACTACAATACATAAGAGATACTAATATCATGTCAGTATTCACTAAACAGTTGTACAAAGGTTGTAAAAGTTTGTAGGAAGGGGTTTTTAAAAATCCCCTTAATCGCACGTGCTCTGCACGTGCTATATGGGGTTTTTACACAGTGACCTCCTCTAGACTTACTTTGAAGGTCATGTACCAATGCGAATGGGGAGGATCCCCACAAAGGTGACAAAGTAAGAGTAGCCTACAAGAGATGATGTCTGCATCGGTCCCCATGCATCGTATGAGCCAAGTGCAACTTACGGGATGCACTAACAATCCCATCCTTGGGAAAGGAGAACCTGTGCATCTTCCCCAATAAGCATCCCTCACAGATGTGCTTTGAAACTGCATCCACTTTTGGAAGGTCTATGACCATGTCCTATGAATGCATCTTAACCAAACTACCATAGTTGAGATGCCCAAGTCTTTCATGCCATAGGTGATTATTTGCATGTATTTGCCTCAATATCAGCCCCTTTCTCATAAGAGTCAAGATGATGGCACTTCTTTGGTGGCTTGAGATTCGGTGGTGTTTTTATTGCTGTTCTTTTTAGGAGCAGCCCAACGGAGACCTTGGCGCAACTTCTGCTTCACAGCTCCAGCACTACTTGGAGATTCGAGCCTTTCTTCCTTTTCAAGCAGCGCAGCTCTTCGTGTTTGTTTCTCGGGTGAACTGACCTTGACAACGACCCTTGGTCTAGCAAGAAGGGCTCACATGGCAGCACCTTCGACCCCCACTATGGTTAAGATTATGCTCTCTTCGGAAGACAAGTAGCAAGTCAAGTGTGAAGTATGAAGTAGAGGCTTTGCAGGACAAGGTCCTAGTGGGTCGCATTGTTGGGCTCACCCCGTCAAGGAAACACGTCAGGGATTGGCTTCAAGCGAGCTTAGCCCTAGGGGCTGACCACATCCAAGAGGTCACGATCTATGGGAGAGGAGTCTTCCTCATGCAGTTGAACTCCCCCGACACCACAGCATCCCTTGTCGAGCATAGCCCTATCCTACTAGGCGCTCATGTCGTCTACCTCCTTCCTTGGTACCATGGCTTCACAGTCGAGGACAAGGATTCGACTCATCACGTGCCACGATTCCCAGTAACACTCTACTTCCTGGGGCTTCCAAAGGAGTACAGATCTATTCTTCCTTCCATAGGAAATTGTTTTGGCACAGTTCTAGCATCTCTGCCACAAATAGCGGCTTCAGTAGTGGCAGACGACGGGGTCCCAAGCCTCCGGGTTATCGTAGAGCATCCAGAGTCCCTCCCAGAGGAGATCCTCCTGGAGACTTTAGATGGAGGCGAGTTTAGACAACGTGTGGAGATCCCCCGCTTGCCCGGGCAGTGTCTTCGGTGCAGACAGATGGGTCACATGGCACGGGACTGTTTGGTGGGCAGGGCCCCTCACCAGAGACAGAAGCATATGGAGGCTTAGCGCCCTCCGACGGCTAGGCCCCAGCAGCAGCAACAGACAAGGCAACAATAGACTCAGACACCTTGGGTCGAGCCCTCCCAAAAGACTTGGACGAGGGTGGAGAAAAAGAAGCCCTCCAAATCAGCTCGAAAAAACAAAAGAATCAGAGTCAGACTTAAAGAGCGCAAGAAGGCACATACTTCTTCTTCCCAAGACACAGGGAAGGGGAAGGGGAAGGTGCCAACGGAGTCCCTGGACCAGACACAGATGGAGGAGGAGGAGACCTTTTTTTATCTCCCCTCAAACCCGCATGTGACAGCAGAGCCGGGTACCCAGGTTCCCATTCAACGGGAGTCTGGAGCCCAGCAGAGTCGGATCTGGAGGTCCCTCTGCCTCCTAACCCCCTACTCCCGAGGTCGCCCCCCCACCCGCCCCCCCTCCCCCAAGCTACTGTTACTCTCACCTCCTACCCTCCCTGCCTCTCCTTCTTACCCCCCCCCCAAGCCCCCTTACAGCAACCTCCTCTCCCCTCGCCTGCCTCCCGCTCTTCCTCGTCTCGACCTACGAGCAAGGGGGTGCTTGAGCACTCTTCGACGCAGCCCAGCCCCGGCTCTGCCTCCTCTTAATCAAGGTCATCGGGGCCCTTTTCTCATCTTCTAGGTCCTAATCCCTGCCCTAGTCATCCCTGTCCAGAGAGTTTTG